>NW_020167545.1:0-528247 GCF_001641265.1 Pseudogymnoascus destructans | reverse complement strand
CGCAGCTTCGGACTACCAAAGGTAAGGTGGCGAAGAAGGTCAGTAGCGTCCTTGATTAACCGATCGCCAGCTCGCAGAGTAGCGTGCGCCAGTTGTAAACCTGTAAAGCCCTGTGTACGAAGTATATTGATGGTTGCCACTGTATCATCGAGTCGCTTCTTTCGTACCGTTGTATTCTCCAGGGTGTCGTGAAATCGACTTAGCATAGTCGAAACTGCATTAACTGTCATCTTCCTCAATGGGCCAGTCACACAAGGAAAGCTCTTGATCTCTGACGATGGATCAATACGGCTCTGTTTCTGTTCTGTCCACAGCGCAAGACCTTCTTCGTAATCCTTTACAAAGGACTGATGAAACATCTGGTACTCAGCAGCTTCAGCTGAGTTCATTCGGAGCTGGACAGTGGTAATTTCGTACGGCGGCATCAGATTCTTCAGCGACAAACGTCCTCCGTGGCAGTCCGTAGGGATTGATGTTGCAGTTGACCGACGAAGGAGAAGCAATTGCTCCAAGCATCTGTACAACTTGTTTATAGTTGTCTTGTCCTTACTGTTGATAAGTGTTCGGACACGATAAGGGTCTGTAGCGATGAGGTTCTTCCACGACGTGTGCAGTACATCTGGCAGAAGTAGGAGCTCGAAGTCCTTGTAATTGCCGTTGAGTGAATCTACCCATGTAGATCTCTCCTCTGTCGAAGAGAGGGACTTTGATATCTGAGGCCATAGAATGTTGAGAGGTCCAAGAATATCCTTTTATCAATTAGCCTAGCTCTGTACATGTACAGGAGTGGTCTGACTTACAGAGCTCTGATTCTGAATTGGTGTACCAGTAATAAACCAATGATGCCGCGCGTTCAACCTTGCAACTGCCACATGGATGTTAGTTAGAGGATTTCGCACTTTGTGGCCTTCATCCATAATAACGGTGTGAAAGACACCCTTCCATCTTCCAATCCATTCTGACGGCTTAAACTGGGTAGTATCGCCAGGCTGTCGACGCGGTTTCTGAAGTGTTCGAGCGGCAAGCGTGTCATAAGACGTAAGGATTACTGTCTTGGCAGCCATTCGGTTGTTTTGGTCAAATATAAAACGGAGACCGGCCGGAAACTTCTTCGGACTATGGGGGTGGCTTCGCATTGCCTTGGATGAAATCCACCGTAATGAGGAAGCTCCGTCTGGTGGCGAGTCCCCGTATGCAAGGATCAGGTTGATTCCCTTGAAGTTCTTTGTTATGTCGAGCCTCCATTGCTCTATCACCGGCCCAGCTGGCGCCAATATCAAGTGCGGTCTGTAATTACCTGGCGTCTCTGGTGTAAAGAACTGGATGACCCACTCGAGATACAAACATGAGGTGTAGGTTTTCCCCAAGCCCATATTATCGACAAGTACCCCGCCATATGTGCGAGCTGTTTGAAGTTCGTCGGCTTGAAGTTGCCCTTCCTTTGTTGGAGCGTGTGTATAACCGTAAGCTTTGAGGATCATCCACAAGAACCCGGTAACCTGGTGGCCAAGAGGCCGGATTTGTACTGTTGGGAGTGACCGTAGAACATATTTGGCAAGAGTGTGCTCCTTATCATGCCATGTGTCGAAATGAGCGTCTGCGATTATAAGGCAGGCATCGAGAGGAGGGCCTGTCTGGGACTCATCCCCCGTGAAGAGCTTTTGCATCTTATAAAAGTCTTCCATACTTGTTGCATCCTCGCTTGTTACTGGAAGCTATATCGCAATTAGCGTTAGTGGTGTCTCTGTACATGTACAGAGTTGGATGCTTACGTCTGCATTTAGAGTTGTAGAAGTGGCAGCAGCCATTCCACTCTGAATCTCTTGCTGAACAATTGAAGGCAGGCCAGCCAAGTTTAGGGCCTTCTTTGGCGCAACATTAGCAACACGTAGAGTACCGATAACCTTTCGGATAAATGCCTCAATGCCAGCTGGGGTTGATACGTCGACACCAAGGTGCCATGCTTGCGATTCTGCAGAGTTGCAATCACCAAACAATTTCGTAGGAGTTACCATGCCACGGATCCCGTGATGGTTTGATCCTGAAAGGACCCCTTCCAAGTATGATAGTGCAGGTTTATCGCGCATCATCTTCGCTGTGTGTGGACCTGTTGGGACCTCAGGGCCTTTCCCCTTTATGTCATGTTGAGTGGGAGGGAGTGGAGGCGAAGGGCCTACAACGGCTGTAAAATCTTCTCCGGTAGTAGTCTCTCCAGTAGATGCGTTATTGACTGTAGCTATTGTGCTCTCGTTGATGCTACAAACCTGGATAGGGCCCCCATCGAACTCATAAGGATACGGCCCATCCTCATCTGCATCAACAACTTTGAGGGAATAGTCGATGCGGAAACAGGTACCAGATTGAAGGATGTCGAGCACATCAGTCCATGGTATAACAACATCAGATTGTCATTGTCGTAGATGATCCATGAGCCCTCCTCTGGAACATGTACAGGGCCGCAGTCTGTATCAGGAGAGTAGTTGAGACCAAGGTAAGGGTGCTGAAGTCGCATCTGAGCCGCGGGAGCAGAAGCTCATGGCGTAGGTGATCACGCCACTGGGGTGCGATCTCGAAGTCTCGAATCTCATGCTTGTAGTCAACGCTGTCCTTCAACAATCGGATCTTCTTTCGCTTCAGGTATGAATTCATATGACGCAGAAGATCCTCATTATCGTCTGTTCCCTCCTCATGGACAAACTGGAGGGTAACCTGGAGTGGGATGTGCTTGTCTTGGTTCATAAGACCAATGATGGAAGTCGCTCCAGGAATCTCAACCACAGTATCACTGCCCATCCAAGATGGGAGCCTGTCTTGAAGTACACTTCCAGATTCGAAATAGGTGCCCTTTGTAAGTTCGCCTTTGATCGTAGCAAACTTCGACGTTGTAGTATAATAAAGTAGGTAGCGAATACACGTATAAGCTCTTGAATACCGCTCCATGGCATGCTCGCTATGTAAAACAAGCGGGCCAAGTGTAGGGGCAAGCACTGCCTTCATGTCGAACGCTGGGACAAAGAACCCCTTCACACCTGACTGATGAACGCGTAGATTGGTAAACTGCGCCTTTAGCTCAGGGTCGTCATGGGTCAATAGGTCCATATCTTCAAGGGCATTGGCAACGTGGTGTATAATCCCAGCAAATAGCAGTGTAAGTGCTCGGGTTGTGTTCTCCGTATCTGCGTTGTCCTCTTCGGTTCGAGCATCGAAAGCTGAAATAAGAGTGTCGATATTGGCCTCAAATTCATATGCATCCAGCATCGTCGATTGAAGCCTCCAATATGGAAGTTGCATTGGTCTGTAGCTTGTTCTTCAGAGTGGTTTCGAATACCATTGCTCCCTTCATTACAGGCCATGACCATTTCAGGTGGCGTAAGTGGATGGTGTCGGTATAGCCAAGGTATCCAGCAACTGACGATTCGGCCAGCCTTGACATGTCGTTGAGTGGGTTCCCCGGTGCCCACTTTGTCACCTGATACTGCAAGGCTGCAGCGCGCTTCCTTGAAGTCTATTGCTGTATTAGTCCCGTGTACATGTTCAGAGAGGGGCACCTTACCTCATTCTTTGCAGAGCTGCTTCCGGATGGGTTTGGATCCTTTTGAGCCTTTGGTTCGGATTTCTGAGGAATGCCATGCGTCTTTGCGCGTTTGGAAGGGGTGTGGTCGACATAGTAATTGTTCTAGAGGTATTAGAACCATGCCTCTGTACATGTTCGGGATATTCTAGGGTTCTCACCTTCAATTCACCCGGGTGAATTTCAAAACAGCGCCAGTGAGGTTGTTGGTGTGGAAATGAGGTAAAACAAGTTGGTCGCACAGTGTGTTGGTGTTGGAGTGAGTGAATTTGAGTATTGGCAATGATGCTCTTCGATATTTGGCCAGGTTTGGCCAGTTGGCCTCACACCAGCTTGTAGATAGCTTCGTTTGGTCAGTAAGATGAATGTAAAAGGAAATAAACAAAGTAATAGATAGTTGCACTTACTCGAAGCTATTCCAAGGGCCAAAGAACAGCCAGACAGCACATGTTGTTGTTGTTGTTGTTGTTGTTGTTGGTGGTGGTGGTTGAAGGAAGAAGTTGAGAGTTGATATCCGGAGGTTGATTTGGCCAATAGACCCCACCAAAGTGATGGAACATGTATAGAGGGCGCTTGACAATCCGCTTACTACTGGAAGCGTACGTCCCAAGTACAACGAATATACTGATTTGGATAGAGTTCGCTATTTGGAGAGGGTACCATATATATCTCATCTGCCTTAAGTTGCGGCAGGGTGACAATTTGACGGGCTGAGGTTTGGGTAAATATAGGAAGGTTAAGCATTGTATCTAAGTTACTATTCTGAACCAACTTATTTATAAGAATGAAGACGTGGGGCAACTGATCAGGACTAGGGGCATAAGTAAACAAGCCAATTATCCTGCCAAACGTGCTGTCAATAGTTAGCACTATATCATTCTGCTGTAGTGTTCGCCGTCGGGAACTATCTATAATAGAATATGTCAATTTCTCATACCAGCGGAAACGGGTATTACCAAACAATACCGAGTGGTAGCCATATTTAGTAAGGGTTCCTTCGAACATATTTAAAAAGGGTATGGTAAACTGTCGAGCTTTGATAGGCAGTTCCTGTAGGACGCATGCTTTGCTTGATAACTCACCCTGTACTCGGGCATCAATATGCAAGTTGTTAGAATGTATATTCTGGTGAACCCCTGACTGTGATGTTAATACTCGCCTGTCAGCAACAGTTAGTAGGGTTTCGAATACAGCTGGGCAGCTGTCCCGAATCCTCATAATCTGAGCAGAGATCTCTATACATGTGTGGAGGAAGGCACCACACAGAGTATACCGTAGCGTTGAGAATATACACTCCTGGATAAGTAAGTCACGCTCGGGTCGTCTATGATTTGTCCGAGTAACTGCCTCCTTGAAAAACTTGTGCTTATCCTCTCCCCAGAACACATTTGTATTCCAGACAACCCCGTACTCCTCCATCATTTGGTTAAAATGTAATGCAATATGGTAATTCGGAAGTCTGCCTGCATAACCAGGAATACAAGAACTATCTTGAGTATTGTTGCCTTGGTCGTCCGTACTTGTCTCAGTATCGGAACCACTTTGGACGTAACTATTCGAGTATAGAGGGATAGACAGCGCAGGGCTTCTCCTACTACGAGAAGGTTGTCTAGTTTCTACACTCTCTGACGACTTCGCTGCAGCTTTCATAAGACATAAAAAACTAGCTCTCCCCTCCAATATGACATTGTGGAATTCTAGCCGCTCCTTACTCGTGAGGCTAGTTGAGGACACGAAGGAATTACTCCGTGCAATATGACCAAAGGCACGGACAATGAAATCTACATCAGTTCTGGTATGTATAGGCCGGTGTGTCACTGGACATTCGCGGGCAAGGGCTAGCTGGAACGTATGCCGTATATGGATAGTCTTTAGCCAACCGCGAAGTATTAATGGCACGATAATTGACGCCTTCCCACACTCGCTCATTGACCAGGACCGTATGTGCTTCTCTGGCGATTGGATTCGACTCCAGCCAGGCGGGAACGTATATGTCTGGAACTGTTTAGTAAACTCAACCTGGGCAACTGGAGTTAGCAATGGCCCATATAATATTGGATATAGTCTCCGAACGATACCAAGGAACTCACTGTGTGCTGGATCGGGGGGGCGGCTTATAATAATGTCAAGTGCTGGTATTACAGACTGTAAGGCAGATGGCTGGTCAGCTAACCCATGTCGGCGACCAAATTGTAACCGAGTTGACTTTGAGGTAAGTTTATCCATCTGCATGCGTAGGTCCTGTACTTGGTAGTGGAACCGACCATGGCGTGCAATATCTCTTCTGAGATCAGCCCTTGTATCAAGGCTTGCATCACAGAACCGACAGCAGAGGTTAGCCCTTGGGGAAAGAAAACCAGCTGACTGTTGTTGCCCTTTCATATCACCTAGAATAGTAATGAACGGGGCCCATACTACTGTCTTTACTCCTCTAATAACCATTGGGCTTCCACGCTCAAGGGCCCCTATACATGTTCGGAGGACCGATACTGTAGCATCAAGCTGAGAACCATGGGGCCCAAGGGTTAGAGTATGACTATTCATGCTCCTTTGTCGCTGCTCAATACCAAGCCCAGCTGGCATCATATATACTCCAGTAACTGAGCGGTACATGTTGCGGTATAGTCCAAAATCGTCAATAAACATAATGAGGGGCAGTGACAGTACTCCTGCCATAACTGTAGCCATAAGGTACTCTCGGCCGTATTGCTTAATCTCTAGCCCCCCACGTATTGGTGTACTCTTCTGGATATCAACGATGCCATGGGCCTTGGTAAAGATCTTAGTAACTGCCCAGGGTGTCCGTATAGTACCATCACCCCACTGGATGCTAATATCGGGTCGACGGTGTAATACCTGGTTTGGCTGGACCCAGACTAAACCCTCGTTGTCAATAATGCGCTCACTTGTTGACAGCTTTCTAATTTCCTCCTGTAGTCCACGGGACTGGTATAGTATGTCGTTCCGATGCAATAAAGGCCTGATATGAAGGAGTACTGTATTGATAGTAGTAGACAGTTCCCGTCTATCACGCCCAACAAACACTACCTGCCCTGTATGCTTGGAGGTGGAGCTACAACAGGTCTGACTTTTGCACTTATACTGGACAAAGTCTGAGGGAAATATTGGCTCTCCACCTTTATATAGGGCAAAGTCGCTGCCACAGGTCCGAATTGAAGAGCCCCATGCACGGGAATGGTAAAACTCGGATGGATTGTCTACAATCTCGGCCATTCCTTGGTGTATTGGCTGACCGAGTGTTGATGATAGTATAGTGGCAGCGATAACCCGCGGGTCAAAGAAGTATATATAGCTTTGGGACGTTGCTGCATTGCCTGATGGCTGTTTATCCATCCGGACATCAACAACTGATCTTTGGAGCGGTAGTAAAGGAAGGCGACGACGGCACCACTTTTGGAGTGTTGCAAGGTTTTCTGGGAGCTGTCGAAACTCCTCATTTGGAAGAAGTCGTAAAACTTGGAGTAAAGCCTTATAAGTCTGCCGGGTAACCCGGTGTGTATCGCACCAGAGTCCGAATGCCATTGTAAAGTCAGATACTGGCGCTGAGCGAGGGTTCAGTGCAGATAGATCAATGACCTCATTGCTTGTAAAATGAATCTTGGGAGTGTTTTCACTCTCTACAGAGTTACTATCCGAGCTGTTGTCCCCCATAGCCATGCTATTATAATCGTCACAATAAAGAGCGTCCTTTGAACATGTATAGGAAGAGCCTGGCTCCATAATTGGCATATTAGATCCTGTGTTGGCCGGTTGATCGTTGGAGATAAAGGCAGGACTACTATTGCTGTCACTATCATACATTGTGTAGTAGTCTTCTGGCTGGTTTAATGTTAGCGAGGGAGGTATTATACAGGTTTGGATGCTACTTGTTTCATTATTAGGAATAGGAAGCTGCAGGTGTCATCTCCGTACAGCCTCTGCCTGGCCTATTTGTGTAGTCCGATGTGCAACATGTCTTCGAAGGTTTGCACTATAAGTTGGCCACTTGCGCCTTCGCCGACGATTTGGATTGCCAAAATCCTCAGCTGTATATGTTGTATCTGGGCTTAAGTCCATTATGATTCACTATATGTTGCTTGAAGACCTCCTGTTGAATACGGGGGTTATATTATAGTAAGAGCCGCATACAGAGTTGGATAATACTACTGTGTTAGTCATCTTGGGTCACGTGCTCACATATATTTGCTCCACACACGCGTAATAGAGTGTTTGGAAATATACACGTACAACCACAATACTGTGTTCTCAAACTACTATATATTATGGTATAATTACAGAGTGTATAAGAATATACAATCAGTGTTTGTGCCCCCCTCTGAACATGTACAGAAGATAGGCTAATTCTTGGGTTGTAGGTTCCTTACTATGCCAAAGACATCACGTCGACCAAGACGCATTGCTAAGGGTGCAGTGCAAGCCCACAGCCAAGAGGATTACAACTACGGAAACTCCCAGCTACAGAATGCTCGGAATTCTGGGTCTCAATACCCATATGGATTAGGCCACCTCCTTCCACGCGACTCAAATAGTCCAGGGTTGTCCCAAAGCCAGCATTCTCCAGACTCGGTTGTTCAAGGAGCCCCGTTGACATCAATGAATTCACCTATCTTGCAGTTACTACAACACGATACACCCAATACAACTAGCCCCTCAATGTCTCAAACTGAGCGTGTCCAGGGGGGGTTAATGAATGCGGCCTCCTCTCAACTCCCTACCCAGCCAGATACTACGCTATCCTTTGAGAATGGTCATTTGGACCTGACTCAACAGCTTCGGTCGAACAACAACTGTCGAAACACTGTTGCATCTACGCTTCAACAGAGTAGTAGAAGTAGTAATTCTACTGGATCTACCAACTCATTACTAGCCTGTCGACCTACTGCAAAGCATACTAAGCAATACACCCACAGTTCCCATAATAGCACTATGGGACCGTTTCAACGGTCAGCTAGCCAGACGAAGCTCTTTGACAACAATGCGTGGAAACAAATCAGGAAGAAGTTGGATCCTGAAATACGACGACTTACCCTCCGATATGGGCGAGCAACAGACAAGGAGCTTGAGGCTATAGTAAATGACGTTACACTATCTGTTGACTTCGATGAGAACTTTGCGCTTCGAGACAAGGCTCTCTATAAAGCAAGAGGCAATACAAATACCTGGAAGCACCGGACTATTACCTGCATGATGGTATGACCCTCCAACCCAAAATATAGTAGCTTGTCTGAACATGTACAGGAATGTGTTGGTAAAACCCTTACAAAACCATCCATGTCGTTTCTGCTGAATGAACAAGACCTATCTCGACTCTTTGAAGTGTTCGAGTCTATTTACAGCGTTGTTGATGCAGAGAGTGTCTTTTGCTGGGCAAGTCGATATATACTGTTCTACGAGAAGATTGAGTCAAGTGAACTGCGTCCTAACGGAACAGCGTCAATTGCTCCAGGCCCGTTCTGGATTAAATGTACGTTGTTTATAAGTGGTTACTGTTTTGTGCTAACTATATTAGACTGGTTTGTGTCACTAGCTGTAAAGGTAAAGCTCCACCTTGACTTCGAACAGAACCATGGTGTTCGGAATGGGGTACCCAGACAGGTGCTCCTCAACTGGTTTGATGCCTACCCAAGAAACCAGCATACTAATATCGGCCCAAAACGATTGAAGTTCAAGGATATGTATGGACGACGGAGGAAAATGCCCCTTATAGACGACCAGATTGCACAGCAATCTATTGGAACACTAAAGGATGACATTGACTGGGGTTCGGCAGACGAGGATGGAAGTAGTAACGACAGGCCTGAGCAATTTATGGATGATGAGAATGACGATGACGATGACGATGACCACTACGACGACGATACCAACGGTGCTTATAGCAGTAGACGTAGTTTACAAGACGTATTCGAGGAGGGGTTATAATAATATAGTATTTGCTTCATTAGTATAATATAAACACTGTCTCCTTAATTATACCCTCGTAATAATAGAGTTGACCATATATCACGTGTATTTTGCCAATGTGTCACGTGTTTATTTTTGGGATTATTTAACTCTGACAATTGTCTCTTATACAGGTGTCTATTTATTAACGCTGTTAGTGTAACCCTGGTTTCAATACTATTCCTAGCATAGTGTCTACTACTACCTTATTGTGTAAGCGTGTTCCTTTATATATTATGATTGGCTGTTGGAATAGTGCCAAGTGGGAATAGTGGCACAATAGGCTTGGCAATAGAATATGTAGCTAGGTACAGCTTACGCAGCCAATAGATTGGCTGCGTAGCATGGTGTATATTGGTATTAGACCATTTTTTACGATAAATCCTGTCCAATGGAATCGAAAAATGGGCCAACCCCCCTAAGGTGTGTAATACACGAAGCACCTAAGCCCCACGACGGACTCTGCCGTGCATTGGCGGCGATTGCGTTTTGCTTGCCTAATTAGGCAATTTATACTTCTCATTCCAACTTACAATAATGGGCAAAAGATCTATATACCCTGCACCACCCCTGTAAAGATCTATATACCCAACGCTAACTATCAATAGATTCTGCCGCATTTAGTCAGCATCGCTGGCCCCATGCCTCACTGTAGCCAACCATGTTTCCCGCCTATAGGTCCCACAGCGGAGGCCAAAAAAGGAAAGGTTCTAGAAGGAGGACCCACGGAGGAGAGTTGGGGGGGAGAGGGAGCTTCTGGTGTTGGGCGCTGCTCTACTTGTGGGGAGCAGGGCCACAATATGAGAAGCTGCTGGTGCCCGCATGAGTAGGGCGCTTTCACGAGTATGCTTGGAGCAGCGGTGTCAAATGGAACATCAGGGTCAATGGACGGAGGAAACCGAAGGCGGCAGCAAGGTATATAAATCTTCTATTAAAGCTCAGGGTATATGAATCTACATATGTCTGGGTCCCAGACGCCTTTCCCCTTAAGTTTCTCGGGAATCGTCATTATCTTCTATTCTCCACAATATGTTTCTCAGCTGCCTGTCTCCTCCACGTTATTAATCCAAAAAATCCCTTTCCAAAATGCTCTACGCATCACAAAGCATGCTCCGGTACGCCATCAGCGTCATCAGCTTGTGTGCATTATCAAGCGTTCTCACTCCCGTCCAAGCTGCACCGGCGCCATCCACAGTCCACTCAAGAGAACTCTTCAGCCAGCAAGTTTTAGCCACCAATGGAGTCGGCCCAGCCCCATACTACCGCATCGTAGCTCTCGCAAATCTAGGCAACGGCGTTATTCTCGCCGCCTACGACGGACGACCTGATGGATCCGATTCCCCAGCCCCAAATTCCATCATACAACGCCGCAGCACAGACGGCGGCGACACATGGGGCGCACCAACCTATATTGCACAAGGCCAGCCTGGGTCCACGGGCGTGCAGAAGTACGGCTTCAGCGACCCAAGCTATGTCGTCGACCAAGACACTGGCAAGATATTCAACTTCCACGTCTTCTCCAAGAACGTGGGGTTTGGAAGCAGCGTGATCGGAAACGACGATGCGAATCTAAATGTAATTAGCTCGGAGGTGTCGGTTTCGACTGATGGGGGCGTGAGCTGGTCCACGGACCCCCAGAATCAACCTAGCTTGCCACCGGCGGCTTCGAGTCTTATTACCAAGGTAGTCAAGCCTCTGGGCCATACGGTCAATGGTGTAGCCAATGTTGGTGGAGTGATCGACAAGTTCGCAGCATCAGGGGAAGGTATTCAGCTCCGGTACGGTGCCCACGCCGGACGCCTCATCCAGCAATTTGTCGGTCGGGTCATCCAGCCTAGTGGTAACATCATATACCAAGCCTACAGTGTCTACAGTGATGACGGCGGCAGCACATGGCACATGGGATCGCCTGTGGGGGTTGGTATGGATGAGAACAAAGTCGTTGAGCTGTCCAACGGCAACGTCATGCTGAATTCCCGTCCAAGCGATGGCAGTGGTTACCGCAAGGTCGCTATTTCGACTGATGGCGGCATCACATACTCTACCCCGAAGAGTGAAACACAGTTGCCAGACCCGGCGAACAACGGTGCTATCATTAGAATGTACCCTGATGCCGCGGAGGGCTCGGCAAATGCAAAGATCCTGCTATTTACCAATGCGAATAGCCAGACTAGCAGGGTTCAAGGGAAAGCCCGGTATTCGTGCAATGATGGGACGACGTGGTCCGCTGGCCGTGTGTTCCAGGCTGGTGCGATGAGCTACTCGACTATCACTGCGCTTGGTGGTGATACGTTTGGGATCTTTTATGAGGGCCAGGGCAATACGCTCATATTTGCCAAGGTTGATAAGGCGTGGTTGGGGGTTTCGTGCTGAGGAGGAGTTGGTATTCTTAGCCAGGCCGAATAAAGGCGGCAAAGAGCGTGACTGTGGGGTGACAGATGTTGACGAGGTCACGATTCACTTTATCTTTATGTTCCACACTTCACAATGGATGTTTTTCAGTAGCTGCCAGGTTTGAGAATGTGAATGGCTGAACCTGTAGATGCATTCTAGGAGGTACTGCAGGCAGTCTATCTTACACATAAGCTTATTCCGAGGCATTCCGAGACCCAAGATACTAGTTCTCATTGCCCCTCACCTCGGGACCCATGCTTTCCATTTATTCAGTGAGTGTCTCTCTCTGACTCGACCTTCTCCTCCTGTTAGATGAAGTTAGTAAAAATTGCATTTATCGATCTAAGAAGACGTGCCTGTTCCTTAGTCTCGTCATTTTGCTCAACATCGTCGTCATCCACCTCCTCTTCGTCGTCGTCGTCCTCCTCCTCATCACCACTATCCGTAGTGTCGTCGCTGTCCGTAGTGCCGTAGCCATCCGTAGTGCCGTAGCCATCCGTAGTGCCGTCGCTAGCCAACACATTATAATCTCTATCTGAGATACAGATGCCATCGTCATAATGTTTCATCATCCTGCGAATAAGCATCTTCTTGAACTATGCATTGTCAGGACCGGACATAGCTAGCAATGTCGGTATAGCGACGAGATACATAATTCGGCATACACTTGTCGAACAGAGAAGGAAGCGCTGATTCATATCTTCATCGGTATAGTCTTTGACTCCGGGATGATCACCTATTTGGTTAGTACAGAAATATGAAGTGTTTGGGACGGGTAAGCTTACGCTTGAACCTGTGCTTCACGTTCCCACATTCGCCGAAATGTTCCAAGGTCCAAGCACGCACCGACGTGTCGATCAGCGCGGCCTAAAGTGTGTCAGTATGACCTAAAGTGTGTCAGTATGACCTAAAGTGTGTCAGTATGACCTAAAGTGTGTCAGTATGAGCGTCGTATTAAGAATATGATAAATAAACTTCTTACCTTTTCCTCCTCCTCCTTTAAGTTGGTAGACATGATCGTGTTGTGTGGAAGTGTTCTTTGGTTGTGTGGATGAGTTGCAAGGTGAGAAAGTTGCAACTTTACCAAGCTAAAGAACAATAAACACGCAAGTGAATTCCTTATCATTATTGCTTCGATAAGGATCCATACTCTAACAAAGAGTACCCCCGACAAAGCGTGCTCATATAATATAAAATACAGTTGAGAACTGTTTCCCTCTTATCTCCACCTCCGTACGGAGAGGAAACCCACAAGCCGTACCGTGCCGAGCCGACCGAGCCGCTTTGCATTCGGCCAGAGCGGATATACGTTCGTCCGAAGTTATTCAAAGGCACGCGGGGAGGAGGAGCGCCGGGTATCACCGCTCGCGCCACAAACAGGCGAGGCACGTTCTCACATCACCAGCGGTAGATTCACAGGCAGACTCACAGCAATAGCATTTCAGATCACAAAATACGATAGTTGACATGCTTTGCTTTGATTTGCTTTGCAGTGTCCAATACATTACAAGACACACATATATCATCTCCCCCATCCACGAATAAACGGGGATCAACCCTTCCACTCAGCCTGAGCATCCACCACCTCAACGCAGCCACGTCAGACCCACACCCACACACACCGGACTCATAATATCATATCCCACCCACCCCCTCCAAACATCCCAAAAGCTCCAAACCGCTCAAAAAAAACGCTCACAAGGTATCTAAAAAAGTTCCCCCAAACCCAGTTGCTCCTCAAGCCAACCCCTCCCCCCCCCGCTTCCCACCGGCCCCTAAAAATTGCCATTAAACGACCTCACAAAGACGTCATAACCCCCCCACCACCCTGAAGCCATCCAGTGTCTCCCCCATCACACAGCCTGCGTAATCTTCTTCCACCAACTCCCCCCACTCACCTCCCTCGGCCTCTCCCTCTCCCTCTCCCTCTCCCTCCCCCCCTTAATATCGGGGAGATACCTCCTCTCATCCCCCGCACTACTCGGCCGACTCCGTCCCTTCTCCCTCTCCGCGCGCTCCGCGCGCCTATTCTCGCGACGACGGCGCTTCGCCTCCGCCTCCTCGGGGGTGAGGTCATCATACCGGCTCGAGCGGCGGGTCTTCTTGCGCTCCACCTCGTCGGAGATGGGATCATCGACCTTCTCGTCGTGGTCGGGCTCTTCGTCCTCGGGCGGCGGCGGCGCGTCACTGTGCTCCTTCACCCAGCTGTCGGTGCGGGAGTGCGGCCAGCCGGGCTTCTTCTCCTTGCGTCGCGAGCTCTTGTGCGGCCGACGCTCGTCGTCGGTGGCGTGGCGGGACTTTTCACCACTGCGAGGCTCGAAGTAGGCATCTGGTGGCTCGGTGGCGCGACGACTCAGCTTCGGCGCCGTCCCGCTCTCTTTCGCAGCGCGTCGTTCAGCGTGCCGGCGTCGGCGCTCCTCATCGTCGGTGGGAGCCCCATCCATAGTCGACCTGCGGCGCTCCGATCGCTTCGCGCGAGGCACATCAGTATCATTATTATACCGCTCCAACGTAGCACGCTCTTCCCTACGAAGACGGTGTCGCTCAGCGCGCTCACCATCCTTCTCCTCTGCAGCCCTCTTCTCACGTCTCGCAGCGCGTCTCGCCTCGCGCTCTTCCTGCCTGCGCGCCTCTTCCGCCTCATCAGCCTTGCGGCGGCGCTCGCGGCGCTCTTCGTCTTTAGCCCGCCGAGCTTCGTCAGCCGCGCGCTCTTGGGCTTCGCGCTCAGCGCGCCTTGCTCGTCGCGCAGCCCTCCGCGCTTCGTGGTCTTCTTCCGACGCGCCGCCGCTCATAACGGGGTTATCGGCGCTGATGACGTCGGCGTCGTCGGTCGACCTCGTCTTATGGCTATCGCGTCGTCGCGACTCGCCGCCCTCATCTGGCCGGACCGAGCTCCTCCGTCTGCTTTCCGGTTTGGCGCTCGTCGACTTCCCCAGGAACCCGCCAAACATGCCGCCGAAGCCGGATTTCCTCGCCGAGGATTCGGAGCGCTTCAGTCCTCTGCTGCGGCCCTCGCGGTCGTCGGCGGGTCCGTTCGCATCCACCATGACTATATCGTCATCAACAGCCTGCTTATTGGATCGGTCAGTCATGGATCTTCTCTTGTGCCTCGGCCTATGAGGTAGGTCATCGCTTCCGGGAGCCATCGGAACGAAGGGCGGCGGTGGAGGAACGGCTTCCTCATCGGGTTGTCTAGGTACCTTTGATTTTCTTTTGCGACCGCCGGATTCGTCGCTGGCTTTATCGACCATCACGATGTCGTCGTCATCTACTTCTTTATCATAGTTAGCACTGGGACGAAATGATTCATCAAGCTCAGACATACCTCGTGACTTGATCTTACGATCCGACTTGCTCCTAGGGTTGCCAGGTGTAACTCCAAGCATCCTCGCCGCCTTAGACGACATCTCCGGAGGAGGCGACATCATCCCAGTATCCAGCGACTGGCGACGCGAACTCGTGCGCGCGCCGCTGCTCGACCTCTTATCGCGCGTAGACATGGACCTCGAGATGGGTGGTGTAGATGCGAACATGCTCGACAGACCCTTCGACTTCGGTTTCGGCGTCTTCAATGACTTCTCCTTGTCGGAGGACTTCTCCGTCCCAGAGCCTCTATCCTCCTTTTGAGTCTTCCTTGACTTAGACGCCTTCGCTCCCGATGATCGCTTCTTCTTCTCGGCCGGCGGTGAATTCTCGAGCTTCACCTCCTTCGATTTGCTCGACTTCTTCTCGTCCTTCTTAGTCGCTGCACCCCACGTACCCCACGACGCGCCGCCGTCGCGCACAACCTTTGCGCGCTCCTTCTTAGCGGGCTTCGCTTCCTTCGGCTCTGGCGGTGGTGTAAACTCCTGCGCAGGCGGCGATGGTGGTGGTGGTGGTGGTGGTGGTGGTGGAGGCGGGACGACCTCTACAGGTGCTTTGCTAGACTTCTTTGATTTCTTCTCTTTCTTCGCAGGCGCCATATCAATAATCTCCACTATTTCATCGTCAATGATATCTACAGGGAAGCTACCGGGCACAGCTTTCTTCGGGGAATCCTCGACTTCGACAACCTCGTCCTTCTTGCGCGATGACTTGGACTTCTTCGTATCATCCTTCGCTGGCGGCGACGCAGGCTCCTCCGGTGGTGGCGGCGGGGGCGCAACCTCGGCCGTCTCGAACGCGCGTAACCTATCAGCAATCTTTCCGCCTACTGGTTTCTTGCTCAGCGCCGATGCTTTCATTGATGAGGACGATGCGAGCTTCGCCGTCGCGGTGGTGTCTCTTAAGGTGGCACCTTCCAGCATCCCTGCTTTGTCAGCACCCGTAATTGCCTCCTTAGCCGACGACTCCTTTTTGGCAGCCTCAGTACCCTTGCTAGTCTTCTTGCTCGCACCCCAGAAGCTAAAGGCCCCTGCCGTCGTCTTGGCTGCTAGCTCCTTCTCCAGCGATTCGGCCGCCTCGTCGTCAACTACGTCTACAACTTCTGGCTCCGGCGCTGGTTCCGGCTCTGGTTCCGGCTCTGGTTCCGGCTCTGGTTCCGGTTCCTGTTCTACGGCTTTCTTCGTCTTCGACTTCCCACCCTTCTTGGCGGCGAGCTTGGCTTCCTCTTTAGCCTTTTTCGCATCCTCTTTGGCCTTTTTCGCATCCTCTTTGGCCTTTTTCGCATCCTCTTTCGCCTTCTTCGCATCGAGCGCGTCCTGGATCTCCTTGTCCTTGGCCGCCTGCTCCTCAGCTTCCTTTGCGGCCTGCGCAGCGGCCTGCGCAGCTGCCTCCTCCTCTTCAATCCGCTTAGCCTCAGCCTCTGCCTCTGCAGCAGCATCCGCAGCGGCCTTTGCTTCCTTCTCCGCCTTCTTCTTAGCAAGAGCAGCCTCCTTATCGGCCTTCTCCTGCTGCTTCTTGGTAAGTTTCGGTTTCTTGGCAGCGGCGGCGGCGGCAGCAGCCTCCTCCTCCTCCTTGGCTTTCGCTTCAGCTTCAGCAGCAGCAGCAGCAGCCTCCTCCTCCTCCTTGGCTTTCGCTTCAGCTTCAGCAGCAGCAGCAGCCTCCTCCTCCTCCTTGGCTTTCGCTTCAGCTTCAGCTTCAGCTTCAGCAGCAGCAGCATCAGCCTCCGCCTTCTCCGCCTTCTCCGCCTTCTCCGCCTCCTCAGCAGCTACCCGCTCAGCCTCGGCAGCAGCATCGTGCTCATCTTGCTCTGCCTTCTCCTTAGCCTTCGCAGCCTCCTTATCAGCCTTGCGCTGCTCAGACTTGGAGAGTTTCTTAGCCGGCTTAGCAGGCTCCTCAGGCTCAGGCTCGGTAAGATCCATCGAAGGCGGCGTCGGCGCAGGCGGCGGCGCATCAAGACCGCCCTTCTTCTTCTTATCCTTCTTACTCGTAGCAGCCCCCCACGTACCCCCCCACGTATCGGCTTCGGGCTCCTTATCCTTAGTCCCGAAGTCAAGATCGATAAGGTCAGCTTCAGAGACGACCTCCTCGATGACCTCAACAGGAGCCTTGCTGCCCTTCTTCTTCTTGTCCTTCTTGCCAGCACCAACACTACCCCAGATGTAATCTGTCTTTGGCTCTTCGACGACATCAGGTTTGATCGGCTCCTCCTCGACAACAGGTGCAGCAGCTGCGCCCTTCTTCCCCTTCTTCTTCTTACTCGAAGCAGCGCCCCAGCCGCTAAAATCGTCAGCGGTAGCTATGTCACCGACTTCGGGTGCAGCGGGTGGTGGAGGCGGCGCGGGCTCCTCGACCTTGACTTCAACAAGGGCCTTAGAGGTCTTGCTACCCTTCTTGTCCTTCTTGCCGAAGCTCATCCAGTCGTCGCCAGCAGGTTCGAAAGCCTTGGAGATCGTATCAGCCTCGACTATAGGCTCAGGTTCCGGCTCCTTAGCCTTATCCTTCTTGCCCTTCTTAGTCGTAGTCGTGCCCCATCCCCCTCCCCAGCCAGAAGTCCCAGAAGTCTCTTCCTCTATCTCCTTCTCAGGCTCGAGTGTAGGTTCCTTAACGACCTCCTTAGTCTCCTCAACAACCTTGCTGCCCTTCTTACCCTTTTTCTTAGTCGTAGCAGATGCCCATGACGCGAAAGCGTCTTCTTCGACGACCTTCTCTAGCTCGGGTTCGGGTACAGGTTCAGGCTCAGGGATGACTTCCTCGATAACACCACCCTTCTTCTTCTTCCTATCCTTCTTACTCGTAGCCGCGCCCCAGCCGCCGCCCCAGGAGTCTTCCTCAACCTTCTCCTTTTCCTTTTCCTTTTCCTTTTCCTTTTCCTTTTCCTTTTCCTTTTCCTTTTCCTTTTCCTTTTCCTTTTCCTTTTCCTTTTCCTTTTCCTTTTCCTTTTCCTTTTCCGGTTCAGGTTCAGGAACAGGTTCCGGTTCCGGTTCCGGTATGACCTCCTCAACAACCGCACCCTTCTTCTTCTTCTTATCCTTCTTGCTCGTAGCAGCGGCCCAGCCACCAGCCCAAAAGTCTTCCCCAACCTTCTCCAGCACCGGCTCAGGCTCCGGTACCGGTTCAGGCGTCGGCTCCTTCTCCTCCACCGCGTTCTTGCCATTCTTCTTATCCTTCTTCCCCACAGCACCCCACACGCCCCACGACGACTCCTCCGCTTTCTCGGGCTCCGATTCGGGTTCAGGCTCCTTGGGGACCTCCTCGATGGCATTCTTACCCTTCTTCTTCTTATCCTTCTTAGAGGCTCCAAACGACCACGCATTGTCTGCGGGCGGCTCCTCCTTAGGTTCCTCCTTAGGCGGCTCCTCCACGACCGGCTCGGAGATGACCTCAGCAATAGCGCCCTTCCTCCCCTTCTTCTTCTTCGTCGTAGTCGTGCCCCAGCTGCTCGCGCCCCAGTCGTCCTCTGCAGGAGGCGGCACCGCCTCCGGTTCCGGGACGACGACGGGCTCTTCGGCGGTGCGATCATCGAAGGAGAACACAGCGCCCTTCTTCTTCTTCTTATCCTTCTTCGACACGAGGCCGCTGACCCCGTCGTCCTCCTCCTTATTCTTCTCCTCCTTCGACGGCTCCGGCTCCGGCTCCTTGGTCTCCTCGTCGTCCAACCCGAAGCTGAAACCTCCCTTCTTCTTCTTCGTAATCGGCTTGCCGCGATTCACACTCCACGGATTATCCCCGCCCTCCTCCTCCTTCTTCCCCTCCGTAGCCGCCGCCCCATCCGTAGCTGAGAAATCCCAACTGCTCCCCGTCGTAGCCGCCCCCTTCGTGCCTGTATTCCAGCTACTCCCCCACGAGCCAAAACCCAACCCAGTCGTCGCCGCGGGTTTATCGAAGCTGAGATTTAGCGTGCCCCCATCATCCAGTTTTATCTCTTGGAAAGCGTCGAACACGGGGGCCTTCGCTGGTTCGGGTTCGGGTTCCGGGTCTGCAGCCTTGCTCTTCTTGCCCTTCTTCTTAGACTTCCCAGGTTCAAATCCTCTCCAGTTGTCTTCTTCCGGAGCGTCTTCCTTCTTATCGCCATCATCATTACCTTTCTTATCACCAGATCCAGCGTCGCCAGCATCTCCACCGCCCGCACCGCCGTCACCGCCGGCACTTCCCTCTCCCTCCTCTTTCTTCTTCTCATCATCGTCATCTTCCCACTTCGACTGCGCAGCCGCCTTCGCAGCCTGCTTCGTCTTCTTCTTAGCAGTCGTCTTGAAGCCGTCCTGGGAAGTCCAGTCAACAGCCGCGGCAGCCATAGCGGGGTCGGCGAAGATCCGCTCAGTCGGCGGTTTGCGGAGTGGGAGCGGGGTATCGAAGTGTGCGGCCGCGTCGCGGTTGTGCTCCGTAGCGAGAGCGTCGGAGGAGTCGGAGGGGTCGGTGAGGGGTGCGTCGAGGTCGCAGCTACTATCATCGTCGTCGTCCGGGTCGTTGGGGGAAGCGATATGGCGCTTCGGAAGCGATGTGACGAAAAGCCGCAATGGCCTCAAGGTTACTGCTTTAGGCTGTTGGATACCCAGCGCAAGAGCCACCGTATTCTCCTGTATGCATCGTTAGATCAGCCCGTTCTCGGTCCACACCGCCCTCCCTGTCTTGCCCATGCTGCTGCTGCAGCCCATCCCGCTACTGCACGAACAGCCGTGACAACACATGAAAAATTGGCAACAACAACAGGGAAATAATTGAAGTTTTTTTTTTTTTAGAAAGAGGGTTCAGGCAGCGCATACCCATCGTGGTGCACCAAGCATAGGCGGGCCGTGGTAGTAGGCATCGTGAGAGCGGCGCGACGCGACCCATGCCAGCGCAATGTGCTGGAGCCGGATACGTGTGTCGTCCTCATCCCACCCAATCGTCCAAGGCTCCCTTGTACATCCAAGGTCGCTCCTTGGATGACTTCCGAAGGACTGAGAAACCTCGGCCGCAGCCATTATGTGTATTCGAGGTCGTGGGATCGCAGAGAGGTGTCAGACTCATCGAAGCTATGTGGCGGAAGGTGCGCGAGCGAGGAGTGATCGTGGGACGCCTGCGACGCTTTTTTTTAATGGCGGGTGGAGAGAGAGTCGTGGGGGGCCGGAGGAGTATACTCGATCCGACTATACAGATGGTACCGTTCGATTTTTGGGATGAGATGACAAGAGGTAAAGAAGGACGAGGGACGAGGGACGGATGTAGTCGGGATAAAGAAGCAGCCGCCGCGCGACAGCAGGACACCACAAGGGAGGAATTCTGGCAGGTTTGTACTCGGTACTTTTTCGTTCGGGAATGTTGTACTCGTACTATATCAGTGTACTATGTCAGTTGTACTACTTACTGTAAAAATGTCTCCTTCTGGGACCTTCACTCACAACGATAAAATCATCCGAATGCCAGGCGGTTATTGGGTGGAGAGGCAAAAAGAAAAGGCTGGGGAGTATGCAAGGTATCGCCCAGTTTGTATACCGGATGGACCAACCAATACAAGCTTGGTAGACCAAAAAAGCCGTCGAGTAGCGGACAGCCAAGGACAACCCAAGACAACCCAAGGCAACCCAAGTGGAGGGAGGCGGAGGAAATAGTGGAGGAGGTGGAGGGAATAGTGGAGGAGGTGGAGGGAATAGTGGAGGAGGTGGAGGGAATAGTGGAGGAGGTGGAGGGAATAGTGGAGGAGGTTCCAGCGGGTTCCCTGTCAGTTCCTGCGGGATTTGACACTGGCGGGCGCTGGCGGGCGCTGGCGGGTGCTGGGTGTTTCTGATTTCCGAAATCTTTCATGTATCAGTCGCTGTGAGGAGGTGGTTGTATGTATGCCCTTATCCCACGCGCCTCACAGCTCACGCCCCAGCGCGCACTGTGACTCGCTGGCCTCCGCGGCAAAGTGTGGCTGTGGTTGTGGCTGTGGTTGTGGCTGGAGTGGGAGGGATGTGTGTGTCGAGTGTGGTGCCATGAGGTGCATGATGGTTGTGTAGCGTAGGAGGGATGGAAGGGGGAGAAGTGGTATAAGGGGGAGGATGAAGGGGAGGAAGGGCTGAAGGGGGAGGATGAAGATGTATGTATGAGGGTGCTAAGGCTGGGATGGAATTGGGAATTGGGAATTGGGAATTGGGAATTGGGAATTGGGAATTGGGAATTGGGAACCCTTCAAATCTCATCGGCCCTGTCCATCCACATCCAAAAAAGTTTCATAACCGACTACCTACTCTAATAAAAGGCTGCAAAAAGGCTGCAGCTAGTCTAATCCGATCAAAGGGTATCGTGACAACCAAAACAAAAAAGGTATCGCGACTAGAAAATAAAAACGTAGAAGCCGTCCAGAAGAATAAATACCAAGAATCAGCCAGACAAGACAAGACCCCACCGATAGGCCGTTACATAATGCCCCATATGTCGAAAAATAAAGACGCCGTATTTCATCCATGGTAATATCTCACCCCCTTCTATCAGTTCCCCCCCAAGCCAAGCCATGAAAAAGAATGTAAACCAAACCACCCCGTCCGTGCTGATCACGTGCTAACCCCCCCCCTCTCTCACCTCCCGCCATAATCACTCGCATAATCAACACGATACCCATCCGGCATCTGGCCCTGCGTGAACCCCGTCCCAGGACCACTCACATACCCCGTCTCGTCCCCTTCGTCGTAGTACTCGCTCCCACTAGCATCGAAGCTGCTCCTCCCACTCACATCATCCTCCATAGCGTCACCCTGAGGTAAGTCTGCCCAGCTCAGTCCTGCCAGCGCGGGGTACTGCGCCAGCAGCGCGGCGGGGAGTGTGTAGTTCCCGCTGGCATCCATGGGGAAGCCGTTTGCATCCATAGTCTGTGGCGGCGGCTGCTGGATATTCTGCGCCATATGCTGCTCATGCCACAGCCGCTGCCGCTCGGTGTGCTCTTCATCCAGCAGCGGCTTGATGCAAATTCTGCCCGCCTCGGAGCGGAAATGGCGACCGAGGGCATCGGCGCGAGCGAAGCGCCTACCACAACCCCATTGTCCGCCTTGCTTCAGCTCGCCCTTGCAGACGAACTTCTTCTCGCCTGAGTGCAGGCCTTCGTGCCGTTTCCGGTCGTGTTGCCGCGCGAAGGCCTTGCTGCATACGGTACAGACGAAGGGCCTCTCATCCGTGTGTGTTCTGAGATGGGAGCGCAGGTTGTAGGCACGGGTGAATCGCTTGGGGCAGAGTGTACACTGGAAAGTGGCAGGGTGTTTCTGAACGCGCTTCGGGTTGCCGTTTTCCGCACTGCCAGACACTGCTTGATACTCGGGGTCTGCGAGGCCGAGGATATAATCGCGCTGGTTTGGAATCGCGGATGTTGACTGCCGGCGTCGGTGGCCCGGGGTGGACGCACCGGCCCTATCCAGAGGAGACAAGGATCGACCTGGTGGAGATGATCCACGATCTGAACCGGGGCCGAGGTTGCTCGGAGTTCCTGGGCGGGAAAACTGCGAGGGTCCATTACCAGTAATATCGGAGCTAGCTCTGGGTCGTCGTCCTGTTCATGTTAGTATCAAAGTTCATACCCTAGGCTGATAGAAAGCGTCTTACCTCGTTGTGGTGGAGTCAGGGCATCTTGATCTAACGGTGCTTTCACCGGGAAGCTGTTTTGCCTCGAGGCCGGCGCAAACTCGATATTAATATCAGGCGGCGGCATCTGTTGTCCCTGACCCTGCTGTTCCTGGCCCATCTCGGCAAAATTATCCTGCTTGAAATGCTGCTGGCCATACATGTCCAGGGTAGGCTGTTGGATGTATCCGTTATTCGGCATATTCATACTCAGCATAAACGGGCTCTGCTGGTTCATTTGGCCTATCTGCTGCGGATCGAGTCGTGGTGATGGCTGGGGTGAATGAGCCGGGCTCCTGATATTCAAAGGGCTGTTCCCATGATGATGATCTGATAGCGAGAACTTCCCCATCGCTCCCAGGTCCTGGTAGATACCTTGATCCTGCGGGTGCACCAGCGGAGAATGGCGCTGGTCCGATGTGTCAAAGCTATCATGCAGTCCCAAATTCGGCGATGGCGCTAGGGAAGATGCAGAGACATCAGAGTATTCCGAGGGGGTCTTCCGATGAGTCTTGAATTGCTGTGGGATCATGCCCCAGTCTGTCGGGAGCTGGGCATTCGGGAACTGGGCGCTCTCTGGCTGCAACGAGGCGGTTCTCGAGTGCCCAGGTGACAGTGGGAATTGGTGCTGCTGAGCAGACGACGTCTGCGGAAGCTCTGCTGTGAGCATTTGGGGTGGTGTTGGTGTGTGTTGTGGGGGTGACGATATATCACCAATTAGATCCGCCGGGTTGACAGATTGTGGAGGCGAGTCGTTAATGTATAAAGAGGGATCGTAGATATCGTTCTGGGTCGGAGGATTCGGATATAGTGAGAAGTCTCCGCCGTTATAGTTGTTTACTCCGAGGAAGCTATCGTCGTAGTTGAATTGCTGGTTCTGGAACTGCTGGTTGCCGTCGAACTGTTGCTGGAACTCTGGCTGGGCGATCTGGTTTTGGCTCAACGCGTAAAGAGCTTCTACAATATTTCCCTGCGAGAACTGCTGGTTCTGTTCGACGTTCGTCTCAAATACTGGAAAAGTCTGGCCTTGCAAAAATTGTCCACTGGAATATTGTTCTTGAAGATTGCCGTTGTTGATAGCGAGCCCGAGGTTGGCGGGGTTGATATCGTCTTGATAGCTACTTGGCTGCGGCGACTGCTCCTGCTTTAAATGGTTTGGGTTCTCCCCAGTCGGGGAATTCCCTTGGTGATCCATGATGCTAAATGTATTTATGCTGCTGTCACTGTATCTGACGTCGCAGCGGCGTGTATCGTTCAAGCGGGCGGCACCTCAGCCTCGAGGCTGTACAGGGACGCTGAGGCGAACAGCAAAAAAGCGCACCCAGAACAACTCCCGGCGCTAATTGCGTTTATAGTATGTATGCAGTGTATAAGTTTGCCTCTTAATGTTTGTTGTTCCTCTCTGCCGTCGTACTGTCGTGTGTCGAGATGGTGGAAATGGTCGCATAGGCCGGGGGGGGGGGTAAATGCCCACAAAGTCAGATAACCCCGTAATTTCGCAGCACGGGAGACTCGAGCGTCGGGGCAGGCTTGTCGTGTAAGAATATATTATTGCCGGCCTCCTCACTGTTGCGCCCAAGGCGATACTATCTAGCACGATAGAGCCGAGATTACTGAGGTGGGAGTTGTGGGGGTCGCAAAGGTTCGATAACGGACAGCTGAAGTCGCAATCTCACACGGGCGGCGACGTGAAACCTAGATTTAACTAGCCACAGGGTCAGTTTGCCGGCTAAATCGATATAGAGTCGACGCTGTCCAGAGCCCTTTGAGGAGGATTTGGGATCTTGTATCGTGACGGTCGTGGCGGTCGTGGCGGTCGTTGGTGGTGGAAGGGCGCGCTTACCCCGATCCTGTATGGGGGAGCTGAAGCAACAACGCCGCCTTGGCGCGGCAGATAGTGCCGCTATTAATAGCACAGGGGCCTAGTAACAATATAGGCCCCGATATTAATTGGATATCCGATGGGTTGAGGTGGTAAGGTAGTGGTATTGCATATGGAAATAACAGGAAATGCTTCAAGCACGAACTGTTCGATTCGTAATAGTAGAACAGTAGAAAGTTCCTGCTTTCTGAAGGCACGTGGTGGGTACGGGTGCCCAGAACAACCATATATCCTATTATATTTATATATTCCAAGGATTTGGCGGGACCTCACATCATCACACCTCGCACCAAACAGCTCATTTTATAAAAGTACATCGGCATCCATTATTAAGGTACTATAAGGTAATCTACCCTCCGGCCTTCCATCAGCTTATCCATCTGTATGTCATCCCAAGCCGCAACATGTGCCCATTTCACTGGAGGGGCCACCTCTCTACCCCTATAAAAACAAACAAAAATCCCCTCAAAGAGATCATAGTTTCCGGCGCACTTCCCACCACACCACCCAAAGTATAAAACAAGAACGCCCACGCAATGCTCCCCTACCATTCTCTCCGCATACTTCAACCCCCCTCAAACCTAACTAGTAAACATAGCCATCTCCCCCACCTCCTCAACAAGCACCCCCTTCTTCTCCCTCTTCATCCTCCAAATACTCTTCTTCTTCTCCTTCTGCCTCTTCATCTCCTCCCACGCATCATCCTCGTCCTCCTCTCCCCCCTCCACCGGCCTCACCGTGACAGTCGGCCCCCTGCCGCCAACAGCAAGGACACTCATTCGCGGTGCCGCGACGCCGTTCGCGTTCTCCGCAGGCATGTGGCTGACGGGTCTGTAACGGCCCGGCATCCCGACATTACTCCTCTCGCTCGGGGCAATCGAAGCCGCATACGGAGCACCCCTCGGATCCAACATGGATATTGGGCGTTGCATACCGGCGACACTGCGCGGTCCGGCTGGGAACGCACCGCCGAAACCAAGACTGCTCCCTATGATACTCGTGCGGCCCATACCCATACCCCCTAGCTGCGGCGCACCTTGCGCCGGCATGCCCTGTGGGGGAATCATACCCTGCGGCATCATGCCGGGCACCATCTGCACTCCCGGAGGCGCTTGCATTGGTGGGGCGGCCCCAGCCATCATCTGGAAGAACTGGAATTGCATCTCCATGCTCTGCTGCAGTTGAGCTTGCATCGCCGCGATCTGGGCCTGCATTACCACGGGGTCCTGGGGCATTGCACCTGGGGTGCGGGCACCGCCCGAGTAGCCTAGGCCCATACCAGCTGGCATGGCTGGGTATTCGCCGGCGGGGTTGGTGCTTCCGCGTCTCATGGCGCGCGAACGTTCTTCCGATGCGATGACGCCTACTAGTCCGCCTGGCTGCGCGCGCGGGCCGCCGCCAGTACCGCCGTACTGCGAGCCGCTACCTAGAGCGAGCGACTCGCGGTTGGAAGAGTTAACGAGGCCAGCGCCGAAGTACGGATCCTGCGGGAGGCGACGAGCAAACGCAGGGAGGGCGCTGGCGCGCTCACCAGCGCCGCCGGTGACGGAGCGGGGAGGTGGGGGGTACGCGCCGCTCATCTGGCTGGCGGCGCGGAGGTTAGGGTTTGAGGCCATACCGCCGAGTTGGCCGGGGGCACGGCCGCGGTTAGGGAAGCCGTGGGCGACGAGGATGGCAAGGGGGATATCTTCGTCTTCTTCCTCGTCGGCACCGGGGCTGTCGGCGTAGAGTTGGAGGTTGGGTGTGCTTTGGGAGGTGACGGCGGAGAGGCGCGCGCCGGGGTTGGCTGTCTCGCCGGTGATTTTCATCATCTGTTGGCGGTAGACGGTCATGTGTGCCTCTTGCTTGCGGCGCTGCTTGGCCTGTTCCTTGCGGCGCTCCTCTTCGTCGTCATCTTCGTCTTCGTAGGTGTCGTCTGCGGCGTCGTCGTCATCGTCGGCTTTGGCGTCGGGGAACTTGCCCTGACTGTGTCGCTTCTGTCGCTCCTGCTCTTGGCGGTAGCGCTCAAACTGTGCAGTTGTCATGACTTTGTTCTTTGGTGCGGAGGACTGGGGTGTGATCGGCTTCTCGCCCCATTGAAGGGCGAGGTTCGCGGAGGCGGCGGTCTGTTGGTCGAAGAGGCCATCTTCTTGGGGCTCGGTGGCGGGGTAGCGAGCACGGGGAGTGGTGTTGTTGGAGCTCGGTGCTGTGGGCTTTGGGGTGTTGGCAACGTTATACGCATCTACTGCGGATGGGTTGATCCAGCTATCCCTCGCCCTGGGTGTCTCATCCACATTAAGCTGCCTCATCGCATTAATAGACTCCCTCATCAGCTTTGCGTCCTCATCCTCTCCATCTCCAATGGCCATCAGCGACTGCTTCCTCACAGCACTGCTCCTCCTTAATCCTACACCCGAACTGTTTGTGTTGTTACTGCCATTCGTGTCATGCTCCGGTACAGGCGGCGGCGTCGCTGACGGTGAGGGCCCAGGGCTCGTGCTAAACATGAGCCGCTGCTTCTCTGCCGACTTTTGTGCCCCCCATGGATATGACGATGTATCCCCTGTTAGGGACCGCTCGTTGCTGACATTCCCGAGCGGTTTCCTTGAAACGCCGGACTGCCTCGCGGTCGATGTAGATCCCTCCTGTGCAACGTTAGACATGCTCCAATTGACCGGTGTGCGAATGTGCACTTACCGCCGGGCTCACCGACTGAGTCCGCCTATTCTCAGCATCCAACACCGCGCTCTTGCGGTCCCCAGTTCCCATAAACATGGCTGCGAAGTCACCACCGAGACTAAGCCTGCTATCCAGCTTCAGTGAAGCGTTCGTGCTCGAGTAATCACTCCTCGTGCTGTCGGTCAGAGTGCTTGAGCGGGTTGCGTCATCCTTTGCCGGCGTGAGCGGTTTCGAGAGGTCCTCTTGGGTCGTGTTTGGCGGCGTCGAGCCCGGGGAGTGCTTCCGTCCGAAGGAGAAGGCCTTGCCCGTTGATATCAGGGAGAACTTCGATGTGCCCTTGAGCGTGGCGGGGAGGGGCGCGCTGTTGTTCTTCCCGTTGGCGGCGGTGGTGTCTTTCGGGTCGGAAGACGCGGATGAGACAGCACTACGCCTCGAGGAATTGTCAGCCGTTGAAACGGTGTTTGAATTAGAGGTCCCGCTGCCGCTTCACAGTTGTCAGCAGCTGACTGGCAGGAGGCGTTTGTGGGTAGGGTGAGGATTGGAAAGGAGAAGGGAAATAAAGATGATGGGCGGCTGTGCCACAGGAATTATTTACACCTCTGGAAAAAGGATGAGGCTACCCTAGCAGCCAATGCCAAGGTGGGCCTGTCCATGTATGCCCAAAAATAAAAATAAAAACAAAATAAAAATAAAAATAAAAATAAAAATAAAAATAAAAATAGCAAAACACATATAGGAGCCGCGGGGACTTGAACATACCGGTTGCTGAACCCTGAGAATATATTATCATCCCTCTCTGGATCGGTGCTGGGCCTGCCACTGATGATGTTGCCGCTGCCATCGTTTAGCCTCGGCTTGCCGCCATCGAGGTTGGTAGTGTTGGCGCGGTCGAAGACCCTGAATGTCTGCTGGTTCGGCGGGACGTCGGCGAGAGGCTCATCGAGGACATTGGCGGCCGACTTGCGCCGTGCGAAGGCCTTGGGGAGCTTCGGCATGGGGGTGGTGGGTAGTCGCGGTGGGAAGAGCGGCTAAGCTGCGCTGGGCATGAAGCGAGGCTGGCTGTACGGGATATGTGTGTATGTTTATGTGCTGGGTATGCAGTGTAGTGAGGCTATATGTAGATTTGAGTATCGCAGTAGATCGGGACGGCGGAGATGTTGTGTTTTGTACGACGGTTCTTTGATGGTGCTGTGCTGTGCTGTGCTGTGCTTGTGTGCAGCGCAGTATATCCAAAACCTAGACTCGAGGAGATCGGAAGCGTGAAGGTCGTATAGGATGGATATCAGGGCTCGCTAGAAACGACTGCTAGACGCTGAGATGCGTATAAAGTTCGGGAATGATTGTGTAGAAGGTCGAGAGAATCGTGTGTAGCGACAGTCCGAATAGGTGGCAGGGGAGTCTGTGTTGTTGCCTTTTCGGAGGGAGATGGAAGGAAAGAGATTGGTCGGATGCAGGAAGACTTGTAATATGGACAAGGAAGAAAGTAGCAAGGTAACGAGAGGATTAGGTCGTGAAGAAGCAGTTTAACGAAAGAGAGAGCAAGCAGAGCAGGCAAGAAGATTATCGCTGGGGGAAGAGGGGGGAAGAGGGGGGAAGGGAAAAGGACGTGGAGGGGTGAGGACGAGGTGGAGGACGAGGTGGAAGACGAGGTGGAGGTGGAGGTGAAGTTTCCGGTGTGTCGCTGGCGGTGGTCGGCGGTGATGGTTTTTTGGGGAGGAGGAGGAGGTGGAGGAGGTGGAGGAGGAGGTTGGTTGAAGGTTTTGGTGGTTGGGTCGTCGGTCAGATATTTTGCATGAGGTATGGTATGGTGGTAAGTACAGAAGTACATGGAACTGCAGTATAAATTGGCGGTTGACAGTAAGTCCCAATTGTGACAGTACAGTTACAGTTACAGTACAGTTACAGTACAGTTACAAACAGCACAGTTACAGTTACAATACAGTTACAGCAACAGCACAGTTCCAGTATGTAAAGGGGAAAACGGCTGCAGTTCTTCCCTTATTTCCCTTATTCCACCACCTTATTCCAGGCTGTCTAAGATCCGATCTGAGATGTTTACAGTGAGAAGAGAAAGTCCCCTGAATTACTAACAAATGAACCATGAACTAGCCTCGCAAATAGGAGGGGGCCGATCGTCATGTCTTCCATATCTTCCCCGTCACCATCTCAGACGGGTCTGAGATGGTGACTGAGACCGTCTTTAGCACCTAAACCGTCGGTGCAGCTGTTCACTGTCAGGGAGCTGGAGAGAGCTGGAGAGAGCTGGAGAGAGCTGTCACCCGCTGTCAACCAGACTTGACGAGTTGCTGGGTGTGAGCTTACGACTCATGGCTTGTGGGTGTATATGAGTATATATATGCGTATATATGCTCTCTCATATATACTCTCATATATATACTCTCTCATATATATACTCCCCATCCCCATCCCCATCCCCATCCCCCTCCCCCTCCCCTCCCCCCCCTTCCCCCCCTGAAAAGCTGAACATCCCCACCCCTCCCAGCACCCCATAGCCCGTCCATCCCCCCCCATAGCCCGTCCATCCCCATCCCCCCCATAGCCCCCCAATAGCCCCAAACCCACACGCCACTCTCCCCCCCATGTAGCCCCCTCTCGCCGAACGAACCACACCCACCCACACCAGCGCCCACGTTCTCGTCCACCACGACGCTCGATGCTAGCCGACCCCTGACGTACCTACGCCGTAGCGTAGCGCTGTCGAACCGGAAGTCCGGCGCGGATAAGTCCATCCATCGTAGGCGCTAAACCAGCCCGGAGCCTGGAGAGGACGCGCTTTGTTTGGTAACGGCGGCTCCTCCGGCCGTTCGTGAGGTCCATCCCAGCGCCAGATAGCCCACACCGCCGCCGCCGCCGCCGCTTCACATGCCACCGATCGCCGCCGCTTGCCCACCACTCCACCCTTCGACACTGTACATACTGTACATCCGTGGGCCCATCAACGTCAGCACCCCAACCATCGCAATCTCCGCCCAAGACAGGATACCTTTGTTTCTTCCTGCCCTCGCCGCGTGCGTGCCTGCATGCAGGTTTCGTTCCCGCGCGGAGCTTTTTGCCTGTTCTGTTCTGTGAGGTGAGGTGGGGTTCGCTTGGGGATGGATGGGGGTTGGTTGGTTCTGTGCCGCATCCGGCGATGCCGGCGCGGGCGGCGATATTTGGGAGCGGGGAGCGTCTGGATGGGGGATCTGGAATTGGAATTGCAATTGGACTTGGTATTGGAACTCAAATTTCCTAAAGCTCCCCCTCCAATAATTCCTCCAATTCCATGCTATGCGATGTCATGTGTGGAGTTGTGGTGATGGCCGACTTTGGAATGGGATGAGGTACGTACCGATTTTGGGGCACGGTGCGAGGTTAGGGTACAACAGCCAAAATACCACTACACCTTTGATTACCTCTTATGACCAGTTTCAAGAGGAACTTACCAGGACCTTTGGAGACATCAACGAAACTGCTACAGCAGAAAGAGAGCTACAGAAACTATGTCAAAAGACCTCTGCTGCTCAGTATACAACAGAATTTAGGAGAATCACTTCTCACTTGACTTGGAATGAAGAAGCCTTGGTCTTCACTTACTACCAAGGACTCAAGAGCTCTATTAAGGATGAACTCAGCAAAGAAGAACGCCCTACAACACTTCAAACGCTTATAGAGAAAGCTGTCAGACTTGATGATAGGCTTTTTGAAAGAAGAAAGGAGAAGAACCAAGACTGGCATCTAACAAGAAATTTCAACAATCACACCTCTACACCAACTGCTAAGGACTCAGCACCTGAACCTATGGACTTAGACGCCTCTATAAAGATATCCAAATCCAGCACCTCAGCCTACAGGAAACCCTCAAAAACTGAAAAGGGGTAAACTTACTCCTCAAGTAAGAAAACACAGAATGGACAACAACCTTTGTTTATACTTGTAATGGTGGGTGCACCAGATGTGAGAATCTAGCCACCCAAGGAAGGGATGAATTTACTAAGACAACACACTGTCTTAGCAAACAGAGCCAAAGGGTCGTAGCTTAGACTATTCCACAATGCAGCAATCAGGTGTATGATGTAGTGGAGTGGTTTAGACAAGTTGTAACAAATGTTGAGTCTGAGAACTCAGGGATAAGTCAGAGGTTAGCACCTCACTGACTTTTCAGAAACAAGGAGTAACAAGATGAATGCTTGGAAGCTTGTAAAAGACGTGGAAGTATGTGATAGTCGATTTACTGTATTGCCTGCTTGCCCTTTCTTAAGGAAAGGGCAATCCTATTTATGCCAAAGGAGTGTAGTTCTCTCATTTTCCAAGACTTTCCATGACTAACCAGGCTTGGTAACTGTAGTCGACGTAAGAGAATCCCATAGAACTATCTCCTAGGTTCCTAGCCTATACGAAGTAAAAGGAGGTCCAAGGTCAGAGTACCCCTATAGACAAATTATGTCATAACTTAACCAATCTTGTGGGTAACTAAGGAGCGATGACATGTAATGAATCATAGAGGTTCGTAGGAGCTTTTAGAGCTATCGTTCATGCTCCTAGGCCTCTAGTTGGTAGAGATATGTCATGTGGTAGTATGAGTGATGTCATGTAATGAATCATAGAGGGTTGTAGAGATATGCTATGTGGTAATATCTGTCATACTGACATTCGTTGCACTCAGTTTGCTATCAAACTCAAGAGCAAACTTAGAAATCTCCTCCTCAAACCTACAAGTCACCATACATATCTTGGCTTATCACACCAACAACAGAAGCAATACTACTCAACGATTGCTGCAAACTCTTCTACTACATCTGTTTATGCTACATACATCACGGCATATCATTTGGACACTCATTGAACAAGTTATTAAGAAAATCTCCTCCTTAAGGGGGTGGGCCAATACTACCACATGGCATATCTCTACCAACTAGAGGCCTAGGAACATGAACGATGGCTCTAGAAGCTTCTACAACCCTCTATGATTCATTACACGTCATCGCTCCTTAGTTACCCACAATATTGGTTAAGTTATGACATAATTTGTCTATAGGTACTCTGACCTTGGACCTCCTTTTCACTTCCTATAGGCTAGGAACCCAAGAGATGGTTCTATGGGATTCTCTTACGTTCACTACATGATTAGCAAGCTAGTTGTGGGTCGCACTTGATTTCTAATACATTTACCAAGCCTGGTTAGTCATGGAAAGTCATGGAAAATGAGAGAAGTACACTCCTTTGGCATAAATAGGATTGCCCTTTCCTTAAGAAAGGGCAAGCAGGCAATACAGTAAATCGACTATCACATACTTCCACGTCTTTTACAAGCTTCCAAGCATTCATCTTGTTACTCCTTGTTTCTGAAAAGTCAGTGAGGTGCTAACCTCTGACTTATCCCTGAGTTCTCAGACTCAACATTTGTTACAACTTGTCTAAACCACTCCACTACATCATACACCTGATTGCTGCATTGTGGAATAGTCTAAGCTACAACCCTTTGGCTCTGTTTTCTAAGACAGTGTGTTGTCTTAGTAAATTCATCCCTTCCTTGGGTGGCTAGATTCTCACATCTGGTGCACCCACCATTACAATCTGGTGCACCCACCATTACAATATCGGCCCAGTAACTAAGGAGCGATGACGTGTAATGAATCATAGATGGTTGTAGCAATCGTTGAGTAGTATTGCTATTGTTGTTGGTGTGATAAGCCAAAATATGTATAGTGACTTGTAGGTTTGAGGAGGAGATTTCCAAGTTTGCTCTTGAGTTTGATAGCAAACTGAGTGCAACGAATGTCAGTATGACAGATATGTCATGTGTAGTATTAGCCCAGTAACTAAGGAGCAATGACATGTAATGAATCATAGAGGGTTGTAGAGATATGCTATGTGGTCATATCGGCCCAGTAACTAAGGAGCAATGACATGTAATGAATCATAGAGGGTTGTAGCAATCGTTAAGTAGTATTGCTCTTGTTGTTGGTGTGACAATCATAGTGACTTGTAGGTTTGAGGAGGAGATTTCTAAGTTTGCTCTTGAGTTTGATAGCAAACTGAGTGCAACGAATGTCAGTATGACACTATGGACGATATATCATCTCTGATATGGGTTAAACCTTTCCAACCTGTCCTGGAGATAGCAGCTACTTCAGATTTGGAGAAATCATCTCAGGAGGTCATTTTGCCTTTAGCATACCAAGACTACAAAACACCTTTTTGACAAGGCAAAGGCATCAATTTTGCCAAAGCACCAGCCTTATGACCATGAGATACCACTTGCAGAAGGCTCAAGGCCTCCCTATGGCCCTATCTACTCTCTATCTGAATTAGAGCTGAAAACTCTCGGAGAATATGTAAGGACACAGGGCACCCAGCTCACAGTAATAGCATATGAGAGTGCAAGTCGGAGGCTAAACGGATGCTATCCTATAGGTCTACTACGAAGGATACAAAAAAGATGAAGAGAGGAACCCCCGTTGGGTCAATCTCCTCAAGTACCCGAAACGGGTCCGACTCGGCTAACCTGCCTTTACTCTTATCATGTGATCGTAACCTGCCCAACTCAGATCCTTTCCGTCACTGAGGGACAGGCATCCTTACAGAATACCTAGATGAGAACCTTAGTTCTGGCTTTATCAGACCTTCTTCCTCACCAGCAGGAGCGCCCATTCTCTTTGTCAAGAAGAAAGATGGCTCCTTGCGTCTCGTGTTTATTATAGGGGCCTTAATGCAGTCACTGTTAAAAACAGATATGCTTTACCCCTTATCCCTGAGCTCATAGATAGGCTCTCTTCAGCAAGGTTCTTTACTAAGTTAGATCTCAGGGGAGCTTATAACCTGATATGCATCAAGGAAGGTAATGAGTGGAATCATTCAGAACACGCTATGGTCATTTTGAATACCAGGTAATGCCTTTTGGGCTTGCCAATGCACCTGCTTCTTTCTGTAAGGATGCCTCCACCCTCAGTGACGGAAGGGATCAGAGTCGGGCAGGTTACGGTCACGTGGGGAGAGTAAGGGCAGGTTAGCCGAGTCGGACCTGTTTCGGGTACTTGAGGAAATTGACCCAAGGGGGTTCCTCATCATCTTTTTTGTATCCTTCATAGTAGACCTATAGGATTTTAGCCTCCGACTCGCACTCTCATATGCTATTACTGTGAGCTGGGTGCCCTGTGTCCTTACACTTTCCAAGCTCTCATGAATGATATTCTAAGACCTTACTTGGATATCTTTGTTGTTGTCTACTTAGACGACATTCTTATATACTCTTTAGACACTCAAGAGCATGTTCTACATGTTAGACAAGACTTAGGGAAGCTATCTCAAGCAGACAATACAGTAAATCGACTAGCACATACTTCTATGTCTTTTCCAAGCTTCCAAGCATTGATCTTGTTATTCTTTGTTTCTGAAAAGTCAGTGAGGTGCTAACCTCTGACTTACCCCTGAGTTCTCAGACTCAACATTTGTTACAACTTGTCTGAACCACTTCACTACATTGTACACCTGATTGCTGCATTGTGGAATAGTCTAAGCTACAACCCTTTGGCTCTGTTTCCTAAGACAGTGTGTTGTCTTAGTAAAATCATCCCTTCCTTGGGTGGCTAGCTCCGTACATGTAAGCTTTCTGCCCCCTTTCTTTTTCACGCTTCATCCACCCTCTATTGTCCAGTTGAACGCCAGTTAATTCGGAAATACACTCTAGCTATGGTATATAAATATTGAGTCCCATATGATTATATGGTAACTTATGTACCTCCCTTCAGCTCATCAACTCCTCGAGTAATCCTCAAGCAATCATCCTCCCAATACTCGCTCCATGTCTCCTCCATCCATTTCCCCAAGAAATGTTCATCCTCAATCCCACCTCTCCCTCCAGAACAACCCCTTAATCACCAATCCTCATCTCCTCCGCCCTCCCCTGGGCAAAATCATCCTTCCACGTCTCCCACAACCTCACCAACTCCTCACAGTACCTCTCGTGCAACTCCTCCACCTCCTCCACACTCGGCATCCTATTCTGCCTCACCGGAATCGGCCTCCCCACCACCACATTCACCGCGCGCCTATACGACACCAGTCCAACATCATAATTAAACACCCCCCTCGCATGAAACAGCGGCAGCGTCCAACCCAGCGTGCGCTTGAGCAAATCCTGCCCCCGCCGGATCCACGGGCGGCCTTCCACGCTGAATTGGTCGTAGAGTTCGTTCTCTCCGAACCCGAGGACGGGGACCAGATCAGCCCCCGTGCGGAGAGCCATCTTGACGAAGCCGTACCGCCGGCGCAGTACGAGCCTCAACGTACCTGGACGCGCGTCGAGGGACTCCCGGGCGCCGCCAACGACGATTGTAATCGCCCTCCCCATCCCCTCCCCATTCAACCCCCCCCTACTAAGTAAATTCTCGCAGCTCTGTCTGCTCACGCTCGCGAGCCCCAGGGCGAGTATGTACTCCCTATAAAACGGTATGCGGAAGTTACTATCCAGCGTGAGCAGGGAATTCGTAATCCCCGGAAACAGCTGCGCAAACCCCAACGCCTCCGTCGCGAACGCCGCGAACGCGCCATGGCTAATGATCCCATGCGGATGATACCCAAAGATATACTTCCTCGTCGGGCTAAGCTCCACCGTGCGATGCAGCCGCGCAGGAAAGTACCCCGCAAAAAGGGACCACAACTTGCTCCCCCTCAACCTCGGCGACCGCATGCTCAGCTCCCCGCTATAGCCGGCTTTGGAAAACATGATATACACCATGTATGGCACGATCAAGGGCCACAGCAGGGGAATCGCGCAGGCGAAGAGGAATGTCCCGATTAGCACCGCGATGCAGAGGGTGTGTGCGAGCACCATTGCAGTCTGTAGACGTCTCTGCAGCGGAATATTGAGAGGCGCGAACCGGATGCGCGAGGCGTGCCAGTTTTTCCCCGCTTCGCGGCCGGAGGTAAGGGTGCGGCTGCCAGTACGGTTTGGGTCGCCATCCTGGGGCCCCGGGGATGAAGCGCGGGAGGGGGTCTTGATAGAAACAAGATGCTCAGTAGAGTGGGACGGGGAGGGTGTGGGCGGATAATTGGTGAAGATATCCGAGTCTTCGAATTCCGTGTCTGAGTAGAGCTCGGCGCTGTGGATGGAGGTGTGGTGGGAAAGGGGGGGGGCGCGGGTGGAGGGTTTGGAGCGGCGCTGGCGAGTGATGGGTTTGGGGGGTTGGAGGAGCTGGAGGGGGGGGTTAGTTTGGGGGTTGTGAGGGGAGGGTGTTGGGGGAGGACTTACAGCTGCGGCGTAGCTCTTGCCTCCGTCGTCGTTTGTGTGGTTGTTTGCTTGCTCTCTCCGTGCTTTCTTGTCGCCATTCCTCTGTTCCTTTTTATCCCCATTCGTCTCCCTATTCCCCTCTCCACCAACCCTCTCCCCCTCATCCGCCCCCTCCTTAGCCCCCTCAACCACAACCTCCGCAAAACTATTCGGCAGCACCGTCTCCCCCTCTTTCACCCCATTCAACTCCTCCTCCCCCTCCACCACAGCATCAGCGAAGCTCTTGGGCGGAAGGTCTAACTCCTCCCTCACCTCCTGCCTCACCGTCTCCAGCTCCGCAACAGTAGGTATCCCATTCTCCATCGCCATCGTCGTCATCGGCTTTGTGCGTTTGTCGAGTCTCTCTCGTCCTTTCGGTGGTGGTCTCGTGCGCTGCGGCGGTGTAGTGGTAGGAGAGGTAGTGGTGTATTCGGTAGGACCTTTCGGTTCGTACGGCGCACCGCCCAGTTCCGCCGTCAGGCCGACGAAGTAATCCGTCCAGTCCAGATTGTCCTTTTCTCGTCCCCGAGCTGGTTTCCTGTTCCTCCTATGAGTTGCGAGCTATCCTTGGCGATCTTCCTTTCCTATCCTGTCTTCCTATCCTATCCTGTCTTCCTATCTTATCCTGTCTTCCTATCCTATCCTGTCTTCCTATCCTTGAATCCGGTCGTCCAGTCGTCCAGTCGTCCAGTCGTCCAGTCGTCTATCCAGTCCAGCTCAAAAACCGCAGTTATCGTATCCGTGTCTCAGCAAAAAACCCCATCAACGATTCGATAACCCTACAACAAAGCTGACCTTGTTCCTACTGCGCTACGTCGTCGATCCTGCCAAGGAAAGTCCAGTGCAACTGGGCTCGGTGGTGGGAGCTGGGAGCTCGGCTGTGCAGTCCGCACGAGCTATGACGTGTGCCCTTCGCCGGCGCAGGGCGGAGCGTAGATTCCGTTAAGTTACGGATGAGGATGAAGCGGATAAGGGAAGGATGGATGCGGCGGACAATGGTATTGATATGAGATGGGTACTGCGTGCGGGGTTAGGAAGATGAATGTACTGTGCAGCAGGTACCACCACCGTTCACAGCATAGCCAATGAAACATTTCAAACAATATCTTTTCATTCCTACGACTCACTCCCCCCTTCCCTTTCCCCAAAATATTTCCAACCCCCCCCAGGCCAATCCGCTCGCTCCTATCATTAACAAATAACAAATAAAAGTAAAATCTATAAGAACACCCCCCCTTTTCCGCACCCTTTCCCCAACCAGAGCAGAAAATCAATAAGCTGATCCGTTCTAAAAATTGTTAAAATTTGTCATCATCAAAAACCACAACCACACGCGCGGGAAGAGCTGTTCCCCAGACCGCATCTCCTTGTCTTGCCCCGTTCCTGTCGTGGCCAGTTCCCGTGCCGGCCAGTTCGTGCACTCCAATTTAAAACATAACATATAATCCCCATCCCCATCCCCATCCTTTGATCTTAACCCCCCCCCAGAAAACGCCACAATCCCCATCATAGATTCCTTCACCTCTCTTTCGCCCCTTTCACCCCCTTCCCTTCACCATAGTAATGCCACCACACGCAATCACCCCGTCCTATTCAACCCCGGCCTTCCCCCCCTCAACCCCTCCACCTCCTCCACCAACTTCCTAATCCGTTCCTCCTGCCGCCTCTCCACCCCCTCCATCCCCACCACCCTCTCCGTCAACCTATCAACCTTCTCCTCCAAACTCTGAATATACGTCCACACCCCCCGTTCAGAGGAGAAGAGGTTGTTACTAGCGTCCGGCCCTCCTTGTTGCTGTTGCTGTAGAGCCCCCCGGAATGCGGTGGAGGAAGAGGTAGAGGTAGAAGTGCCATTCGCGCCAGCTTGGCTAGGAACCATAAACCGTGCCTCGGGCGGGGCTAGACCGCTCAGCGCGGGTAATTTCGGTCCCTGTCCCCCCGTCGATCCCATCCTATCCCCCCCGCCCTGCTGCTGTCTGCGTCCAAAATCCCGTTGTTGGACCTGTGTAGCTAGACTAGGTGAGCGTTGGCGGTTTAACGATGATGAGGCGGTGGAGGCCGGGTCGTGGCCGAGTTGGAGAGAGGACATGGCGCCTGGGCTGATTGGTTTGGGTGATTCTGTCATGGGTGTTTGTGCGAAGAGCATGGGATTGTTGTTTCCCCCGTTATTATTGTTGCCCCCCGCGACGCTGCCCGTGCTAGGCGCGGTAGACATGGTTGTATGTGAACCCAACCCCCCCACCAAACTCATCACCCCCGAACCGGCCCTACTCCCACTCCCATGTTCCCCCTGCGCGAGGTGATGAAAAGGCGTAGGCCCCGACTGTCCCCTCCCCGGTCCAGAAGGCGCATACGTATTCGGCGTGCTTCGCATGAGGGGCGCATACGGATCCTGCCCCCCGCCACCGCCGCCATGAACATGCTGCGCCTTGATACTCGGTAAACTATACCGTCTCTCCTCCTCCTCCGCATCCCCCTCCACGGGCTCCGCGTAGAGAACCCCCTCCATCCCCCCATCCTCCCCGAGGTGCGGGTCGTCATACTCCTCATCCCCGCCAAAACTGCCCATACTCGCTCGCCTGCCCGCACACCCCCCCTGCCCCTTCGCGTGCCGCGCCAGCGCGTCGCCCCGCGCGAACTTGCGATCGCACTTGGGGCAGATATGGGGTCGTTCGCCGGTATGCAGTTTAGAGTGGCGCTTGAGGTCGTGCAGCCGGCGAAAGCGCATCTGGCACGTGTTGCAGACGTAGGGCTTCTCCTGGCTGTGCGTGAGGAGGTGAGATTTGAGGTTGTGGTGGCGCGTGAATTCCGTGTCGCAGTAGGGGCATTTGTGTTTCTTGTGTGAGGGCGAGCGGGGGGCGAGGTGCTGGTTTAGACCGGACATGGGGAGGGAGAGGCCGCGCATTGGGTCGCGCAAGCCTTCGGGGCGAACGAGGGCGTTGCCGGGGAATGTGAATGCGCGGGCTGACGGGTTATCGCTCTGCGGCTCGCCGCCACCGTTCGTTCCGTTATCTCGATGCTCCCCCCCTTCTCCCGGATTATTCATCATATTCGACGGACTCGTAATGCCCGTCGTGCTTGCCGTGGCCGTCTGCGCCGTGCTCGCCATGCTCCCGAGGCTCGTCACGCTCGCGGGGCTGTTCTGCGATTTATCCTCAAAGTGCAGCGGGCTCGGGATCGAGATCGCGGTCGCCGCCACCTCCATCCCTTCGCTCACCGTCGTCGTCGCCGCCGGTGCGTCCTGTCGCCCGCCTGACCCCGAGATGAGCGCTGATATGACTTTATGGCCTGGGTTCTTGCCTGGCGCCTTCCCCGACGCTACCGCCTTCGCCTGCTCCGATCGTCGGAGGCGCTCGCGCTCGTCGTCTATGGCCGCCCCACCAGGCGAGGCTCGCGGCGACACACTCGTGCCGAAACGAGGCGATTTAGCTAGTGGCGAGGCGGTGAGGCCCGCGTCAGCGATGGCAGCTACGGTGGCGGGATTGGGCGACGAGTCGATGCGGCTGCGCTTCAATGGGCGCGTTGTGGATTGGTCGGGGGTGGGGGGTGTGCTGGGCGCGAGCAGCGGCGGCGCGGAGTCGGGGATGCTGTTCCTCATGAGCGCTGTAGGGACTGTGGGAGCGGATCCTTGGTCGGAGGACTCCATGAGGGCCAATGCCGTGGATGGGTGTGATTGGATGGGTATAGGTCGCGCTTGAGGGGCATCCGAACTAGATAGATGGCTCAACGCTTCATTGTCTGGCTCCCTCGTGGAGAGCTCGAGGTTGCCAATTGCGAGACGAGGCAGGCGCGGCGTGGGTAGGTGGTGGTACAAGCGGGCGCAAAGGTGCGGATGTCGCTTCTAGTTCCGGCCGGTGGAGTCGCTGGTGAGGGTTTGTTTGGGGAATGTGGGTGTCGGTTTTGTTTTGTTTGGGGTCGTGATGGGGGGAGGGAGTGTGTGTTCGTTGCAAGCCTGCTTGGTGGACGGGGTCAGCTACGGTCAGGTTAACCAGGCAAGGCAAGGCGAGGCGAGGCAAGGCAAGGCAAGGCAAGGCAAGGCCAGGTGAAAAGGCGCTGGGGGGTGTTTGTGGTGTATTGGCGTATGGGTGTCTGGGTGTATGTATGGCTGGTGTATATCTCTTGTGTCTCTAAGTAGTAATTGTGTAATTGTACAGAGTATCGTACAATTGTCGAGATTGAGGAAGAGTTGAAGATGAGAGTACGGAGTAGTGAGGGCTGTTTCCCATTCGTCGCTGCGCCACACATCGGCACTAGCGCGTTTTCGAGAGAAGAAGGGTGATATGGCTGACTAGTCTTACTAGAAGTACCATCACATACAGTCTACAGTGCAGAGGTACTTACGCAACAACTAGGAGTATAGTATCTACAGTCAGCTCTGGCTTCACTAAACGTCTAGAGTGACGAGGCGAAGATAATAGCTAGAATGGTACCACATGGACATTCTAGTGCTCTAGTTGCTCTAGTTGCTCTACTACTAGCCACACTCGCATCAGCCTCATCAGCCTCACTCCCATCAGTATCACAGCCACCCTCGCATCAGCCTCACTCCCATCAGTCTCACAGCCACCCTCGCATCAGCCTCACTCCCCAGACTGTGCTGACGTTCTCAGAGTGCTCAGCCACGTTGCTGGGGAGCTGAGGTGGACGTGGACGTGTAGGAAGGACGGCGGACTCGTGTCGCCCTTGCTATCTTCAGTCAGGGACGACGGCCTCTCTGATACCATGCAGAGCAAGATCAGTCTTGAAAGACATCACATCTCCTTGCTGCCAAACAGAGCATACCAGGACATATATCCCCCCCCCCCCAAGCCCACCACCTTCCACCACCTCCCCAAATAATCGTACACCACCATCCTCAAATAACCCTAACCCCCCTCCCCACACTCCCCGTCTCAAAAACCTCCACCATCCCCGCCCCCACACACTCCCTCACCACCCACCCAAACTCCACCCCCCAAAACACCCTCCACCACCTCGTCCTCCCCCTCCCCCCCCCTCCACCCCGCCCTCCCACCGCTCCCTCAACCCTTCCTCCGTCATCTCTCTGAACCGAGTTTTCTGCAGTACTCCGACTAACTGTGTTCGCGCTGAAGTGAGGAGTTTGAGATAAGCACCCACATTCGGGACAGAGACGCTGTAATCACCCATCCCACCCCCTGCGGCGCCGGCGCGGCCTCCGCTCCCGCCAGCGGCGTGTACAACCCCCTCGCTGCCGACTTTCCCTACGCCCCCGCGCGCAGCGGAGGCGATACTAGTTAAACTCGCCAACGTCCCCCGTGCCCCTTGTCCAGGGGCGGAGAAGACATCAGCAGCTGTCCATGTCGGAGTCGCGGCTGTGATGAAACCAGCTTGCATGAGCTGCCTCGCCGCGTCTTGCGACAAGCTCGAGCGTGGGAGTTTGAGCGCCGTAGGTTGCTCTCGCAGTAACTTAATGTAAGCTACTTTAACGCCCTCGTCGAGGAGAGTGGAGGAGTTCACCAGCCCCTCCAGATCGCGCGTTAGGATCAGCAATTCCCCCGCGCCCCCACGGCCGGGGATGAGGAGTTTCCGAATCGTTCCCTTTCCAGTCAACTCCGCGATCTCACGCGCCACGGCGGTAGGGGCATGGAGAAGCGCTTGGACGTGCGATACTGTGGCGACGGGGGGGAGTGCACGGCGGTAGTTCAGGATCTCGGCGGTGCGGGTGGAGCTGAGGCCGGAGCGCGTGGGGGGGATGGGTGTGAACGTGTGGGTGGTGATATGGAGGATTGCTTGGGGGACGTCGCGGAGGGCGAGGTCGGTGAGGAGGGTGTGGATTAGACCTGCGTCGGGGAGGCGGGTTGTTGGGTTGGAGGAGTAGGGGGTGTCATCGTCGGAGTCCTGGGATTGGGATTGGAGTTTGGATGCGCCGCATGCGATGGGTTTGCGGCGGGGGAGGGAGGAGAAGGCGGAGGCGGAGGAGGGGCGGCGGGCGCTGGCGGGGTTGGATTTCTTGATGCGGCTGGAGTGCGCGGCGGTGGTTTGGAAGGACATTTTGCGGTGCTGGTGCTGGTGGTTCACGGGGGATAAAGGCATGTAATGTGAAGCAACACAGCTGCGGGTATCATGGGTGAGAATGAAAGAAATGTAATCGACAGCAGAGAAGAAGGTTTAAACGGAGGCAATGAGTCGTGGTTTGTGGAGATTCTTCAAGACAGCCGTGCACAGCCACTCAGGTGCCTGTATGCGCCAGAAGTGGCGGGGATGTTCGGCGGGTGGGTAAACTTTAATCCAGCCTCATACCTGCCATTTCATACCGAGCCAATTATGTGGGGTGAATATTTGACTCAAAAGGCAGCGTCACGACCACTGTCACGTACGGACTCCAATCTGTTGGGGGTGTTCCGGCGGGTTTGTACGCCTAAAACCAGAGGCTGTGGCCGAAACAGCCCGACTAACCTCTGCAAGTGACGACAGAAAGGGGAGGACACCGCAGAGGGATACCCGCACCTGCTACACTACGGCAAACCCACCCCGTCCCCTCACCGTCCCCCCTTCCTCGGGCTCCGCTGCGGCGTCTGCGGTGGCATCAACGCCGCGAACATGGGGCCTCCATTCCCATCCCCATACCCTCCGGACGCATGTCTCGGCGTCGGCGGCGCAATAGCACCCCACCCACTAGACCATCAACAGGGCCTCTCGCCACCCCTAGGGGTGGAAGGGGTTTATCACCTACGCCGCCCGAAATAGCAAACGTTGTTAGCATTAGAGGGTTTCAGCCAGAATTGCATGGCATGATTGCATGCCGTAAGCAGTACGATCTGCGACACCCCCTGTAAAACCCTTGTAAAACCCCCATACTAGCTGCCGCCACCTCACTGGCGCCAAACCCAATGCATACATGAGCATGCCCACATTTAGTTTAGACTGTAGAAGTAGAGCCCTTGGCAAAGGCTCTACTCTGACAACGTAGGATATTGAGTATATTATCTATATACTCAATATGACTACAAATACTATAAACTGGGGCCAAATAACAGGCCCCAACAACTTCCTCCCACCCTCTCCTACCACTATTTGTGACCCTTTTGACGATATCGACGACGTCAATATCGTCAATAGCCCTCCCCCTCTACCCACCACTGCTGCTGCCAATCCTCCTCTGCGGGCTGCCCGCCCAAGCCGCTGCCAGCCTGCCGAAACTCTCCACGCTCGTCTCGATACTACGATGAGAATTTTGCTTCTGCGCCTCTGTATAAGAGATGCAGAGCTCTACTCCCGGGCCTCCCGGAAGACCTTCTGGAAGAAGGTCCAGAAAGACCTTTGCGAAGAGACTGGCCAAGATCATACGACCTTAGCCCGTCTTGTCGCAAATCTTGTCAAGCGACGACGAGAATGTAAGGATGCCTCCGTACCTAGATACTCAAAGAACCTGTCTCAGAACTGTTACGGTCACTACAAGCATGGAATCCGACTCGGTGGGGTTTCGAACCAGTAGAGGAACACATAGCGAGTTACACTATAGTGGGGGACGGTAAGGGTGTAGGGTTCAGGGTCAATGCAGACCTGTTGCGGTGGAAGGTTCAGGGCTAGGGTTGGGATAACCGAGTCGGATGGGTTTCGGGTACTTGAGACAATCGACTCACGGGGTTCCCCCTTTATCTTTTTTGTATCCTTCGTAGTAGACCTATAGGATAGCATCCGTTTAGCCTCCGACTCACACTCTCATATGCTATTACTGTGAGCTGGGTGCCCTGTGTCTTTACACCTATGCTACAGTCCGTATGAAGTTAGGAACTGGCCTAACTGTCATACTGACATTCGTTGCACTCAGTTTGCTATCAAACTCAAGAGCAAACTTGGAAATCTCCTCCTCAAACCTACAAGTCACTATACATATTTTGGCTTATCACACCAACAACAAGAGCAATACTACTCAACGATTGCTACAACCATCTATGATTCATTACACGTCATCGCTCCTTAGTTACTGGGCCGATATTACCACATAGCATATCTCTACAACCCTCTATGATTCATTACATGTCATCGCTCTTTAGTTACCCACAAGATTGGTTAAGTTATGACATAATTTGTCTATGACATAATTTGTCTATAGGGGTACTCTGACCTTGGACCTCCTTTTACTTCCTATAGGCTACGAACCTAAGAGATGGTTCTATGGGATTCTCTTACGTCGACTACAGTTACCAAGCCTGGTAAGTCATGGAAAGTCTTGGAAAATGAGAGAACTACACTCCTTTAGCATAAATAGGATTGCCCTTTCCTTAAGAAAGGGCAAGCAGACAATACAGTAAATCGACTATCACATACTTCCACGTCTTTTCCACGCTTCCAAGCATTCATCTTGTTACTCCTTGTTTCTGAAAAGTCAGTGAGGTGTTAACCTCTGACTTACCCCTGAGTTCCCAGACTCAACATTTGTTGCAACTTGTCTGAACCACTTCACTACATCACACACCTGATTGCTGCGTTGTGGAATAGTCTAAGCTACGACCCTTTGGCTCTGTTTTCTAAGACAGTGTGTTGTCTTAGTAAATTCATCCCTTCCTTGGGTGGCTAGATTCTCACATCTGGTGCACCCACCATTACACCAACGGGTGGTACGAGGATAGGGGGGTCATCTAATGCTAGATTAATTGTTGCATGAATTGTAGGAGTGGCATCATATGACTAGCGCAGGATTGGCATAGCCGGAGCCCTGAGCAACCCCACGAAAATAGTTCTTAGATTACCTCAACTGTAGACTCTTAGAACTTCAATCAATCAACAACTTGTCTACCAATCAACACTTCCAAACCTCCAGTGACTATGTGTTACATTAATATAACCCCACACTCCTGTCTTCATTAAAGCTGTCTTAAATCGTCTCTAGCCACTCGTCCTAGTCTTTTGGGTTAGTGAGGACCACCCCCACCTTCTGTAGGTTGCCATTATGATGGTAATCGACTCCTAGGAGGGGTTTGAGGTCCGTACAATGTTCGAAGACGTTCAAAAATGCGTATTAGAGCTGTTCTAGGCTCATAACTGTTAAGTAACGTGTGTATTGTCCTGTCCAAGTATCTAGCTGCCTGACATTTTAGTGAGGTCATACTGAGGTCATGTGACCATTTTACAACACAAGGCCGAGGGCCTATCCACAACGCGACTTCCCACTGCCCTGTCCAGCCAAGGCTCTCTTACAGGCAGCCACTTCTGCCTAATAACTCACATAAAGAGAAACCAATTGATTGTTTTCGTATAAATCCGAGCCAAAAATCGAGAGAATTTAGAGGATAAATCACAATGCCGCCAACTGTCATTTTAATCCGCCATGCACAGGCTGAGCATAGCACGTATCACCCATCACCCCCCCGCCAGAAATGGAAACAATATATTAACCACCCGTCAGATGCTACCAATAAGTCACCCCAACACTACAAACACCCTATTCCTATCTATTCCTCTCCTAACCTAACACCCCCCACAGGACTACTCCATCCCCGACCCCGCCCTCACCATCCTCGGCGCCAGTCTGCAATGTGACACTCTCCGCACTGCCCTCAAGCAGCTCCCCCTAGAAATTGACCTCATCGTCTCCAGCCCCATGCGGCGCACCCTCCAAACCACCACCAACGCCCTAGGCTGGCGCATGGCGGAAGGCTGCCCCGCAATCGCCCTCGCGGGGTTCCAAGAGAACTCCGCGAAGCCGTGCGACACTTGTTCTGACTCCACGGCCATGGTGGCAGAGTGGCCGGCGTTCGATTGGAGCGAGGTTGATCCTGTTTTCCCGGCCAAGACGGGGCTGTATGAGTTTTTGAAGGAGGCGTTGACGCGGAGAGGGGTGGAGGCGAGGAGGTGGTTGAGGGGGCGGAAGGAGAAGGTTGTTGCAGTTGTATCGCATGCAGGGTTCTTGAGGGTGGGTGTTAGCTATTGCGCGCAAGGCGCGAGCGTGGTGAAGGTTGCATCGTGAGGATGATGAGAGGGGTTTGGTTTGAGGTGGCATTGGTATGATATGGCATCTGGAAAGCGCTGTGTCAATGTGCATTCCTGCGCTGAATTACGAGCTAGATGGGTTTCCTTTTGGAGAATATGCCTTTGTTGCATTAAATTAGAAGCCAGATAGACTATATGATAGGCAAAATAAAGGCATTGATAAATCCCTCTAGAATTAATAGAAGCCAGGCGAGTTAACGATAGCTAAACATTATCAATTGTCAGTCTACGAAAGGAAAATGCTTTGCGACACCCATGTTACCTAATGTTACCCTGCTGGTATTTTCCTTAGTACCCCTCCCCAGCCTCGTTTCCTTTCCTGATTCATGAACTTCATCTTGCTCTCAACTCTTTATTCCTGGCCGTGAATTGCGCAAGGCAGTTTGCGACCATCTTTGCGAGGGCGAGCTTCTCTATATGGGGTGCAGCCTCACCTAGCAGTAGGTCATTCGACAATACTCGGGACATGAGTGAGTAACTCAGCTGGGTGAGTAAAAATTCTACTACTCGACTCGTGAGTACCCAGTGCGCAAGATTACTCACTTGCTGAGTACCTAGTATGGGTCTTGGCAACTCAGTTATATCACATGTTTGATTAGCCATTACTTATGTTAAAAACGGGGCGCGACTTCATTGATCAAGACGCCATAACTCCATAACTCCATTCCCATATTGTTGATGTCCTATTCTCAACCTTTCCCAGATAACAAAGGCCATTATCGAGGTTCACTCCACAATATCCAACATTTGGTCTAGAGCTCGCTCTCTGTTGCTGGGATTGAGTAGGAAATATCGTCTGTGATACCTAAGATAGGCTTGCTCTTCCTATAGCAGGAGTAAATACTCATCCATTGACATAGCCAAAGGAAGATTCCCAAGTCTAGTGGCGAGTCTACTTGCTAGCTCTTTAGTAGTCTCATCTTGACATGTCTGCCGAATACTAAGTAGCAAAAGCTCAGTAGACTCTGGCAATTCCATCTCGCTGACCTGTATCGCTGTGCCTAAGCGACTGGCTTCTCGATTGCGACTTGTTATAATCACATGGCCAGGGAGCCAATTGGCAATGAGCTGTAGATAGACGTACCATGATATCAAGCTAACAGGCAGCCCTAGATGCTATGAAATATCCTATATGCTATCCAAGGATTTGCCTCAACGAATATCCTGCTTTGCAAGAAGGGAACTCTAGCTGAAGGATTGCAGATTCTCGCTCGCAACGTACCCCTGCTAGGTAGGCTGCGCACTACTCGCTCAATACTCGGCTCACTCGCCCAGTGGGTTACTCAGCTGGGTGAGTAGCTGAACCTTTTACTCGACTCGGTGAGTGAGGTCAAAACTCAGTTACTCTGTAAAAACCCAGTGAGTACTCGGCTATCACGTGTAAGATTTATGCATCATGTGAACAGTCCCTCATACGATTAATACTGTTTTATGGTTAAGTTAAAGTATTACATCTATCAGCATCACTCTCGCCATCTCCAGTAAGCTGTGAGAATGAATCATGTATATTCCTCTATCTAAGTACCATGATTATCAGAACGCTATTATCTATTATATATGCTTAAGAACATCCCTCCACCTTGCTTGATGAGGCCGGCCAGACCTACTAATACCTAAAGTATTTATAGGGTCTTGACAAGGATCCTCAACTGAGCGGAACGAGCTATGAGTCGAGATAACTGTGTATAGAACTTGTTCATAAAATGTCTCTTGTGTGAGAATATGATCCTATTATAGGTATTAACCTACATGATTCTGGTAATAATCTGGTAATCCTTACTTGTTGAGGTCGCATTTGATTGATTTTGATAGAGACTATCCTTACCCATCCGTGACTTCTTTTTGCAAATGTCTGATGCATGTAAGGATGCCTGTCCCTCAGTGATGGAAAGGATCTGAGTCAGGCAGGTTATGGTCACATGATAAGAGTTAAGGCAGGTTAGCCGAGTCGGACCCGTTTCGGGTACTTAAGGGGATTGACCCAACGGGGGTTCCTCTCCCTCAGTGACGGAAGGTATCTGAGTCGGACAAGTCACAGTCACGTGGTGAGGGTGAAGGCAGGTTAGCCGAGTTGGACCCGTTTCAGGTACTTGAGGAGATTGACCCAACGGGGGTTCCTCTCTTCATCTTTTTTGTATCCTTCGTAGTAGACCTATAGGATAGCATCCGTTTAGCCTCCGACTCGCACTCTCATATGCTATTACTGTGAGCTGGGTGCCCTGTGTCCTTACAATGCAAGATGTGTTGCCATAGACTTTGGGCCAGCAGACTTGATTGCAGGATGCGTAAGGGCCTTCGAACAATAAGTACAAATGACACATGGTTCTCCAGAAAGCCGGTCTGCTCCTTGGTGATAACTTCTCCAGTATTGAGAACTCCGGTTGGTTGAATCCCATGCAATCTTCGTAAGGAGTTTTGTAGTATGATCAGAGTGTTGTTCTGAGTGTTGTTCATATCATCATGATAGCTTCCACCACTCAATGAATATATGATGTGTATCCTTAGTCCATTTGACGAATTGGTTTAATTTGCCAATATACTCAAGGCCTGGAGGGACTTGATTTAATGAGGATAGTCGTTGAGAAGACAGAAAAAAGTCTGAGAATACATCTGCAATAGGATTGTCAGAATCAAACAACTCTTGAGTATTGAGATGACATTTGGCAAATTGCTCAATTATCGGAAGGTTACCAGAAGTCTGGCTACAATGAAGTACTTAAATTTCTCTATAGCCCCTATTCGTGTTGGAAAACCAGATACTCCGGCGCTATAACTTTAGCAACTCAAGTTCTCCTCTAATCTAGCTCCAGGAACAACATATCCTGTGCAGCTGATACCTTAGCCCACTTTTCCTTATCAAACTTCTTAGAGTAGACAAGTAAGAATGCCTCTTTGAACCTAGAACTATGAGTGGATACTTGCAACCATCCATTGTCGACATGATTGTAAGACTTTGGGTACCACTGCGCAGGTCCTGGTAATTGGGCCCACTTATCCAAACTTCCAAGTAAAGTTTGTCCAAACTGCCTGCTCGTACAAACAGAAATATTTATGTGGTGGGATAACTGTTATGGCTATGGTAACATGACATCATGGTTACAGGACCAGGGCCTAGTAACGTGACGTGTGAGTCACAGGGGGCAAGCGGGGTAGGCTGCCATGTGACGGGGCTAATGGATAGTTGCAGAAACTAGTGGATATTGAATAGTTGAGCTATCCACAAACTATCCTGAATATCTAGCTATCCGCCAACTATCCAGATTACCCATGAGGCATGACGCCACTATATAAGTAGATAGTATTTCCTTAGATAGGAGCTTCGTGCTCAACTCAATATAGTATTCTTTACAATACTGTAACATGTTACTTGGAAAGCCTTTGTGTCTACTCCCCTGCCTCCTCTATCAAGTCAACCTTACGCAAGAAACCTCTGTGTCTTCTATTGTTTAGAAGTCAGCGTTACAATAACCTCGTGAAAAGTGCTATAATAAACAATTAGTATTGCCAGAATATTGCTAGGATGATCAGAGACGTACCCTTCCTCTAGATCAATCTACGGCATATACTCAAAGAGACGCTCAGGCTTCTTTGTCAGCTTTCCAGCCTTTCTCGTATATGAGTGGATACAGCTATCCCAGAAATGTTGCCACTTGCGGAAATTGGACTCTTCATGGGCCTATCAACTATTAGTATCACCAGAAGATTACCAGATTATGAGGTAGCATACATCAATGCGCGCTTGAGTTAAGAGAGCCTGGATGCTAGTGATCTCTTCATCAGAAAGCTCATCTGGTAGAACAGCCTCGTCATTTAAAATATCGTCGCGCCGTAACATAAGCTCCAACGCCAAATCGTCTTCAACCTCAGTATCCTCCCATTCACTGTTATGATCGTCATCGATTGGGATACTTGAGATACCCCCAAATGCAGCAAGCTCAGACAGAAGTTGTGGCGGAGTAGATGGTGGGGCTTGTGGAGAAGAAGAAGAGGCGCTAATATTCTTGACTTTCTGATTCACAATGCAAGATGCATGGGTACCCTTCTCAGTCCTGTTTATAGTTAGATTGAGGCTACCAGAGATTACCAGAAGGAACTTACTGAACACGAATACGCTCAACCTTCAATTCATTCTGTAGACATGTCTTGTCTTCAGTAGAGGCAGCAATATACTTTGCAGACTTATATAACTTCTTTAAGTAGTAGCTCAGATCAGCATGGTCAGCCTTGAGTGCTAAGTGAACAGCCTTCTCATCTTCAGTAAGGTTGGAGACGCAGTTGCGAGCTTTGATAGTATTCGCATTAGTGGAGAGTTCTTCAGGTGCCTTGCGTTTCGCCATACTAAACACGTTATTAGCAGAAGATCGCCAGAAGTTCTGGCTATAGAATCAAGATAATAAACTTACTTTAAGTCCTAGTGAAGAGGTAAAGGTGCAAAAGGGAAGAAGAATGGGTAGATCGGAGAGTAACCAAGGAAGGTTGGGTTCTAAGGTCATTGTTATTTTAAAGTTGAAAACAAAAATATTCATCAAGGAATATTCACCTACAAAGAATTACTGTTCCAAAAACAACACCACAATGCGCACCTTCACCTTTCAACCTCTACCTCTTTTCTATACTCTTCTTCTGCAATATTCTTCCTACAAACTTGTCACGGTTCACCAAGGCATAGGGTGCCAGTTGGGTATTATGAATTAAACTCAATCTAGAGAAGGAAGGAAAGAGAAGATGAGCACTCGAGCAGTGGCTCAATCTATATACAGCTATGTTGTTGTGGAGTGAATTCTCTTTAGCGAGACCAGTTCTGAGAATTCACTCCACAACTGAAAACTTCGCTCCAACCCCGGAAAGCTCCCCACACCCCTGAACCCCTACTCGAGCTGCAAGGCGCACTTGATATCGTAACAAAACTCACTGTAAGTACAACTATCTTTTGATCTACTTCTTTGTCTTGTGTTTACTTCACTAACTCACCTTGATATTAGCAAATGGCTCGTACCAAGCAAACTGCTAGGAGATCAACTGGCGGCATAGCACCAAGGATGCCACTTGGATTATGGGCTGGCTCTGGGCTTGGTGGAAAGGAAAAGAAAAAGGCCGTGGGCACAGCAAGAAAAGCTCCAGTTCGCTCATCTCAAGCTAGCAACAATCATGCTCAGAAGGCCACGCGCCGCGCAAAGTCTGGTAAGAGGATTACCAGAGGATTACCAGAACTCCCTAATAAACATATAGGCACCAAGGCTCTCCGCGATATCGAAGACAGCAACTTGATACTAGCCTAATTATCCCAAAGCTCCCATTCCAGCATCTTGTTAGGGAAATCGCAGAAGGCTTCAAGTCCAATCTTCGCTTCCAGCAATCTGCTATCCTAGCTCTTCAGGAAGCTGCTGAATGCTTCCTCATTCGAGAATTTGAGAGTATGATGTTTAAACATAGTGACAGGGACATACCAACAGTTATAGTGACAAACCTCCTCGCTATTCATGCGAAGAGAGTGACAATCCAGGCAAAGGATATGATATTGGTTCAGCGTTTGCGGGATATGATGTTTAATCATGGAGCTGTGGGCTTAATCGATGGAAATGTCTCTCACCCAGGAATGAAGGTCAGATGAGTTCTGGCAACCTTCTGGTAACCTGGTACCTAGGGCCACAGGTTATAGTGTGGACGGTAAACAAAGCTCAGCTCTTCCCCCTTGCTTGGGGCCAGTCGCTCTTTCCCCTATTAGTTGGTCGTTCCTTCTCTCTCTAGGTAGCCGCTCCTTCCATTAGGGGTAGATTTGTATTTAAAAATCGTTCCTTCTCTCTCTAGGTAGCCGTTCCACCATTAGGGGTAGATTTGTATTTAAAATAGTTCTTTGTATTAGATACGTCTTCATAACAACCACCCAAACGCCAAACCCAAACCAACTCCCCAAACCAATCCCCCATTCCCACCCCCTACAACCTAACCACAACATCCACCCCACTCAAATCCTCCAAATCCGCATCCCCCACACAATCATCCTCCTCCATCCTATCACCATCAAACCACAACTCCACGCTCCTCCCCCCCACCTCCGCCTCCCTCTGCGCCCGAAACGCAGCCACGAGATCTGCTATCTTCGTCGTGGCTTTAACCCTCAACTTCACCTCTGGCATATCCTTCGCCCGCAGGATAATCCGAAGTTTCTCCTCTTGCGGCTGTTGTTGCGATGGCGCTGTCTCAGTTGCTGAGCCGCCACTAATACCATTGTTGTCATTCTCGAGACCAAGATGCGCATTCCGCGCCTTTGCTTCCTCAGCAGCCTTGTACGCCTCAAACGCCTCCCTCGTCCAAGCTTCAAGATGCACGTCCCCTGCCTCCCCTCCCCCGCCATCATCAAGCACACCACCCGCGCGACTAATCTTCACCCCCATACTCCCGCACGTACTAGTATCCCACACTCTCAGCCCGCGGTAAGTAAGGAAGATACTAGTTGCAGCTGTGCCGGCGTGGGGAGGCTGCCTTTGGCACCACGCTAGACGCACGTCCTTTAGACGCTGGGAGAGGCGACGCCGGATGAGAAGGGGGGTGGTGTTAGGGAGGGGCGAGGTGATGAGGATCGTGAGTGTTGGGTCGGGGGCGTTAGAGGGTGCGGCTGCTGTGGTGGCTGGTTGGCGACGCGCGGCAGCGATGAGGTCGGCGTACAGTTCGTCGTCGTCTGAAGGGGGGTTGGCGGGTGGAGAAGAGGGGATGGCGATTGGCTCCGGGTTGGTGGAGACGGGTTTGGGCGGTGGAGAGGAGAAGGCGGAGGGGTAGGTTGGACGGGGTGAGGGGGCGGGTTTATCGTCTTCGTCGTCGGAGCTGAGAGAGATTATCTGTGCTTGACTTCGTGTGTTTCGTTGGCTTGGGCCTGGTGAGGCGACGGAGTTGCCGTAGGTGGGGTGTGTGCTGCCCTCTCTCTCTATCGGTGCTTCTTCGTCGCCGTACTCGGATTCTCCAGCTGGTGTGTTGCTTCTGTCCTCACTGTTACTATTAGATCAAGTCGTTCGATAACAATGTAGGAATACACATACCTGCCACTCCTCTTCCTCCTCCTCTCATTCTCACTATCCACCTCCTCACCTCCCTCCCCACCCCCCACCTCCCCGCCAACAACCCTCTCCCTCTTCTCCCTCCTCGCCCTTTCCAGCTCCCTCACCCTCTCCACCTCCATCTCCCTTTGCACCTCCCTCTCCCTTTCCCTTTCCCTCTCCCGCTCCCTCTCCCTCTCCCGTCGCTGCACCTCCACATTCTCAGCGAAAACATCCTTCGCCCGCGAGAAAAAGCCAATCGCATCCGTCGTCGTCGCCGCCGCTGCACCACCCCGGTTCCGGTTCTTGAATAGCGGTTTCCGCACTGCTGGAGCGGGCGCGGGCGCTGGCGCTGGAGCGGCGCTGGTGGGGGAGGCGAAGGGGGAGGCGAAGGGGGAGGCGAAGGGGGAGGAGGGGTCGGGTGTCGACATTGTGGCTGCGTGTGCGCTCGTTTGGTTTGCCGTTGGTATTATAAAAACGCAGTATATTCGATGAAGCAGTGCAAGTAGCCGCGCAGTACGTCCGTATCGTAAATCCCCGCGGCTTCGTGCGTGAGTGCTCGTTGCTCTTGGGCGCGGGTGGGGAGGTACCTGCCTGTTAGTTTAGCAGCCAGCCTTGCGGTAGATCGATCGGTCAGTACGTGCGCCAACAGCCGACACTAAGAAAGCTCGCCCCGCGAGACCAGCGACGTTGAGCCTTTCTTCTGTACCGCCAACACAGCAGCAACTCACCGACTCCTGCTAGCAATTGAACAGCGAGATCAACGAAGCTTCTACGCCGGACAGAATACGGAAGATAGAACGAGCAAAGATGGAGAATGGAGGCGCACCACAGCAGGGGGAGGGGAAGGACCCGAGCGGGTTCTTGGGGGAGATCATCAATAGCGCTGTGACTGTCAAGTTGAACTCTGGGGTCGTGTATAAAGGTGCGTGTCTGCGTTATATTAACCCCCATCCACCCTCCACCCCCATCGTCCAGGTGCCCTAGCCCATAGCCTATCCTGTCGCGACCTCCCTCCAACCCCCCACCGCTGTCCCCCCCCCAAACTACCTGCCATGAAACTAACAACCCCCCAAAGGCTCCCTCCAGTCCGTCGACGGATACATGAACATCGCCCTCGAGAACTGCACCGAGCACGTTGACGGCGCGCGGCGGCGCAGCTACGGTGACGCGTTTATCCGCGGGAACAATGGTGAGTCCGCTTCTTACTTTGCGGCTCTTTGCGATTTCGGGGTTTTTTGAGCTGGTGTGGGTTGTGCGCTGTGGACTATGGGGTTGGTGTGGGGATGTGGGGGTGTGGGAGTGCGGGGGGAGATAGTGTGTGTGTGTGAGGATTGAACTGACTGGGTTTAGTGATGTACATCTCCGCCGACTGATTTCGAGACCTGCCTGGGCTGGGTAGGGCGGTACTATATGAGGAGCTGGCGAGAGGAGAGGGCGGATAGATGAGATGAGGGTAGCGGGGAGTGGGGGAGCTGGGGGGAGAAGAGCGTCGAGTCCCGCCATCTACGGGTCTTCCACAACCACGGACGATACATGATTAGAGAGGGAGGTGACGACGATGCATCGCCATGTGTAGGTGCACACTGATGCGTTTCTGCACCAATGGAGCATTGAAATCGTTGATCAGTCGCTCTGCGGTGGAGAGTTGCCATCTGAGAGGCGAGTTCGGGGGCATAGATATCTATGATATACCAGGAGCAAAAAAATACATTTCAACGTCCATTTTCTGTTCTGTACCGTGCAATCCAACCATCAGAAGAAATACAACGCAGCTTCTTGCGTTGCTGTTTTGCTGGCTCGGTATTGCTACAGTTACTTCTCGCATCACTTCTCTGCGGGGTATTCATCACATCTCCACTGCATTTTATGAATACCACTATTCAACTTCCTACTCCTTACACCCTCCTCCATGTCACATCACATCTCACAAGCACCCTCACACCCCCTCAAAACCCTCGCATCATATCGGAAGTAATTCCTACTCTCCCAATAATCACATCAGCATCTCTCACCCCCATCTATCAACCCCTCTCCACATACTATTAAGTCCCCCCACCAACCCAACCCACGTACTATTAAGTCCCCCACCAACCAACCCACAATCCGCAGATATAAACCCACCCCCAAATCAATCACACAAGAATAAACCCCCCACCACCACTGCCTCTATAAGCCAAAGCCAGTCAATCACCCCATCATCCCCTTACAAAAGCGCAGCTCCCACAGCCAAAACGCCCAACAATCCCAACACGCTCCCCGACACCACCGCAGCGGCACCAGTATGCGTAGCAGTCGGCGTGACACTCGGGCGCGTAGCACCAGTTCCATTCCTAGCCGATCCACCACCCCCAGCACCACCAGTAGGGCTCGCACTCCCACCTCTCGAGCCGCCGGCGGAGTTCACCAACGCAAAGTTAGCACAGGCAATCCTCGTCTTATCAGAAGCATGCACAACAATGCTCCTATTGCCGATAAACGCCGGAGCGCCAACAACGAGGCTGGTGAACGCGTCATCGAGTTCGCCTACGATGGCGCCGCTGGGGAGCTTGTCGCCGATCTTGCCGGAGAGGTCGCCGACTTGGCAGGCGGAGAGCTTGCTGGTGTCGCAGGCGGGCTTCTCGCCGGCGTGGTAGGGGTCAAGGTGGGCGCTGGTGGAGGCGCAGAGGCCGGTGGCGTTGACGGGGTTCTCGTGGATGTGGAAGGCTAGGGGGTGTGTTAGTTGGTGGGGGTGGAGGGGGGGGGTAAGTGGGACATACTGAAAGGTCCGCCCTCCTTGGGAAGGTCGAATTGGTACTTGATGCTGGCGCCGTTGCCCTGAGGGCCAGCAGCGATCTCAACAAAGCCCGAGACGCCGTTCTTGTTGTCGGGGGCGATCTGGGCTTTGTAGGTCACGTCTGTTGGGTTGCCGGTGACCTTGGGGGCGTCGGAGGCGGCCTAGGGGGTGGTTAGCTGGGGTCAATTGGGGTGGTAGGGGTTGAGGTCTCTTACGGAGGTGGCCACAAGGGCTGATGCGACAGCGAGCATGAGTGTGGAACGCATGGTGTCGGTTGGTGAACTGGTTGAGGTTGTGTTGGTGAGTGATAGAGGCTGTTCTAAAGGGAGGTGGGTGGTAAGTCCGTGTGCGTTTGAAATGTGAAGGAGCAAGGAAGTTGCGAGCTCTTTAAAGAGGAGAGAAAGTGGTTGTGAAGGCCGGAAGGGGAGGTGAAATGTAAGTGAGGAAGCAAGGGAGGAATTCTCGTCGGCAAGTAATTTCGAGGTGAAGTTGTGCAGTGTAAACAAACGAGAAGGCGTGATACAGCCGTCTCACAGCGTCCGAGTCGGGCAAACCAACGTACCTGCTAGATCAAATGGCTGACATAGATTGATATTACAGGTATCCAATCTCAGGGCGGGCAGGAATGGGAGTGGCGGTGTGAATGAAAGCAGAGTGAGGTTGAAGAAATACAGAGTGAGGTTATGTGGGACGACAAAGATACGTGGGGCCAACTACTTATACAGTGTGTTACAGTATGAATACATTCACACGGTCAGCGTTGTATTCTCACTGCAAGGCTCCAAATATTTATTCTAAGTATAAATGGAAGGAATGATGGACAGAACGCCGATAGGACACGCTGTACCCGCACGACAAGGGAATATGCATTCGCATGCGGAGAAGAAGGAGGAGGCGGGAGGCGGTATTGAGAGAGCCTGTAACAAACAACCGCCCATCACAATATACAAACGAAATGAAAAGAGACTTGGCCGACAAAATACGCTGATCTGCCCCAGCATTGGAGGACTCTACGCGGGCTATGTTTTATCATATGCTATATGCGGATGAGATATACATAGTAGTCTGTTAATACCCTGTCGTGCCGTGGGATTATGGCTTGTAATGTATTTCAGGGGCTGCTGGATCAGGGGCCAACAATCAATGATAGGCGACCACCAACAAACAATGCCTGTCTGTGCAGGAAATGCGGCGGTAAAGAGCGCATGGCGCCAGTTGTTTTGCGGCGGTAGACTTGGGGTAAAGGTGGCGCGTTATAGAGTTACAGATGGAAATAGACTGGGTGTTGTTCTTTTGAAGCCGTGGCGTCACGGGATTGGAAGGGGGTGGTTGGGCTGTGATACCTCAGCGGCTAATAGGCGTGATACCTCGGCGGCTAAGATGTGATAACTCAGCGGCTAATAGATGTGATGGTGATTATTATTCCTCCCACCACACTGGAAACCCATCCATATTTCCACAACCCCTCCAACCACAAAGGCGCAGTATCCCCAAAGCATACATACATCCGTAAGCCGTAAGCCAGAGAGCGCCACATACACATAATTTACGGCCTCGACGCCATTCGTGGCGCGGCACGGGCGACGACGTGTGGCTGACGTGGCTTGGCACACTCACTTTACCGTACGGCGCCAAAAGTTTCCGTACGAGCGTCAGTTGGTATGGGCAAAGCACAGACCCGTACGGAAACTAAGATTAAGCATTGGCTGCCGCTCTAAACCACGACTAGCTTAGTATGGGGTTGTGGTTCTTTAATGTAAGGGGTTTTATGACGCCCTAGGGGATGGGGTAGTTCTTACTGTGTGGCGGTCAATTCAGTGGACTTGCCAGACCAGCCGGGTTGGAGGGGGGTACGCATGTAATGAGCCGCAGAGATATCCTCGCGTCATCGATGGCGGGCACGTAGTTGTGATCTTGGTATTTGAATCGGGTCTTCACACCCCTGTATTACCGACTACAGACAAAACTTTCTCATTGCTCATGGTACGACATACTCATACGACATACTCATACACCCTCCAGCCGCTACAGGCTCCTTCCGGACTCCTGGTCCTTAACGCCGCGCTCCCCCTTCCCTTCTTTCCTTTCTTCACTATCCCATCCCATCCCATCCACCGGCGTCGCCGCCATCATCTATACTCTCTTTCTTCCCCCGTCTTTCCATCTTTCATTTCCTTGTAAAAATCCCATCCCTCGAGTTATGCCAAATCGAAACAAAGTATATCTCACAAACCCCAACGAGTGTGTGTATAAAAGGTGGACAATGAAGCGAAAGAACGGGGGGGGGGTATAACGAAAAGAAAGTCAAAAGCCACAAAACACACAAATACAAAATCCCACACGACACTCATCCAATCCCCAGCAAATCATCCTCAAAACCCGCATGCCTGTGAACCCCGCTCCCTTAGGCAACAATAGCAACACCCTCCTCCTTCCTCTCCCCCCCAACAAGCCTCACACTCCCCCTCGCCCCCTTCACAATCTCCCCCCTCTCAACCCGATCCTGAATCATCTCATCAAGCATCCTACTCATCTCATCCACACTCTTCCTCTTCCCCCCCTTACTCGTCGGGCTCGTCGGCACCGGACTCATCGGCATCGACGTCGGCATCGACGCCGCCATCGGATCCGCCACCACCGCCCCCGCCGCCGGGGTAGCAGGTGCCGTCACCGCTCCCGTCCGCGGCGCAGCACCAGCAGGCGCAGACGCAATACTGACGTGGTTCCCCGCTGACCCCATCCCGAGACCAAGTCCAACCTCCCCCCTCCCGAGCGCCGCAGCAGCACTGGCGAGATTCTCCGCCGTCAACACGCTAGTACGTCCCGTAGCCTCGCCGCTTCGCTCCGCAGCATCGCGTGATCGAGCTGCTGAACGGAGCGCGGTGAGCATGTGATCTTTATCATCCAGCCTCGCTCTCAGATCCAAGATCTCAGCATCCTTATCGCGCAACAACGCAGAGACGCCGGTATCCTCACCCCCCGCAACCGCCCCGGCCGCCACCCCGCTCTTGCCGCCGTTAAACCCAATACTAGCGCGGGAATGGCTAGATCGGCGAGCTTGAAGGAGCCGCTTCTCGAGGGTACTGATATACCGGTTCTTATCCGCCACATCCGCCTGCAACGCCCGATTCTGCGCCGCAAGCGACGCCGTCCCATCACCATACTCCCCAAGACTATCCTCATCATCATGCCCCTCATGAAGATGCGGGGTACTCGACCCTCCCCCCCCCTTATCCGACGCCGGCAGCTGCCCCAGCGTCGAGTGACTCGCCATACTCGGCGACCTTTCAAGGGACTTCCTCAAATCCGCCGTGAGGGAGGGCGCGTACGACGAGCGCGCCGACGCGAGGTTGGTGTTGGACGTCATGGTCGATAGGCGGGGGTGATTCCCCATCGACGAGAAGGACCCGGAGTTGACGCCCGTTGACTTACTCGAGATGATCAGGCGGTTGAGGTGCTCGATGCGCTCCTTGAGCGCGGTGCGCGCGAGTTGCATCTCGAGCATCTGCTCTTCGTGGCGCAGCTCGGCTTCCTTCTCGCGCTTGCTTTCTTCTTCGTCGTCTTTGGACCTGGCTTGTCCGTCGAGTTGGCCGCGTAGATCTTGGATCTCGAGACGGTATCGCTCTAGGAGCACGCGGGCGCCACCATCGCCGCCGGCACCGAGAGCTTCTTCTGCTTTCTTGGCGTGCGAGACGATGTTGTTCTTCGCGCGCGACGCGAACTTGAGCGTATTCAGGGTCTCGCCGGTGTGCGTGTTCGCCGCGGCCGCGGACCCGACAGAGCCGATTTGGATGGTGCAGAGGATACTGACGAGGGAGTCACCCGAGAGTGCGCCCTGCAGCAGGCGCGTGAGCTTGCTGTCACGGTAAGGGAGATGCTTGCCGTTCTTATCCATCGGCCTGCCCTCTTTATCCTTGTCGCCTGACAGCCTCGCGATGACCGTTCCGAGCGTGAGAAGACTCTTGTTAATATGCGAGCCCTCCTCGCGGCGCTCCTTCGTCTCCGCTGCACGTTCCGAACCAGCAAGATCGATCAGACTCAGAGTTGAGACTCTGACACCACCGGGGACGAGCCCAGAGCGCTTGTTATCCGACATAGCACCGTTGCCGGGAAGTCGCTCTCGACTCTCGACGACAATCTGCACGACGGCGTGACTGCGAGAACTGCGGGCGTTGAACTGCGTGCTGGATGTCCTTCTGGCGTGGTCACCACGGGCAATAACACGAAGAAGTTGTGTCGGGCTCTGCACGATCTCCTCCTTGAGGGGACTGGCGTAAACGCCTCGCTTTGCGTCCTCGCGGAGCTTGATTTCCTCCTGGACGGGTGCATTTGCGCCAAGAGCGTTTGCCGGTGGGGGGTTGAGCAGATCGTGGATCTTTTCATTGTAGATTTCGAGGTAGCTAACGCGCAAGAGGAACTCGCGTGATGGGGTTTCGCGAATGTAGGAGAAGATGTCGGTGATGGCGAGGGGAATGACACCAGGGTTTGTCGCCGTGCCCTGCATCGAGAATGTCTTTCCCGTACCCGTCATTCCGTATGCGAAGACCGTTCCGTGATAGCCCTCCATGACTCGTCGTACTAATCGCTTGGCCGAGCCGTCGTAAACGCGGGAATTCGTGTCGTGTGTCGCAAATACATTATCTGTGTGATATTAGCATAGTCCATAGATTCTTAATGTAGCAGTCTCACCATAATAATGGTCGCCACCCGCTGGCCCCTTGTACGCAACGAGCGAGCGCCTCCCATCCACCATCCACTCCCCATCAGTCTTGCTTGCGCCCGGCGCATCGCCACCTGCATCCGGCCTCACACGCACGCTCACAATGACATTCCCCTTCCCCTCTGCCGACTTCGAGTCGCCATTAGCCAGCTCCGCCGAGGTCTGCCTGCCCCTCCCGGCATCCAGGCCGTCTTCGTATGTACTCGCCGTGGACTCCATGTCCTGCGCCGAAGAGCTCCGGCTCTGTGGCGGTGAAGGGAGGCTGAGGAGGCAATCCGATCCTCGCGCGCCTGGCCCGCTCGATATAGATTTTGTAGTTCCGCTGCCGTTGAGCAGACTGGGCGTGGAGTTCCCCGCATAAGCCAGTTGCGTGCCAGGTCCAAGCGAGGTCTTCGGTTTCTGCCGCAACGGCTTTGAGCCCGAAGGTGTCAGAGGGCTGCTCTCCATCGAGTCTCGATTTGACGCCGCTCCTGCGCCTGCAGAGAGTGGACTCGGTGGTAGACTGGATGTGCGCGTGCCCCGCGGCGGCTGTGGGAAGGAATGAATGCTGATCGTCTTCCTTATCGTCTTGCGCTGCGAACTCGTCCCGGCGGGGAGAGTCCTCAGTTTTGGCAGTGTCTTGGGCAAGGCGAGACCTGTCTCGGGCGGGCCGCCTGACTGCGATCGAAGCCCGGTCTTGGGGAGGGGTATTGTGAGGTCGTACGAGTCAGTGAATGTGGGTATGGCACCAGTGCTCCTTCTCGTCTTCGTCGTTGGGATTGCGGGCAAGGCGGATGTCGGGGGCCCATAGGACGGCCGCGAAGGTCGTGGTATGGATGCCGCCATAGTGTATGTTTGGATTCGGCTCACTTCAGGCGGGCAGATGTGTGGTATATGCGGCAAAGTATGACAGCAAACGGGAAAATCGCATGAAATCCACCATGAATGTGCGCGAATCCTCGTGTCGGCGCTGAATCCGCAGTCCAGGGTGGATCAAAAGCAGTAGAGTGCGCTCAACCTACCTCGTCGATGCACGTGGATATGCGGTGCGGCCCGGTGAAAATGGAGGCCCAGTTGTCGCACTAAATCCGCAGTATCTTCCCAGAAATGAAGAGTCTGTCTGCTAGAGAATGGCAGAGTGTCGTCTATCTCCTGGGTCGAATGGGAATGGCAGAGTGTCGTCTATCTCCTGGGTCGAATGGGAATGGCAGAGTGTCGTCTATCTCCTGGGTCGAATGGGAATGGCAGAGTGTCGTCTATCTCCTCGGTCGAATGGGAATGGCAGGGAATGGCAGAGTGTCGTCTATCTCCTCGGTCGAATGGGAATGGCAGGGAATGGCAGAGTGTCGTCTATCTCCCCTCGGTCGAATGGGAATGGCAGAGTGTCGTCTATCTCCCCTCGGTCGAATGGGAATGGCAGAGTGTCGTCTATCTCCCCTCGGTCGAATGGGAATGGCAGAGTGTCGTCTATCTCCCCTCGGTCGAATGGGAATGTGTTGTGTTTCTGTCGTTGGGGGGGGGAAGGCGGAGGAGACGGGATGAGGAATAGATAAGGCGGTTTGGTTGGTGGTCCCTGAGAAAGGAGGTCACTCTGGTAGGTTTGGGAGCAAGTGTGGTGGTAGTGTGGCGTGGTGGGGTGGGTGTTTAGTGGTAGGGGTAGTGGGACTGTAGGTTAGTTGGTCGGTTGGTTGGTTGGTTGGTTGGCTGGATGCGTGCGAACGTTGGACGTGCATGCAACGGGTGCGTGCGACTGGTCGTGCGCGAGTGCAGGGCAGCGATGGCAGTAGCGGGCAGGATGGGACTGTTGGGCACTCGGCGGGCGGGGTCGTAGTCTCACCAAGGAGACACCAAGGCGGCTTGGTAGCGAGAAACGCAGGCACGGCTCAGGCACGGCAGAGCGGCGGGGGGGCACAACCTGGGGTGAAGCCGAGGAAGGTCGCCGTCGTCGCGTGGCCGTCGTCGTGTCGGCGTCGTCGGTCGGTGGTTATTGTAGTCTATACTGACCAGTAGAGTAGACGCCCACCGCCTCATTTCATGCCTCCATACAGTAGAGTATACGCCCAACGCCTCATCCCATGCCTCCATACAGTAGAGTATACGCCCAACGTCTCATCCCATGCCTCCATACATCCCATCAATCCCTCCAGTAGAGTATACGCCCAACGCCTCATCCCATGCCTCCATACAGTAGAGTATACGCCCAACGCCTCATCCCATGCCTCCGTACCGAGTCTCCGTCCCCCTTATCCCTCTCCCTCCCACTCCATTGGCCACCCCCCCCCCCGGCCAAGAAAGGGGAAATTCCTTCTCCACGCACAACGGTCCAACCCACCCCGCTGAGACTTCTCCCATCTCCACCCCGCTGAGACTTCTCCTATCCCCCCCACGCTGAGACTTCTCCTATCTCCCCCCCGCCGAAGTTACGCGACGAAAGAGGCGTTCAGCCACAGGGTGAAGTAGAGTGACCTATCCTCCACCACTCAACCACGGAATCACTACGCACGCCCATTCCACCCCCCAATCCGCGCGTCTCCCATCACGTCGCCGCGCGCCGTGTCACAGTCGCACAACCCATCCTCCCCCTCCTCCGCCATTCCCCTCCCTTTCATCCCTATCCAGTAATTCCCCCGCCCCGGGCACACTCGGTCCACACGCGGTCCCCCTCCGGCCCGTCACAAGCCCGTGTGATGAGGAAACACAAATCGACCGGCCCCGAGTGGTGCAATGATGACACGCTAGGGATGCATGCAAGGTAAACACGAACGTGGGTGCGCAGGTCCAAGGTGGGATACCTGAAAATGGCAAGATGGGGTGAGTGCCCGTCTTAGACGCCATGACGTTTTACCCGTCTCCGACACGCTCCGGCTTTACATTCCTGATCAGGCCATGCCAAGCCGACCTAGAATATATTAGCATTAGACGTACGTAACCCTGTTTAGTGCTTACTGTAGTTTTACTGGAAAACCTAAATAGGCAATATAAAATGAGTCGGGATCGATTGACCTTGACTGATTTGCTATTCCGCTTATTTTGTATGGTAGAACAAAAGCGGGCTAAGTCCCTGCCCTAGGTTTGAGTGATCGGATGAAGTAGAGTGCTTACGCCTATTACCCCTTTTCCGACCTCCACTTTACTTATAACTTATCTTTACCACGTAGCTACTATATTACTTCAATTCAGAGATAGTTATAGTAATTAATACCAAAGACCTAGAACTAATGTGCTACTGTTCTGGTTATTCCGCGTAATCGCCACCATGGAGACCATCGGTGGCGATTACGGCAGTTATACACAACTTAACACCCCTAGACCCGACTTACTTATGAGTATTATAAGTAAAACTAGAGCTTACAGGCCTAGGGTAGCCATACTCCTAGACTGGTAGCTTATAAATTCTAGTACAATAGTCTAGAGCAGGTGGGTAAACCTAGACCTAGAGACTGCTCTTTACATAGTCTTGGCCTGTCTTGCGTATCTAGGGCGTTAGACAACCTATGTTGACCTTTTGAGACAGTCTTAGGCATGGCTTTCAATAGTCTTTGACGACATAATGGGTTACTTGGTACACAAATTCAAAAGCTTACTAGAATGGGGGATTATTGTCGGAAAAAATACGATGCGCACCCCTTTGGGTTTGGCTGCCAAGGGGCCACCAAGTGGGCTGGCCCCAACCCCCCTGTAGCCACCCCATCAACGCGCTCGCGAGGCCTCAGAAGGTGTTGTAATATGTCACATGATCTCAGCACCACTTCCCCGCAATTTCAGGCAGCAATAGATAGACAGGAATACACACGCATATTACTCAACAGTTATGAGCCCGGAGCAACTCCAAGACGCATTTTGAAGCCTATAGAAACCCGAACGGACCAAAATCAAGTCCTGTGTCCTGGAGTCGAAAAAACCATCATTATGGCGACCCTACAGAAGGCGGGGGTGGTCCTCACAAGCCCTAGAGACTGGGACGAGTGGATAGAGACTATCAAAACTGCTTCAATGAAGGCAGGAGTATGGGGGTATATCGATCCATCAATCGAGGACCCTCCTACACTCCTACAGCCCGTTCGACCTATTCCTGAGTTCGTACGGAGTGCCACGCAAGCTGGTGGTGGTGTTACTGCTCAAACAAGACCTGGAGTGTCAACAAGAGCTTCAGGTAGCCAGACCATCCAACCTTCAGTAGAAGGCCAACAGCAATTAACGCCAATTACGTACGCATCTCTTACAGAAGATCGGAAGGAACAGCTTCGAAACCTACAAGCTGATTTCCAATATGAGCGCAAGGTGTGGGAAAAGCAGGAGGAAGCAATTCAGGGGCTTCGCTCTAAGATCCAAGAAACCATCAAACGCGACTTCCTACCCTATACCTACAATTGCGATACTCCGTACGATATGCTTAGAAAGCTACGAGACCGATTTGCACCTACTCAAAGAGCTAGAATCGGAGAATGGAGACTAGAATGGCAAAAGGCTGCGAAAATGCAAAGAGGCAAGGACCTTGAAGACTGGCTCCTAAACTGGGAGAATCTATACACTCAAGGCCGTACGCTACAGGCAACAGAGGTTATCGACCCTCACGACGCTATCTATACCTTCCTTGATGCAATAGGACCTTGCGAATTCCGAGGACCATGGAAACACAAGCTAGAGAAGCAGACAAAGTCGTACGAATTTGAGGAGGTCCTACGACAGTATAGAACCAACCGTAGGCAAGAGAGATTCACCCAGAAACCTAGGGGGGAACATGGAGTTTTCGCACTACAAAAGGATGACAATAGCGACCTACAGCCAATGCTCCAAGGCCGTACGAACAACCTACAACAAGGTCAGCAAGGTCAGAGAGGCAGAAAACAGAAAAATCAGGCTCGACTAGACTGCCCTTGCGGAACAACACACAAGTGGCGGGACTGCCTCTATGTGATGAAGTCAAAGCATACGAGGCAATGGCGCCCAAATAAAGAGATTGAAGCTAAAGTAGAGGCCTATATAAGTGACAAACCAGGATTCCAGTACGTTATCCAAAAGGCAGAACAGAACAATTTCAACAACCCGAATGGAGTACAATCCCGTACGAATACAGATCCACCTATGTCTTTCACTACAGTCCTCCAAGTCTCCCAAGGACTAAAGCTGAAAACCTCAGCCTATGAGCTCTCTAAAAGCATAATTCTCAACTCTGGAGCTACAATTCACGTCTGCAACGACCGTACGAGGTTCTACAATATCCAAGAATGTCAAGATAATAGCTACCTCTTAGCTGGAGACCAAAGGGTGAAGATTGAAGCATTTGGGTCTGTAGATATTACAGTCCAAAACGGGGAGGATAAGAAGTCTCCACGGACTATCACCCTTACAGATACAGCTCTCGTTTCATCCTTCCACACTTCAGTCGCTTCTCTTAGACATCCAAAAGGGAGTTCATTGGAATACCGCTGCACAAGGACTTACGTACGGAGATCAACCGTTCTGCAACACTCCAATGCTTCATGGACAATGGGTTCTTGAATACATCAAAAATGAGCCTACCCGAGCTGTTTATAGCACTCAGGATCAACAGGACAACGTTGTCCTATCTTCGTATGGACCTCGTAAGGACCTAAAAGGCACTGCAAAGGAATGGCATAACTGCATGGGACACCTAAACCAAAACGCCATTAGAAAACTCCAAGAGAAGACCGCTGGAGTTATCGTCACAGACCTAGACTCGTACGATACTCAGTGCGAAGTATGCCGACTTACGCATGCTACAAGGCAGATTTCTAGAAGATCTACACCACGCTCAAAAGTGCCATATGAGAAGGTCCACCTTAACCTAATCCAAATGCCAGAGGCGTACGATGGCAGCACACAAGCCTTACACTTCCTATGTGATAATTGCCGCATGAACCACGTCTATACTATTAAGGATAAAACACAAGGAACGCTCCTACAGACGATTAAGGACTTTGTGAGCTACGTACGGAGAAGATGGGGGTTCCAAATCCGCATATTCCACCTAGATGGTGAAGCCTCACTTGGAAATGAATGGGAGGGTTGGATTAAGGACGAAGGATATGAAATCCACATCTCTCCACCCTATACAGCAGAGCCGAATGGAGGAATAGAGAGGTCAGGCCGTACGATAATCACACGATCACGCGCACTTAAAGAATCAGCCAACTTACCAGAAGGAATGTGGCCTGAGATTTTCAAAACAGCAGGGTACCTCATAAACCGCTCACCATCGTCAGTCATAAACGATGAAACCCCGTACGGACTTCTACTCCAGTCCTTACCTACAGAGAGCCAAAAGCCAGAGCTACTTAAGCCATTACTCTCTCATATTCGCGCTTATGGCTGTAGAGCCTATGCCCTTATTCTAAACAAGCCAAAGCTTGAGAGGATACAGAGGAACGCCCAAATAGGCTACCTAGTTGGCTATAACTCTACAAACATATTCCGCATTTGGGTTCCGCAACTTAAAAGGGTTATAGTTACAAGAGACGTTACCTTTGATGAGACAAAGGCTTATGACCCTTCGTACGAGGCTCAGCTTGTCCAAACAGAGCTCGAAAAGACAGTTCAGGTCATTGAAATACCAGATATTCAAGATCAAGAAGATGAGGAGTTTGAGGGGGAACAACAGCCTCAGAACGGGACAACAATTCCGTACGAATCAGAGGCAACAAACACCTCCTCTCCTCAAGAAGAGCCGCCTACTCAGAAGGACCACGGAGCTACAGAGCTACAGGAACAACTTCAAACGCCTGAAATGACACCGGAACGCCCTGAGGACACTGTACGAAGACACGACATCTACCTAGCTACAATAGCGATACCAGAAGCAAAGCTAAGCTTACACCAAGCTTTCCTAGTAGGAACGGAGTTCAATCGACAGAGCATACACCGTACGGACCTACCAGCTGCTCCAAAGTTCTGGAATCAACTCCAAACTCATCCACATCAAATAGGATTCCAAGCTGCAGCTGCAAAGGAAATAGGAGACCTTCGAAAGCAAGGAACGTTCACATCTGTCAACGACAGCTCCGTACGGAACTTTGTGATACCCCTTATGTGGGTTTTCACATACAAATTCAATGACAATGGCTACCTTCTTAAATATAAGGCTAGACTTGTTGTAAGAGGTGACCTACAACGCTATTCTATCCATGATGAGATGTACGCAGCTACGCTTGCTTCGAAAACCTTCCGAGCCTTAATGGCAATCACAGCCTACTTTGATTTGGATACACAACAATTAGATGCTATAAACGCATTCACAAACAGCCGTATTGACGAGGAGGTCTACGTACGGTGTGCAGACGGCTACCAGGAGCAAGGAAAATGCTGCAAACTTAACAGGGCACTCTATGGACTTTGAAGGTCCCCCTTACTCTGGTTTCGAGACTTCTCAGAGACACTCAAGGCTCTAGGCCTCGTACAGGTCCCAGAAGCACAGTGCCTCTTTGTATCTTCAAAGATTATTGTCTTCTTCTATGTTGACGATATTTGCATCCTTAGCCATCCTAGCCACAAAATGGAGGCAACAGAGTTCCGTACGAGACTGATGGAAGCGTATGAGTTTCGAGAAATAGGAGAACTTCAATGGTTCTTAGGCATAAGAATTGTGAGGGACCGCACCCAGAAAACCCTATGGCTGTGCCAGGACTCCTATATCGACAAGATCACAACTACGTACGGAGTAGCCTCTATTCGATCCACCCGAACGCCAATGGTTACAGACAACCTAACCCAATTTGACGGCCAGGCAGATAAGCAACAAATCCATCTTTACCAACAGAAAGTAGGATCAGCAAACTACGCAGCAGTCGTAACGAGACCTGATATAGCCCGTACGACACAGAAACTATCTGAATTTCTCATCAATCCAGGCCCAGACCACATGGCTGCAGTCGACAGACTTCTACTCTACCTTAAGGATACTAAGACCCTAGCTCTTCAGTTTGGACCTAATATTCAAGAGGCTCGCTTTCAATGCTCTAGTGACGCTTCGTACGCAGACTGCGAATCAACAAGAAAGAGCACAGAGGGTTATTGGTTTATCTTATTTGGAGGGGCAATAGACTGGCGCTGCTCAAAGCAGAAGACTGTGTCAACCTCTACAACAGAGGCAGAGCTTCTAGCTTTGTCCCACAGTGCGAAACAGCTCTATTGGTGGCAGCATTTCTTCAACACAATCAAACTCGATCTAAACGAGCAATACTCACTTAATTGTGATAATTTGCAGACCGTACGGATCTTACTTAAGGAGTCTCCAAAGCTAGTTACAAAGCTGAAGCATATTGACGTCCACTCACATTGGTTAAGACAGGAGGTTGAGCATCGGAACCTCAATATCAAATGGATAGCTACGTACGAAATGCCAGCAGATGGATTCACCAAAGCCCTACCACACCAGAAGCATAAGGAGTTCATTAAGCATCTTAACCTAGTGGACATTAAGCACCTCCTTTAGGAGTGTGCTACTATGAAAACAACTCCGTACGAAGCATTGGCAACCTTCTAAACTCGGACAGCAGCCCTCTAGATCGCTATCAACTAGCTAGATCTACAAATCTATTTCAGTCGGCAGGTATTAGGACAACTCGAGTACTCGAAGCTATATAGCTCCATACGAAGCTAGTACTCTCCAAATCAGCAGCCCCTATTACCATACGCTACGTCTTACTACGCATTCTTATTTCATAAAATCGTCAAGTTTCTCATGAAGATATTTCGAAGGGAAACCTTCTAACACTCATTTTTGCACAAGTAGTACTCCGTACGATACAGATACTACACTATGCACCAATATTTCACAGTCATTTTTCGAAATTTTAATTCCATTTCAAAAAAAAGGGGGAAGAAAGATGAAAACAGGAGAAATCCCTGACTTTTACTATACAAAAACAGGAGAATCACCCATTTTCCCACACTCACAACTACGTACGGACCTGTCACATTAAAATTGCAGAGAAATCCACTGTCATTTAGGCCTCATTCACAACCGAGAGCACCAGAACACTGAGAGCACTAGAAGTGAGGCGTACGGAGATTACCCACGAAGCTGAGCAGCAGCTTCTTCATCAATAGCTTTCTGTCGGGCGAAGGCACGGGTGCCAGATCTTTTCCCAGCTTTGGGAGATGGCGGAGGTGGTGGCGTGGCAGGTCTCCAAGTTTTCTTGTGGCCTACTATGTGTTAGTGTCGTACGCAGCATAGGAATCAACAGAAAGGTACAAACTTACTCAAGGAACAAGCAGCTGACTTGTGCTTCATTGCACAGTTACCACAGGCTCCTTCCTGCAGCTCGCCATAGTGACGGCAGGCAGAGAAGAAGGGACGAGCCCGAGCACTGCCCCAATCGTGTACACACTGGTCACAGCCAGCATCCATGTCTCCTACAGCCTGGATGTACCAAGCCGTTGTCTGTTGTGGGTGGTCAGACTCCACCACACCAGCAACACCGTACGGACGGGCCAATTCCACGCCAACCACAATTGGGGGTAGGGATGGTATTTTGACCCTCTCATACTCCGGCAAGTCATCATGGAGGTCAGCCCTGATCTCAACCAGAGCCATGTCTTGAGGCTTGATTTCACCAATAACAGTCATTGTGAGTCACGTACGGAGCTGTGCGAGAGTGGAAAGTTGGTGCTTGGTAGTGGCGGGGGTGGAGGTAGAAAAAGGTTGTTGGCCCAGAACTCCAAATTCAGACCCATACGGATTTGCCTGTGAGCCTTCCTACTTAGTATGCGGTACTGGGATACATGGGGGGGTGTGTTGTAATATGTCACATGATCTCAGCACCACTTCCCCGCAATTTCAGGCAGCAATAGATAGACAGGAATACACACGCATATTACTCAACAGAAGGCTCGTTTCCACCGAGTTTTGGAGATATAGTATAGGGTAACGACGAGCTTCCATGTAAATTAACGTCTTATATAGTAATACACGTCTACTATGTCTACTACGTCTACGTCGGCAACTTTTTTTAAAAAATGGGGTCGCCATAGGTGAGGGAAAATTTGAGTTTTGGAGAAATCACTTGCGCATTGCGCATCGTATTTTTTCACCTGTGAATTCGGCAAACTAGTGAAAAATCACCTGCGCATGCGCAGGTGATTCCTCGTTTCCAACGAGAATTTTGATATATAGCCTATATAAATATCATTTTTCGGAAGTAAATTGCTCTATATAGCCTATAGTCTACTATATACTAGAAGGTATGCCACCACTGTACACTTCTATTATTGTTTTCTCGCCATAAACGAGCAATATCAATGTCCTTCTTCATAAGTACTGCTCTTTTCCCTCGTGCCCCACGATGCATATAAGTAATGTAAGTCATGGCGTAACGCGGGGGATGGCGTAACGTGGGGAATTTACCCCGCCGACTTCTGATAACTGTGAATAACTCAACAATGGTTCGCTGTAAAAGCCTGGGTGTTGCTGAGCGTGAAACTTTAATAGCCCAGGCAGTATTAGACGTCCAATCTAAGAAGTATAAGAGTGCATATCATGCTGAGAAAGTTCTGGGGCTGCCGAAGAGTTCAGTGACGCGACGCGTCAATGGAGGTTTGACACGCTCCCAAGCCCGCCAGAAACAGCAGAATTTATCAGGCGCGCAAGAACAGATACTTCTAAAGTGGATTAAAAACCTAACAATCAGCGGTTATTCTCCAGGGCATCGGTTGTTGAAGGAAATAGCTGAAGAACTCCGGTCGCACTGGTCACTCAATTTTGACGACGCGACGCCAAACTTACTTCTACCCCAACCACGATTTTCCCTCAGTCACGACTGGGTACCACGATTCATACAACGACATCCCCATCTACAGGTCGCTATTGGGCGACGGATCGAAACTGTACGCATGGACGGTGCAACAAAACCAGTGCTTACGGCATGGTTTAACGCATACACCAAGGTGGTTCAAGAGTTTGGAATCACGCAAGAGAACACATATAACATGGATGAATCCAGATTTTCGATTGGGACAATGGAATCTACTCGAATTATACTTGATTCAACGCTTCGTACGAAGCATCAAGCGCATCCTGGCCGTCAGGAATGGGTTTCGATGGTCGAGTGCATCTGCGCAGACGGAACCATCCTCCCACCCCTCGGGATCTTTAAGGGCAAGAATGTTCTCCAATCATGGATTCCGCCCGCAGTCATCGACCAGTGGTTCTTCTCTGCGAATACAAAAGGCTGGACAAGCAACCTCCATGGGTTGGAGTGGTTAAAACGCATCTTCGAGCCAACAACATGTACAAAAGCAGATGGTCAGCACCGGCTTCTTATATGTGATGGCCATGACTCACACATTAGCGGGAGTTTCATTGCGCATTGCATGCAGAACCATATTGTATTACTGATACTTCCCCCTCATACATCGCACTTACTACAACCACTGGATGTTGCGATATTTGGCCCGCTAAAAAAGCGTCTGACAGCAGCGCTCTCCCCACTCAACCAAGCGCAACTTGCGCGCATACAGAAGTATGAATGGATGGAGGCATACATCCAGGCACGGCTTGATGTATGCAACCATCAGAACATTGAGTCAGCATACCGTGGCGCTGGCTTGTTTCCTTTTAATCCCCAGCGAGCATTGCGTACGCTGCTCAATGCTGAACCATCAGTCAAGGCTGACTGTAATGATGGCTGCACCAGATGTGAGAATCTAGCCACCCAAGGAAGGGATGATTTTACTAAGACAACACACTGTCTTAGGAAACAGAGCCAAAGGGTTGTAGCTTAGACTATTCCACAACGCAGCAATCAGGTGTGTGATGTAGTGAAGTGGTTCAGACAAGTTGCAACAAATGTTGAGTCTTGTCATACTGACATTCGTTGCACTCAGTTTGCTATCAAACTCAAGAGCAAACTTAGAAATCTCCTCCTCAAACCTACAAGTCACCATACATATCTTGGCTTATCACACCAACAACAGAAGCAATACTACTCAATGATTGCTGCAAACTCTTCTACTACATCTGTTTATGCTACATACATCACGGCATATCATTTGGACACTCATTGAACAAGTTATTAAGAAAATCTCCTCCTTAAGGGGGTGGGCCAATACTACCACATGGCATATCTCTACCAACTAGAGGCCTAGGAACATGAACGATAGCTCTAGAAGCTTCTACAACCCTCTATGATTCATTACACGTCATCGCTCCTTAGTTACCCACAAGATTGGTTAAGTTATGACATAATTTGTCTATAGGTACTCTGACCTTGGACCTCCTTTTCACTTCCTATAGGCTAGGAACCCAAGAGATGGTTCTATGGGATTCTCTTACGTTCACTACATGATTAGCAAGCTAGTTGTGGGTCGCACTTGATTTCTAATACATTTACCAAGCCTGGTTAGTCATGGAAAGTCATGGAAAATGAGAGAACTACACTCCTTTGGCATAAATAGGATTGCCCTTTCCTTAAGAAAGGGCAAGCAGACAATACAGTAAATCGACTAGCACATACTTCTACGTCTTTTCCAAGCTTCCAAGCATTGATCTTGTTATTATCTGTTTTTGAAAAGTCAGTGAGGTGCTAACCTCTGACTTACCCCTGAGTTCTCAGACTCAACATTTGTTGCAACTTGTCTAAACCACTTCACCACATCATACACCTGATTGCTGCATTGTGGAAGAGTCTAAGCTACAACCCTTTGGCTCTGTTTCCTAAGACAGTGTGTTGTCTTAGTAAATTCATCCCTTCCTTGGGTGGCTAGATTCTCATATCTGGTGCACCCACCATTACACCTTGTCTGCTTCAAGCTTCAACTATTTCTATAGCAGCACTTCGATACTACAATGGAGGACGACCAAGCTCCTACAACTACTGCTGAACAGCAGATGCAACAACTGTTTGCCTTTATACAAACTATAGCAAACAAACTTGAGAATTTGGAAAACACCTTTCAAGCCAACACTTCAGCAACACAATCTTCAACTCAGACACATCATACAGAGCTTCCCACAGCTCCTCTGGATATTTCGAGTACCCCAGGTGCACTTCCTAAAGTGCAAACACCAGATTTATACCATGGAGACAGGAGGAAGTTGAAGGGATTTCTTATGCAACTGGACATCTACTTCACCCTCAGGCCTCATCAGTTCACCTCAGACATTCAGAAGATCTATTTCGCTGCCAGCTACCTCCGTGGATCTGCATTCAACTTCTTTGAGCCATATCTTAGAAGACTTAGTGGCAACAACCAAAATACCACTACACCTTTGATTACCTCTTATGACCAGTTTCAAGAGGAACTTACCAGGACCTTTGGAGACATCAACGAAACTGCTACAGCAGAAAGAGAGCTACAGAAGCTATGTCAAAAGACCTCTGCTGCTCAGTATACAACAGAATTTAGGAGAATCACTTCTCACTTGACTTGGAATGAAGAAGCCTTAGTCTTCACTTACTACCAAGGGCTCAGGAGCTCTATTAAGGATGAACTCAGCAAAGAAGAACGCCCTACAACACTTCAAACGCTTATAGAGAAAGCTGTCAGACTTGATGATAGGCTTTTTGAAAGAAGAAAGGAGAAGAACCAAGACTGGCATCCAACAAGAAATTTCAACAATTACACCTCTACACCAACTGCTAAGGACTCAGCACCTGAACCTATGGACTTAGACGCCTCTATAAAGAGATCTACAGCAAATCCAGCACCTCAGCCTACAGGATACCCTCAAAAACTGAAAAGGGGTAAACTTACCCCTCAAGAAAGTGTAATGGTGGGTGCACCAGATATGAGAATCTAGCCACCCAAGGAAGGGATGAATTTACTAAGACAACACACTGTCTTAGGAAACAGAGCCAAAGGGTTGTAGCTTAGACTATTCCACAACGCAGCAATCAGGTGTATGATGTGGTGAAGTGGGTTAGACAAGTTGCAACAAATGTTGAGTCTGGGAACTCAGGGGTAAGTCAGAGGTTAGCACCTCACTGACTTTTCAAAAACAGAGAATAACAAGATCAATGCTTGGAAGCTTGGAAAAGACGTAGAAGTATGTGCTAGTCGATTTACTGTATTGCCTGCTTGCCCTTTCTTAAGGAAAGGGCAATCCTATTTATGCCAAAGGAGTGTAGTTCTCTTATTTTCCATGACTTTCCATGACTAACCAGGCTTGGTAAATGTATTAGAAATCAAGTGCGACCCACAACTAGCTTGCTAATCATGTAGTGAACGTAAGAGAATCCCATAGAACCATCTCTTGGGTTCCTAGCCTATAGGAAGTGAAAAGGAGGTCCAAGGTCAGAGTACCTATAGACAAATTATGTCATAACTTAACCAATCTTGTGGGTAACTAAGGAGCGATGACGTGTAATGAATCATAGAGGGTTGTAGAAGCTTCTAGAGCTATCGTTCATGTTCCTAGGCCTCTAGTTGGTAGAGATATGCCATGTGGTAGTATTGACCCACCCCCTTAAGGAGGAGATTTTCTTAATAACTTGTTCAATGAGTGTCCAAATGATATGCCGTGATGTATGTAGCATAAACAGATGTAGTAGAAGAGTTTGCAGCAATCATTGAGTAGTATTGCTTCTGTTGTTGGTGTGATAAGCCAAGATATGTATGGTGACTTGTAGGTTTGAGGAGGAGATTTCTAAGTTTGCTCTTGAGTTTGATAGCAAACTGAGTGCAACGAATGTCAGTATGACAGAAAGAAAACACAGAATGGACAACAACCTTTGTTTATACTGTGGCAAAGGGGGACACAGAATTCAGGAGTGCTATTCAGCACGGGGGAGTGCTGATTCAAAACATATAGCAGCCTCAGACACAGTCACAACTGCTATTCCTGAAAAACTTGAAAAATCCCAAGCAGGCAATACAGTAAATCGACTATCACATACTTCCCCGTCTTTTACAAGCTTCCAAGCATTCATCTTATTACTCCTTGTTTCTGAAAAGTCAGTGAGGTGCTAACCTCTGACTTACCCCTGAGTTCTCAAACTCAACATTTGTTGCAACTTGTCTAAACCACTTCACCACATCATACACCTGATTGCTGCGTTGTGGAATAGTCTAAGCTACAACCCTTTGGCTCTGTTTCCTAAGACAGTGTGTTGTCTTAGTAAATTCATCCCTTCCTTGGGTGGCTAGATTCTCATATCTGGTGCACCCACCATTACATGTTGGTTAAGTTATGACATAATTTGTCTATAGGGGTACTCTGACCTTGGACCTCCTTTCACTTCTTATAGGCTAGGAACCTAGGAGATGGTTCTATGGGATTCTCTTACATCGACTACAGTTACCAAGCCTGGTTAGTCATGGAAAGTCTTGGAAAATGAGAGAACTACACTCCTTTAGCATAAATAGGATTGCCCTTTCCTTAAGAAAGGGCAAGCAGACAATACAGTAAATCGACTATCACATACTTCCACGTCTTTTCCAAGCTTCCATGCATTAATCTTGTTACTCCTTGTTTCTGAAAAGTCAGTGAGGTGCTAACCTCTGACTTATCCCTGAGTCCTCAGACTCAACATTTGTTACAACTTGTCTAAACCACTCCACTACATCATACACCTGATTGCTGCAATGTGGAATGGTCTAAGCTACGACCCTTTGGCTCTGTTTTCTAAGACAGTGTGTTGTCTTAGTAAAATCATCCCTTCCTTGGGTGGCTAGATTCTCACATCTGGGGCACCCACCATTACAACTAGCTAGGATATATATGTATTATGTAATGGTGGGTGCACCAGATGTGAGAATCTAGCCACCCAAGGAAGGGATGATTTTACTAAGACAACACACTGTCTTAGGAAACAGAGCCAAAGGGTTGTAGCTTAGACTATTCCACAACGCAGCAATCAGGTGTGTGATGTAGTGAAGTGGTTCAGACAAGTTGCAACAAATGTTGAGTCTGGGAACTCAGGGGTAAGTCAGAGGTTAACACCTCACTGACTTTTCAGAAACAAGGAGTAACAAGATGAATGCTTGGAAGCTTGGAAAAGACGTGGAAGTATGTGATAGTCGATTTACTGTATTGTCTGCTTGCCCTTTCTTAAGGAAAGGGCAATCCTATTTATGCTAAAGGAGTGTAGTTCTCTCATTTTCTAAGACTTTCCATGACTTACCAGGCTTGGTAACTGTAGTCGACGTAAGAGAATCCCATAGAACCATCTCTTAGGTTCGTAGCCTATAGGAAGTAAAAGGAGGTCCAAGGTCAGAGTACCCCTATAGACAAATTATGTCATAGACAAATTATGTCATAGACAAATTATGTCATAACTTAACCAATCTTGTGGGTAACTAAAGATCGATGACATGTAATGAATCATAGAGGTTCGTAGGAGCTTTTAGAGCTATCGTTCATGCTCCTAGGCCTCTAGTTGGTAGAGATATGTCATGTGGTAGTATGAGTGATGTCATGTAATGAATCATAGAGGGTTGTAGAGATATGCTATGTGGTAATATCGGCGCAGTAACTAAGGAGCGATGACGTGTAATGAATCATAGATGGTTGTAGCAATCGTTGAGTAGTATTGCTCTTGTTGTTGGTGTGATAAGCCAAAATATGTATAGTGACTTGTAGGTTTGAGGAGGAGATTTCCAAGTTTGCTCTTGAGTTTGATAGCAAACTGAGTGCAACGAATGTCAGTATGACATATTACTCAACTCTATCCAACCCTCTACCTGTCATATTCTTTGCTACTACCTGTACTTTCGATTGGAACGCTTTGTTAGGTAGGCCTGTGTAAAGCCTGCTAAAGAAGAGATATCATTGTAGTCTAGCCTTGCTTTAATTCAGCTTAGCCTTCCTATAGTTCCTAGATCTGATGATTGACTTGCTAGAACTGCAAGGTAATTACAGGATTATTAATGTTCCTGTTCTCACTTTCCTGCTGCCCTCCCTACCCTGTTGCATTACTCTGCCTATACTGATCCTTACCATACTTATAAATGACTCAAAGGCAGATAATACTAGTCAGCAGCCTGTGTATTCAATCGCCCTTTAAGGAGCAATTGAGTCTAAGATGGTGACAAAGTTCAGAGCCGTCTACGAAGGCGTCTTCCTTGACTACTTAACTAGCCACAAGGAGCTGAAGTTCCTTGTAGTACTAGCATTGGTGTTAGTATTAGGGTTGGTGTTTTTAGGGGATTGTTGAGTCTATAGAGTGAACACTCTTAGCGCTGTTCTCACTTTGCCTTTCTTCTACAGAATCATCTAGTATATCCTCGTCATTAGGATTGTTAAAGCTAAGCGCTCTGTGCTCTCTAGCTAATGGATCTATTACGACTTTAAGGATAAGTCTGCTATGCTTTGCAGTAAGAGCAACAGATAACAAGTCTTGAGTATTAATGTAACGCTAACTTCTAAACGATAGAAGACACAGAGGTTTCTTGCGGAAGGTTGACTTGACAGAGGAGGCAGGGGATTAGACACAAAGGCTTTCCAAGTAACACGTTACAGTATTGTAAAGAATACTATATGAGTTGAGCACGAAGCTCCTATCTAAGGAAATACTATCTACTTATATAGTGATGCCGTGCCAAAGGGATATCCATGGATAACATGGATAACATAATATCCAAGATATCCAATGTTATCCATCACATAACATTCCGTTCCGTGGATAACATGGATAACATAATATCCATGATATCCAATGTTATCCATCACGTGAGGTTGCAGCCATAAGTGCTAGCCATAGCACTAGCACTTAGCCGTAACACATATAGACAACCACGACCGGATGAATCAAAAACAGAACAAGCTATGATCGCTGTGGAACAACTCAAATCGTTCCATGAACAACTTGCGGCAGACATCCCATTCTTAAATGAACGATCTGCTGCGTATGCAAACAAGAAGCGCAGTATGGAACCTGCCTTCAAGGAGGGGGATAAAGTATATCTACTCCTGAAACACATCAAAACGAAACGACCAAGTACGGAGTTGGACTTCAAGAAATTGGGACCATTCAAAATATTGAACAAAGTCAGCTCAGTTAATTACAGACTGCAGCTACCCAAGAAGTCTAGACTACATCCGGTATTTCATGTCTCACTATTGGAACCAGCAAGAGGAAACACCCCGATTGCGACCGATACAGAACTCCAACCAGAAAATGAGATCATTAAATATGAAGTCGAAGCGATCCTAGACAGATGGTTAGTAGGACGCAAAGAAGAGTTTTTGATCAAATGGAAAGGTTATGAACCTACAGACAATTCATGGGAAACGGTAGGAAACCTTAGCTGTCCAGAGCTGCTGGAGGCATTTCACCGTTGACACCCCAACATTCAAAGAAGCCAGGAGACAGGACTGCGAAGAAGTCTTGGTCAGGGGCTACGCCCTCAGAGACAGTAGTGGGAGGGGTGTGCAAGAGTCCCTTTGGCCTCTGCCTCCCTACGCTCCTTTTTCTCCGCTTCATCTAGCTCATCCATGGTTTTTAGACCACGACGAAGCATGCCCTTAGCACGGGAACGAAACAAGCGCTGTTGTTGACGAAGTTGAAGGATCTTGGCCATCGCTGCCTTACCTAACTAAATATCTAATGCGCAGGCGGCACAACTCATAAAGTCGATCAACAAACACAAAGATCTTAGCTTTGATCTGCGGAGCGGCCCTGGGAAAGTCCCCGGGAATCGATGGACTACACTCAGAGTTCTACAAAGCTCTACTCCTACGCACCAACGATACCGAGCCTCTTATCCTAACTCACCTACATGGACTCTTTAACACCATTCTCAACGATGGCGGAATCACTAAGCACTGGACCGATGGAGTTCTCACCCTTCTATATAAAGACAAAGGCGACGTAGCAGACCTCAAGAACTACCGCCCTCTGTCAATCATGAATGCCAACTACAAAATATTCACTGAAATCCTCATGAAACGCCTTATCAAAGCCCTTGGCTCTGCCCTCGGACCACACCAAACCGCCTTCCTTCCTGGCCGACTCATCGACGACAATATAAGAACCATACAATACCTCATCGGCAAGCACCACCGACTAGGAGAAACTGGGATCGCCATCCTATTCCTCGACCAGGAGAAAGCCTACGATAGAGTGAGCCACATATTCCTATGGGCATCTCTAGACAGACTTGGAGTACCAACCTGCTTCGTCAACTGGATCAAAACTCTCTACAAAGATGCCACAGTGCGAGTCTTCATCAACGGCCACTTCAGCCCTGAAATAAGAATCAGCTGTGGGGTCCGACAAGGCAACCCCATAAGCTGCCCTCTTTTCATTGCAGTAATTGAGAGTTTAGCTCAACTCCTCGCTCAAGACCCATTACTGCAAGGGGTGTACGCCGGCACACAAAAAATCGTCTGCTCCATGTACGCAGACGATACTGCAATTATCATCCGATCCCAAGAAGCCGACCATGTAAGCCAAATCCTAGAGGACTACGCCTACGCTTCAGGATCCCGTATCAACTGGGGGAAATCATACCTACTCCTAGTAGGGGACTCCCCTGAGATCAATATTCCACTCGTCCAACGAATCAGCCCAGACAATCCCTATGTCCACCTAGGGGTCCCAGTCGGCACTGATATCGAGGACCAAGTACGAAACCACTGGGATACCATCCTACAAAAATTCAAGAAGGTCTCAAACCGATGGCTAAAGTTACCTGTCGATCAAAGGCAGAGTACTCATCGCCAATTCCCTCATGATGTCCCTCCCAAGATATTTATTCTGCTTCCTTGACGTCCCACTACAATTCAAGAAAGAACTCGACGCAGAGTATTACCGACTAGTATGGGACGATCAAAGGCACAAAACCATCCTCAATCTACAAACATGCTGCCCGCTCTCTCAAGGCGGCATTGGTTGTATTGATATGGAAAGCGTTCTAAACGCTACAGTCCTCTCCACAGTAGCCCGAGCAATGAAACATCCTGAACTACCATGGGCACAACTCGCCCGAGAAATCAAAATCAACAGCCCTCAACCAATTCCCTAATTCCAAGCGCTATAAACCAGCCTTGGATACAATGGATATCCGCTGTTCACAAAGTCCCCCCAGAACTCAATGCTGTCTGGATACGGTGGCGCAAACTATACCATAAGAACATCACTGATGGAGTTATCACAATTGCCCCCCCTAAGTCGAACCTCGAGCTCCTCCGAACCCCCATATGGTATCACCTACTATTAGGAAACCACTCTGGGGCAGGAGCGAGACGATGGGTAGCGGCATCTGGAAAACACTTACGGAATCAGGGGCCTCCATGTTCGGCGACATCTGGGATCCAGATATCAACCAGCCGATCACTCCACCCTCCCTTACACCACAGAAGTCATCAGAAGCCCGCCGTGCAATAGAACGCCTCATTGCAGAAATTTCTCAAGCATGGAAAGCTGTCCTTCACACCACCGCCTTCTTAACCTACGATCCTTCAGACCCACCGCATAATGAATACTTCGTACAATATGAGAAAACACTCATCCCCCTCTACAACCTAAAGTTTACCACAGCGTACAAAGTACTACGAATAAGAAGGCTCCAGAAAGTCAACTTCTCAGAGGCTGCTACGAATGTCCTCACGGCATACCGAGCACGCACAGGAATATCATATTCTGCCGCCACCCTCTGGAAATCCGTCCGCAACAGCCACAGCTATAATAAAGCCGGCGACCTCCTCTGGCGCCTCCTATATAACAAAGTCCAAACCGGAAAATCTCTGGAATGGATCCCTGAATCACTTCAACTGTGCCCCATCCACCACTGCGATTTCACAACCGATCATATCTGGATTTCCTGCACTGTGGCACAAGCCGTTTGGGCTATCGTGGCAACAATATGGCAGCAGGTCTCTGACCTCCCTGCCCTAATCCCTCGATCAATGAATGAACTCAAGGCCCTCATGGCCTTTGGGCCATCTCACGATCGCATCGCACCGCGCCAATGGCAATCCATCGGCCGCACAGCAATTTGGAGCTTGTGGAAAGCATACCTCTCACACTCCTTCGAAAACCCAATTTACCTCTGGACAGAAGAAAGCGCCTGCAAAGCCTACCATGCAATGATGCTCCAGCGCATCCTTTCGGAAAGGGTGCTAAGCACCAAAGAAATATACCGAAACGCTGTCTACAACGAGACCAGCTTTACAAAAGTCTGGAATGAGAACCCGCGAGATATCCGCATCCTTAAGGGACTGCAATGCCTCCACAATCTCCCTTCACATTTACACTACGACCTAAGTCAACTACAGACTACGAATACCCTCACAACGGACCCCATTGCCCCAACTCAAACGCCTGAAGAGGGACAGTGGGACACTCCACCGATATCACCAAATGCTACACTCCACATATGATTGAATTATAAAGGGCGACGACGGGCCTCTCTTTACCCATACAAATGAGAACCCCCAACCCCGAAATACCAAACAGAAGAGTGATGGAACAACGGTTCGACTCCGTTACGAAGCTCCCGGTGGCAACATACCTCTCCTACCTATCCTAACGGATAGGAGACCAAAAACAACACCAATGCTTCTTCTAGTGCATAGGATAGGTCAGCCCATCTCTCTCCCATTGCGGCCCTCAACTCCTCTCTATCTTGCGTCCAGTTTCGGCATTCAAAGAGGAAGTGTTGTGCTGTCTCTACTGCCATTCCACATGAGCATGTTCCAGAGTCCCTTACTCTAATACTGTGCAAGTATTCGTTTAAGGGTGAGTGATTGGTTCTAAGCTGAACAAGGATCCTTGCCTCAGAAGCTCGAAGTTGGTTGTAGATTGCTCGCATGTGTGTCCCTGGGAGTGCTTTGTCAAGGTTGCGGGGGTAAAACGTCCAAATCTCATTCTATCAAACTTATCTATGGTTTGGCCTTGGATTAACTAGATTTCAATTGCTGGAACATACTTCCAGTTGGTTGCGCGCTTTTCTTAGTTGCCATCTGGGCCCATTTGTGTGCCTTCTCATTTCCGATAACTCCCTCATGTGCTGGAGGGATTGCGAGGAAGATTATTGCGAGTAATAAGAATAGTGAGGCAGCCTGCTTACCCCCTCGCTGTGGGCGACGGTTGTGACAGCCGATGCCAATAAATCGTGTATGCAGCGGCGAGAGCAGCGTTAAAGTGCAAGAAACAGCATGAACACACGCTCGTTCAGACGGTCGCTCAGATCTCAACGCTGGAGCAGCAGATCTACTCGGTCGAAGCGGCCAATATCAACCGCGAGACGCTAGCGGCGATGGAGAAGGCCGGACAGGCAATGAAGCAAGTTGCAGGTTGAGATGGCGATGTAGGACAGTCCGTTCTAGCAGAGTTTCTAATAAGAGACAATACGAGTACACAGTACACATACGTACGCACGGGGAAGCGCAGAGACGTTGTCCCCCCCCCCCTTTTTTTTTGATTGCCTATGCATTGCTGGGAGGCTGTTTTTGCGAAGGGAATGGACTGGGTCCGCGACAGAGAGTTTGTTGGAGGGGGGACTCTGTCTTTACAATTTACTACGTAAAAATACCATGTTATTTGCTTCCTGCTCCCGACTCGCTTACACCGACGATTACCACAATCAGAAGGGTAGTGAACCCTTTTGATTCGAACCCTTTGGCGTGATGCAAAACTTCTCCTTGCACTACTCAGCAGCGAGAGGTTCGTTTGGAGCTTAAGTGCTTGTATGGGCACGCATTCGTTAAGCATCCAATTGGCAGAGTTGCTGGTGGAGAATATCTATCAAGTTCTTCGGATTTGTCCATGACCTATCGGAACAATAGTTAATCCGGGAAGACCAGAAGCCTCTCCCAGAGCTGCTCTATTGTTGTCACAAAACAAAACACAACACCACATCACTGCCCTATATACAATTCCCTTGCATACACAGTTTTTGCAACGTCCTACTATATTTTGAACGTTCATCCTTCCTCAACACGACCTGCGTTGATGGACGCGCCTGCGATTGCGCCTGTGCCCCAGTCCCCGCCACAATGCCTCGCATTCAATCCATCGACATTACGAAGCTCCCTCGAACCGACGGAGAAGGCAGAGTACGCCGGCCACGCAGACAACCATATCACCTTCCTCCATCCAGGATATAGCGATAGTTCCAAGCAGAGCGTGCTATTGCGCCTTCAAGCATTTGATCGAGAAGGCGGCGGTTTGCATTTCGGGACAGCCTTCACAGCATGTCAGATAGTGGCAGGAAACTGTCAGAATGGGTTTTTTACACGCCAGCGCGGTGGTCCAAAGATTGAGATACAATTTGATGAACTTTTAAGACACAAGATGTATTACTTTTACAATCCCGATATCGAGGATCCGATGTACCCTGTATGCAAGTCCTTTAGAGACTGGAGCTTCCCGCACGATAATCTTCCGCCCCAGTGGTCTGCTATGGACGCAGAAGGTACATCTATCGATAATGCACCACCCTCTGCGTCCGGCTTGGCCGCATTTGTCGGAGCTCGAGATAAAAGTTGTCGAGTATCGGTAAAGAGAGGCACCGACTATTTCGAAAGCGCCCACCTGGTTCCTCGCTCGGAGTCAGGTTGGTTTGCGGCAAATGGGATGGGAGAATATAATCTGAGCCAAACGCTACTAGGGGATTGGATGCTCGACGATGTCCGCAACGCAATCGCCCTGCGGAGTGATATCCATATCGCGTTTGACGACCGGAAGTTTGTTATTGTTCCAAAACAGTCGAAATGGGTTGTTCAATTCATGGGTCACACAAACAGTCTCGGGGACGATTTTCACAACACACATATTTATCTCAAAGGCATCTCCCCCGAATTCTTATACGCCCGCTTTGCATGGACAATCTTCCCTTTCCTATCATCATTTCTCAACGCACACATCACGAGGGCATTGCTGGTTCGTCTTCCCGACGGCCAAGAAATGGCGAAACAGGTTACCTTCGAGGAGATAAAAGCGCAATCTCTGTCGAGGAGTCGAAGCGTCAGTCCCAGAAAGCGCCAGATGACCATTTCCGATGGAGGACAGCACACAACGAAGCGATTTTGCCTTGATGATAGATTTGGGGGCACTAGTCGACAAGGCACCCCAGCTCACACCCTGTTGACATATACAGATACTTCTCTGCCGAGTGTGAGCTCACCCAAAAACCTCGAACAGTCGGATCTGGATACGCAGACGTGGATTCGAAGCCGCCGTCCAAGTGACCCCTCATTATACTGTTGCGACTATAACAAGGCCGAGAAAGAGTCTAGAGAGGGGATACCGGGAAAGCCGGAGTTTGGGGGTGCATATGTGTGTGACCAGTGTAGGGGTGTAGAATACCGCGAGGATAGGGATAAGGATGTGGAAGATGTTTTCTTGGATCCGGAATGATTTTTGTTCGTTTGATATCCGCATAAGCAACAAGCAGGCAACATGGCAAATTAGAGTGCGTCCGCCTGTCAGTTGCCTATGCCCGGAGTTAGATTTTAAAAATGGGTACACTGGCGCACGATTCGCTGATGGCTGGACTAAGCCAGGAGTGGACTGGAAAGGAATTTGGGGATGACAGCGAGGCTGAGGCTGACGGTGAGGGTGGGCGAGCTGAGCGGTTTGCGTAGGGCGGAATATCACGGCGGCATTTGCTAAACGAGGTGGAAGTAGTAAGGACGGGCAAGGCTAACAGATAAAGGTGTCAAAGAGCCTTGTGGTCAGCAATGACTAGCAGCTTTACCCCGTCCGAGAGTGACAAGGGAGGCTAAGTGTGCTTCAGGGACGGATACCAGAGCAGGGAGAGGTCAGCGATGACGATGGGCGAAGTTGGGGGCGCTTATTGCGCCGGCTGTTAGTTGGATGGATCTTTTGTTGCAACCCGAATATTTGGGTTGGATTCTCAAGAGTGTGAGGATTATCTTGGGCGCCTTATCTGTCCCCTCTTTTTCAGACTATATGAACCCTCTTCCGAGCCATCGTCTCCTATATTTTGTTCTTTGATGACTGAATGAAACCTGTCTGTGCAAGATACCGGATGCAGCTTTTTGGGGCCAAATGCGTCTCGAGATAGTCTTGGGTCTGAGGAAGCTGTGCTACTGGGAGGGTCTTGTGGATATGCTGAACAGTCCAAATTAGATGATGTTCGTCCATCTGAGCCATAGCATCCCAGATCCAATCATCCCAGATCAATCATCCCATGGCACTGACTTGCAATCGCTAGCTCCTCTCCTACAAGCTCCCAAAACTTAGAAATGTGCCGTCTATTACGTCCACGAAGAGAGTATACTCCCTGCGGGGAAATACTAGCACACAACCAACAATGGAGAGTTAATCCCAAGAAGCGCGAATCGTCCTAGCTATTAAGGCTCTTTCTAAAATCTAACAAACCTAGCCGTCGCTCTGCTGCAAAATTCTATAGAGTACCTTACTCAGCCATGGCAATCAGATCTAGCTCATCCTCCATGTCCTCTACTCCGTTGTCCTCAAGATCAAAATTAGCCCGATCCTTCGCAGAGAACTTCTCCTTGCAAATAGACGCTGATATTTGTCTCCAGTCGACGTATGAAACTGTGGCACCTTGGCCCGAGCACACGCTTTCCTTAGACATCTAGAGAGCGTCCCGTCTGGCCACACAGAACCCTGCAACTTCGCCCATACATACGGAGAGATCAAGGCCTTCGGCGTCTGCTGACGGAGAAACATCTGGCGTAGAGGTATCGCATATGCAATGTAATCTAACAGCAGATCCCCAATCGCCTTTGGCAAGGACCTGATGTTGTCCTTGTAAACCCCTGACTGCTGCTGGCCTTTGTGGTATTGAGTATAGATCATCACTAGCTTCTCCCACAGGAACAAATGGCGTTGTCGTGCTGTATTGCGCCATGTAACAGACAGCAGTTCCGGCTCTCGGATCGGTGGGCCAGGTGGGATGTGCTTGAGAACTAACAGTCGTTTGAGGAATTCTTGAGCAGTCGCCTCATAAATAGCCATGGCTTTGACGGACAACACCATGCTCCCATCATCAGCCTCTATTAAGAACATCGCTCGGAGCTCCGCACTTGCCTGGATACACTGGATTAAAGCACGATCAGCCTTCTCAACAAACTCGGCATTGCCTGGGTGGGACAGCCATGACCCCCCAAAGTCTTCCATATCGAGATCATCCTTTAACCTCCACGACTGCATCGGGATCAGATTCTTTGCCTTGAACATCAGCTCTTCATATAAAATGGAGTGTGCTTGCTGGTATTCCGACACAATCAGTTGCGACACGTGGGACATCTGCAGTTCCAACCCTCGATACTCCACAGTCTGTCCGTCCAAGGGCCACCGTGCCTGGTGCTTTGCAATGGCCGCTTTCCCAACCTAGAACAGATAGAGCCGCCACTGTAGGATATGCCCGAAAGGCGTCTCGGCCAGTTGTTGGAAGTACTCCTTACATATCGTTGAAAGGAACAAGCCTACGAAGGTAGTGTCAATATTCAAAAACAGATAGCAAAAGGAATTCCTTACTGTAGCATTGACTGGAGGTGGTGCAACTTCTGAAGCAAAGAAACATTCTACACCCACAGCCAAGTCCGATATTTTTGGAGTTATCTTTTCGCGGTTCACTGACGTTTTCAAACTTGACAATTTGAACTCCGCGCGAGAGAGGCCGTCAAAGTGTTCACTCAATGGGAAATTCATCATCATCTTCATGAAGGCGCCCTGCGAGCGTGGATCCTCAACTGCCCGGTCCTTTGAGTTCTCCCAATCCACTAGGAGTGTGCCATGACCACAAAAATGAGCATACAGTCCCGGCAGTAATACTGCCCAAGCTGCGCAGTTTTGTCGAAGTCGAGGTACCCATCCACAAAGAAGAAAACCTCAAAGAAGTTGTCCTTCGTAAATCTCTTCCGGAATACCTCAATAAGGGCTTTCAGTGATGTGCATCCGTTGAGTAATTCGTCAGCTGCTGCGTCTGCGGCGAGGGCAGTTCGAACATGGCCCTAAAACGTTAGCTATGTCTTTTTGCATTTATAGAACAGAGTAACTTACTGTAATCCGCCGGATTAACTTGCTTTTCCAGTCTTTTGTCTTGTTCATGATCATACCCCGCGCGATTCCAAATGCCTTCGAGTATGGCGGCGTGTCTGGGAGAAGTTCTGCGAGGATTCGATCTTTCGCCCCTGGTACATCATGGCGCATAAAGCTGAGCACCATCATGCGCGTTTCTATGTCAAGCCGTTCCGTGATCTCATCCCAGAAGGCCTCCGGGTCCTTTCCGTGCAGCCTCTTGTGATCTCCTTCAAGCTCATCTAGCACATCTGCATAACGGCGGGAAAAATTGGCACTGCGCATTGGCCCTTCATCTTCCTGGGAATTGTCATACTGGGTCAGGGTGCGCTTGCGTTTTCGTCTAGTATCAAGTGAGGCTTTCCGGGCAGCAGCCCGAGAATTCACTGCGTGGAGGTCAGGAGGGGAGTTGTTGCTCTGGTTGCTGCCACTCTGGCTGCGGCGGCCTTCATCGCGGCGTTGCTGGTCACGGAGCTGCAGCTGAAAACACTTAGTAAAAAATTAATAAGATGGTAAGAAACTCACATCCAAGGTTTCATCATCTATGAATATGGAGCTCTGGTCGTCAGAGTCAGAAAACGGAGACATGGTAGAAACAACGGAAATTTCAGGAGAATGGTCTAAAAAACATAATACTCTGGCACAGTAAAAGAATGAAATATAGAGATAGTAGACGAAAAGAAACCCATTTTACCTCATAATTTTGATGCCTGTTTGGATTGTAGAGTTCAAAGTGAGCATGGCAAAAGTGAAGCAAGAATATGGTCATGAGCCAAACGGGGCCAAAAAGGTAAGTCAAGCTTAGATGATGATGCTGAAGATATACTAACTGTTTGGAATAGAGTTCACAGGTCCATATACCCTAAGGGTAACTCCACAACGAAAAAGGAAGCACTCGAAGCGCATACGGCACACCTGGATATTGAAAATATTTCGTGTCATCATTGAGTGCTCTGTGAATCATTGGCTCAAGATTTCAAAGGGCCTCTTCGAAAACCTTCTCAGCAGTTTCTTCTGCCTCCTTCCTAGAGTAGCTCTGTGAATCATCACAGATATCACCAAGGTTCAGATGTTGACGACAGCGACGTCTCCTTAACTCTGCGCATAGAGTTGAACGGAGGCATAAAGTTGAAGCCCGCCATACCCTTGAGCAAAGCATCATCTTCAGCCTTTGTGTGCAGACCTTCTGACAATCTCTGTGTTGGAAACGAAGCCTAGAAATCTTCTCCAAGGTAAGACCCCCAGCCATGAAACTTGACCGACTATGACATGCAGAAAGCTGACATAAAGCCCTCTTTAGGTCTCTACAGCTCGGCAGAAGATAATACGCTCGACCTGCCTGTATTTGGAATCTTGACATATCTCTGTGTTCAGCCTTAAGAACTGCAGCCATCTCTGAAGGTAAGTGCAGCCTTAGAAATATCTCCTAGCCTTGGACACTATGAAGCTGACATACACGCCTCTACAGAGCTTCAACTTTGACAGAAGAACATACCCCTCCTTGGAATACGCAGTATTGGGAGGGCTCTCCTAGGATTATCCCAGGATCTACTAGGTGCGGTAGCCAATTTGAAGCTATCATGGTACAAGGTGTGTCCTTGCCATGCGACAATCCCACATTGCCAGCTTCGATAAATCAATTTAATTGAGCCTCAATTTATTGATTTATTTTGTGAACATCTGCCTTCCCTAGCTAGACCAAAATCTGGTGCATAGCTTAGGTTGTGTGGCCATTTAAAATCCACGAATAGTGACAAGTGTTACGATTACAGCTCACAGCTTGTTACAGTTGTTATGGTTGTTACAGTTATTATGGTTATTACGGTTGTTATGGGGATTACGGGTGTAGCCTTAGCCACCAAGGTTACAACCGCTAAGCAGACAACTGTATGTTATGAGGAATAGCCTCACCTTCCTTCCTTCTTCTTCTTCTTCTCTCTTTAGATTCAATCTAGATTACTTTTCCTGGACTGGCATCATGATCTCTATGACCATCGTAACAACAAGTGGACCTTGGGCGGGTGCTCAAATCCACAAGTTTGAGCTTTACGACCTCGCTGGCCATAGCCCAATCATCGGAAGGTACCTTGGGTCAAAATTCCTCGCCACTCATCTCAGCGAATGCAGCGTGGGAATCTCATGCGGCAGCTTTATCGGACCCCTATTCCCCAGGCTGCTCTCCAGCAGCAAGATAGCAGAAATGTTACTTTTAATCACATGCGCCAAATTCTTAGTACAGATGATACAAGTAATGAATTCTACAGTGATAGAGATATGGGTGGGTGGGAAGATCATTCTGACTCTAATGACTATGGCAACAGGGTTTCTAGAGAAGCCCCCTTATCCCCTACGAATATCCAGCAGGTTGCAGAACAGATCGCCCAGGGTTTATTAAACCTTGATAAGTGAATGGAACCAGCTGATGACAAATTTGACAATCCCAATTCAAACAGTGTCAAGCTCCCAGTGGAAGACTCCGTTCCGGACGAAGACTTCCTCCCAATTGGGGAGGCCTCTCCCGACGATGATCCTAGGTTGGAAATGCCACCTCCAGCCCGCCCTGAGACGGAAACGCTGCCCCGCAACTTCACTGAACTTTCCGAAGAGTTTATCCAGCCTCAAGATGACAGATCAGAACCGGTTAGACACAAGCGGGCACCAAACCCCATTACTGACTTTGAGATGTATATGGCAATGTGGTGTGAGAAGTACTCCATCCCAGGTGATGCTTACGCTGGACTTCTTGAGGGATACAAACTCGTTGAATCAATGGAGAATCTCATGAATCTTCCAAAGGACGTGAGAACTGTAATGGTGTGTGCACCAGATGTGAGAATCTAGCCACCCAAGGAAGGGATGATTTTACTAAGACAACACACTGTCTTAGGAAACAGAGCCAAAGGATCGTAGCTTAGACTATTTGTCATACTGACATTCGTTGCACTCAGTTTGCTATCAAACTCAAGAGCAAACTTAGAAATCTCCTCCTCAAACCTACAAGTCACCATACATATCTTGGCTTATCACACCAACAACAGAAGCAATACTACTCAACGATTGCTGCAAACTCTTCTACTACATCTGTTTATGCTACATACATCACAGCATATCATTTGGACACTCATTGAACAAGTTATTAAGAAAATCTCCTCCTTAAGGGGGTGGGCCAATACTACCACATGGCATATCTCTACCAACTAGAGGCCTAGGAACATGAACGATGGCTCTAGAAGCTTCTACAACCCTCTATGATTCATTACACGTCATCGCTCCTTAGTTACCCACAAGATTGGTTAAGTTATGACATAATTTGTCTATAGGTACTCTGACCTTGGACCTCCTTTTCACTTCCTATAGGCTAGGAACCCAAGAGATGGTTCTATGGGATTCTCTTACGTTCACTACATGATTAGCAAGCTAGTTGTGGGTCGCACTTGATTTCTAATACATTTACCAAGCCTGGTTAGTCATGGAAAGTCATGGAAAATGAGAGAACTACACTCCTTTGGCATAAATAGGATTGCCCTTTCCTTAAGAAAGGGCAAGCAGGCAATACAGTAAATCGACTATCACATACTTCCACGTCTTTTACAAGCTTCCAAGCATTCATCTTGTTACTCCTTGTTTCTGAAAAGTCAGTGAGGTGTTAACCTCACTTACCCCTGAGTTCCCAGACTCAACATTTGTTGCAACTTGTCTGAACCACTTCACTACATCACACACCTGATTGCTGCGTTATAAAATAGTCTAAGCTACAACCCTTTGGCTCTGTTTCCTAAGACAGTGTGTTGTCTTAGTAAAATCATCCCTTCCTTGGGTGGCTAGATTCTCACATCTGGTGCACCCACCATTACACTATTCCACAATGCAGCAATCAGGTGTATGATGTAGTCGAGTGGTTTAGACAAGTTGTAACAAATGTTGAGTCTGAGAACTCAGGGATAAGTCAGAGGTTAGCACCTCACTGACTTTTCAGAAACAAGGAGTAACAAGATCAATGCTTGAAAGCTTGGAAAAGACGTGGAAGTATGTGATAGTCGATTTACTGTACTGTCTGCTTGCCCTTTCTTAAGGAAAGGGCAATCCTATTTATGCTAAAGGAGTGTAGTTCTCTCATTTTCCAAGACTTTCCATGACTAACCAGGCTTGGTAACTGTAGTCGACATAAGAGAATCCCATAGAACCATCTCCTAGGTTCCTAGCCTATAGGAAGTGAAAGGAGGTCCAAGGTCAGAGTACCCCTATAGACAAATTATGTCATAACTTAACCAATCTTGTGGTAACTAAGTAGCGATGACGTGTAATGAATCATAGACGGTTGTAGAAGCTTTTGGAGCTATCGTTCATGTTCCTAGGCCTCTAGTTGATAGAGATATGTCATGTGTAGTATTAGCCCAGTAACTAAGGAGTGATGCCAAGAACCAATATACTACTGGCAACACTGGTGCTGATACGGGATTACTACTGGGATTGCGGATAAATGGATATTAGCGTGGAAGATGAGACCATAGTTGAGGCCCCTCTCTCACAAGTCTGCCAACACAGCGCCAAACCATCTTATAAAGAAAATGAGGATCATGAAGATGATGAGGATGAGGATGAGAATGACGAGGATGAGAACGACCAGTGTTGCCAGTAGTATATCGGTTCTTGGCAGTATATTGCAATATATATTGCAATATGAGTCTTGGCAATATAAACAATATGCTTGGCAATATGATATGGCCTTCCTTCATTCCTTGGCAATATGATATGCCCCACATTATATTGCCAATATAAACAATATAAACAATATCGCTTATTATAATACACGTGATGATAATGATGTTAAATATAGCTATGAAGCTAGTAGATAAGTGCCGTTGAAAACTCTGCACGTGTAGTACTATTACTATTATATAGTAGTACTATGGCTTCAACAAATGCAGATTCTAGTAATTTATCTTCTCTTAATACTAGCAGCTTCCAAGACAATGCCGATGTGTTCCAGTTACAGTCCTCACAACTAGATCTTGATAGTACTATAGTACCTTCAATTTCATCAACAACCCAACGAGTACGAACCTCATGGGTTTGGCAACACAATAAGAGCCCTTCATTAATAGAGGATGCTAACAAGTGCATTTGGCAATGCTTATATTGTACTAAACAATACAAAGGGTCGGGTGGTACAGCTGCTCCAGCAAAGCACTTGACAGATTTACACCAAGCGACAGATACTTCAAAGGAGTTACGAGTTAAGAACATGCAGATGAGTATTTCAAGCGCCTTCTCAAGTGGAATAAGTAACCCATATAAACGGCGACGAGATACCGACTTTGATGCTCCAACGTTTGAGCAGCTACTTGTCCGACTTATTGCTAGATGCTCATTATCATTCACAATTGTCCAACGCCCTGAATTCTGAGACTTAATACATTTCTTAAATGTTAATAGTGAAGAGTCTTTACCTCGAAGCCATAGTACTATACGAGAATGGGTAGTTCGAAGATACAAGCAAGAGAGGGTCAAGATTCAGCAAGCTTTGCAGTCATCTCAGTCGAAGATCCATCTTACCGTTGACTTATGGACATCACCAAACACAAAGGCATTAATGGGTCTAATTGCACACTACATTGGGGAGAATGAAGGGCTTCGACAGTCGGTACTATCGCTACGAGAGCTAGAAGGACAGCATACAGGTGACAATCAAGCCCAATTAATATATACTGTACTTGAAGAGTATGGTATATTATCAAAAGTTGGGTATTTCATGATGGACAATGCATCAAATAATGATACTATGATGATAAGCCTTTCAAATCGTTAGTCCTATTACAAAAAATGATAGTACTATAAAATTCTAACTTCTACTATATAGTACTATCACTCCAAGGTGTTAAATATGATGCTCACTTCGTTGCAATGGCCATATCATCAACCTAGCAGCACAAGCATTCTTATTTCCATACGGGGATGCTCTTTCTGTGGATAACAACTCTCAAGAAGCATCACAAGTACAAGTTAAAACATGGAGGAATGCAGGCCCCCTAGGGAAGCTACATAATATTGAAGTGTATATTCAACGTTCTCCCCAACGCCAGGCAACGTTTGAGAAGTATAGTAAAAGGCTTGCTCGGGATAACAAGACTCGATGGAACTCATGGTACTTGATGCTTCATAATGCTCTTGATGACAATATGAAGAAAGCTATCAATGGATACTGTCACAAGGAGTACTACGACCTAAGCCAAGACGAATTGACAGAGAGTGATTGGATAATACTATCACACATCCATGACTGCCTCCAGTTCTTTCATGAAGCGACGTTAGCTACAGAAGGCTGAGAAGCTACACTAGAACAGGTATTATTATCTATGGAATTCCTTCTCGAGCAATTAGAGAAAGGCAAACAACAATTTCAAGACGATATAATACTTAGCCCATGTTTCAACTCAGCTTGGAAGGTTATAGACAAGTATTATGCACTAACTGAGCGGTATGTAATAGTACTATCAATAGTCTATAACGTGCATGTATAACGAAAGTGCCAAACAAGCGAAAGTGCCAAAATATCGCGACTACCCCATAAGAATTGCGATAAATCCACCACAACAATATAAATTAATTAAAACTACTCGGAGTCCTCTTCCTCAGACCTGTCTATTACAATCTGACAAGTGCGCGCATTGTGTCCAGTCTCACCACACTTGCCACAGCGACGTGCATGGGTTTCTTCCCTTGGCTTCCGACCACTACTTGCCCTTATTTCTTGCTCTACTTGCTGCACAACGTCCCTCTCGTCCTGTAGCTCCTGTGCTACCTGTTGACTAAGTGATCCTCCTTGCTGTAGTCGTGTTTTTTTAGCTCTCCGGCGCTTGCTTAGCACTTCATTTGCCTGTCGCAGGTTTTGGTTCTCTGCTTTTAACAATGCTAATTGATGCATATTTGCGATGCACCCTTTGTAAACTGGTCAACAGCTGCATAGATTGAGGTTGGAGAGCTATTTTGATGATGCGCAATTCGGTTTTTAATGAAAGTAGACTGTGATACAGCTTCAGTTGGGTTATTTGGTGTCTGAGAAACCCATGGTTGAGCGGTGTTTGGGTGAGAGGTTGGAGGTGTTGGTGTCTTAAACCTAAGGTCAAGTGTAGATATTACACTCTCAGGGCTAAATGGAAGAAGCCCAGCACCTCGGAACCCTCCCTGAATATTGCTTTCTGTCATTGCAATGTTAAATGCAGCGTGGAAGGTAGGAAAGAAGTCATCCTTAGTAATGTGAATAATATGAGCCCGCATCATATCTTCAATTTGCTGACCGTAAGCTCTCTTTAATGGGCCAAAACAGCCAACATCAAGTGGTTGGAGTATATGGGAAGAGTGAGCAGGCATACAAAGTGTAATAATGTTGTGTTCTTTGCAGTACTCCTCAAACTTGTCTGAGTGGTGGCTCTCATGACCATCAAGGACTAACAAGTGATAACCACCAACACTCTGGGGCTTTGTGTGCTTCTCAAAATGCTGAATCCAATCCATACCTCTCTCGTTTGTAGTCCAGCCATTTGCAGTAACAGCGATTACCCAATCTGCTGGAAATCCGCTATTCTCATACCAAGATGCAAGGTGGTTTTTACCTGCCACAATGACAAATGGCGGCACTGCCCAACCTTGAGAACTAACGCCTTGGATTACTGTAACCCATTCCCGATTGCCAGGCTGCACCTTTTTTGCCTTTGCCCGCCCATCTGAGCTCGCTACTACCGTTGCGCTTGAGATGACGCCCATCATAAACCCAGTCTCATCAAAGTTGTAGATATCTGCATTGTTGATGCCATACTTTAGAATTGTGTTCCATACAAGCTCAAACCAGCCACGAATGACTTCTGGATCTTCGCACTTAGCCCTCTGGTAGTCGTATTTTCGCTGGAAGCGTGTCCGGAGCTCTACATGGCGCTTAACAAAGTTTGAAGCCCAATGCGACCCGACGCGTGGCGCGTCGCGTGTTGCAAGTAGTCGATTTGCCATATCTTCAACAATAGACAACTGAGGAGGGAACCCTTTAGCAGCTAAGTCAAGTATATACTGAACAAGAACTGATTCCTCTAGGTTACTTAATTTCTGTAAGTTGGCTTGGATATCGCGTCGTGAAGGTACGCCTTGTAAATGGTGACTTAGCTTGCGGTGGTCTACGGAATAGATCCTAGCTGCAACTTGAAGGCGCAAATTTGGGTCGCTTTGCATAGCTTGGATAGCTAGCACTAATTTGCTTTCATCATTTTTATGGCGCATGTTTTGTTGTGGAGGAATTTAACATTTAGTTGGGGGGGTTGGTCACCGCATGATTTTGGCACTTTCGCTTGTTTGGCACTTTCGTTATACATGCACGTTAGTACTAACACTTTATAGGTTTTCTGCGTATATTGCTGCTGGAATACTCATTCCAAGTCAAAAATGGAAGTATTGCGAAGAGAATTGGCCTATTAACTGGGTAACACCAGCAAAGATAGCTGTTCAATCACTATGGGATGAGCATTACAAGCCAACAATTGAACCATCAATTATAGCTGCAATTCAACCTCAAAATAAGAAGAGCGCATTTGAGGAGTGGGCTACACAAAAACGCCGTCAACCAGCTATTCAAGATGAGTATTTGAAATACTGCCAAGCTCCAGTTACCCCTGAATGTGATGCTCAGGGTTGGTGGATGGAAGGCGCTCAGCGGATAGCATATCCAAACCTCCAAAAGATGGCTCTTGATATCTTATCAATACCTGCAATGAGTGCTGAGCCTAAACATTTATTATCAGGGGCAAAGATCACAATTACAGATCGAAGGAACTGACTAGGGGTTGATACTATTGAGTACTTAGAGTGTTTAAAGTCATGGCTAAATCTTTCGACTAATTCTTGGATTGATGATGATGAGTAGTACTATTACTATTTCATTCTATATTAATGCTATTAGTTTCTAAATTATTATATATAGTATACTACAGCATAATACCTTACTGTCTACAGTATTATGGCGCAGACAGGCATCACAGTCAATTTGCCAGGTCAAGTGATGCTAACTACACGAACTGCACGAACTGCACCAATGTTACGGCTACGGTAACGTGACGTCATGGTTACAGGACCAGGGCCTAGTAACGTGACGTGTGAGTCACAGGGGGCAAGCGGGGTAGGCTGCCATGTGACGGGGCTAATGGATAGTTGCAGAAACTAGTGGATATTGGATAGTTGAGCTATCCACGAACTATCCTGAATATCTAGCTATCCGCCAACTATCCAGATTACCCATGAGGCACGACGCCACTATATAAGTAGATAGTATTTCCTTAGATAGGAGCTTCGTGCACAACTCAATATAGTATTCTTTACAATACTGTAACGTGTTACTTGGAAAAGCCTTTGTGTCTAATCCCCTGCCTCCTCTGTCAAGTCAACCTTACGCAAGAAACCTCTGTGTCTTCTATCATTTAGAAGTCAGCGTTACAACCAACTACACAAGCGTCACTCTAGGTTTGTGACATTTAATAGTACTATAGTACTATAAACTTCTTCTACGTAACAACCTCTGATCCTCCCTACCTCCTCTACACTCTGACAAGCATGAGGAGCCGACCTCTGAGGAATGATGAATAAATCATCATCCCCATTAGGAAGGATGGGTTTGAGGAGGTCAGGATCCCCAACACGGGACTCTCTCTCATAACTCTGAAGGGCCTCAGCCAAGGCATCTAATGAGCCAGCATCAGTGCCAAGAATATCACGCCTAATCCGAAGGATTAGGGCAATCTCCCGAGCAAAGAGGCGGCGACGCCCAGCCCAAAGCCACTCATCCTCAGCCTCACGATAAGTGAGACCCAAAACTGCCTGTCTCTCACCACTAGCTCCAACTATCTCTACCTCCTTCTCCCCCCAATCCCCCTCATCCCCCTCATCTTCCTAATTTCCCCCATCTTTCGCTTCTAAACTCGCTGGGCCCCACGCTGGTAAGGCACCACCAACAGGGCGGGGCGCAGAAACGATGAGGTGGGGCGCAGAGACAACAAGGCGGGGCGCAGCAGGAGGAGGACGACCAGCAGCGACACCAGAACCAGCAGCGCCAAGGAAAGAGCACGACCCTGTACCCGTAAAGTGGGCACAGTTGGTGCAGCGGCCATCAGGGTGGGCAGTAGTGTTTATAGCGCAGCAAGCAAACTCATGCTTTACTGTGCCTTTCATGCAGCGGGAGCAAGCAGCAAGGGCGACAACAGCGCGAGAATGAGCCATTTTAGCTAAAGCTTGACTCTTTCTAGAGCATAGGTCTACTACGAAGGATACAAAAAAGATGAAGGAGGAACCCCGTTGAGTCTGTTTCCTTGAGTACCCGAAACGGGCCCGACTCAGTTACTCCAACCCTAGCCCTGATCCTTCCACCGCAACAGGTCAGCATCGACCCTGAACCCTACACCCTTACCATCCCCCACTATAGTGTAACTCGCTATGTGCTCCTCTACTGGTTCAAAACCACACCGAATCGGATTTCATGCTTGTAGTGACCGTAACAGTTCTGAGACAGGTTCTTCGAGTATCTAGGTACGGAGGCATCCTTACAGTTGTGAGGGAAGAGCGGCGGTGGAGAGAGACAGAGTCGGGGGGAGGGAGTGGCCCTTTTATAGAAGTCGAAAGCGGCGGCAGGCCCGTGCATGCGCGTTGCCTGCATACCTCGCGACTGAGATTATAGTAGTTCTACGGAGGTATAGTTCGTAAGTTTTGTAGGTGGGGCATACTATTAAGATTGTGTGAGCATGGGTACGCGTTCAATTGTTTGTATCCTTTTAACGCCTTAATCCAATTGAGCGAGTATGGCACTATATGAAGAACTATCTTCAGGATAATTGTAAGGATGCCTCCGTACCTAGATACTCGAAGAACCTGTCTCAGAACTGTTACGGTCACTACAAGCATGGAATCCGACTTGGTGGGGTTTCGAACCAGTAGAGGAGCATATAGCGAGTTACACTATAGTGGGGGACGGTAAGTGTATAGGGTTCAGGGCTGATGCAGACCTGTTGCGGTGGAAGGTTCAGGGCTAGGGTTGGGATAACCGAGTCGGGCCCGTTTCGGGTACTTAAGGAAACAGACTCAACGGGGTTCCCCCTTCATCTTTTTTGTATCCTTCGTAGTAGACCTATAGGATAGCATCCGTTTAGCCTCCGACTCGCACTCTCATATGCTATTACTGTGAGCTGGGTGCCCTGTGTCCTTACAATAATTATCCTGAAGTTATGTCTTATGACCGGCTCCGGGTAGCTGTGAAGGCAGCATGGGAGTCTATTTCACCTATAGTGCTTAATGAGCTTATGGACAGTATGCCTACACGTATGCAAGCAGTAATTGACGCAAATGGACTGTTTACACAGTACTAGATTTTCTACTCTATTTCCTAGCTATCTACTGTACTTTTTAAAATATAATTCAATTTGACGCGATGTACACGTATGGTACTTCAACCGAATTGCCAAGTGTTGCGAGTGGGGGGCCCCACCTACAAAACTTCCAGACTATACCTCCGTAAGTATAAAACAATGTTATTAACTTAGGGCAAAAACTCCATATAACGTACATGTATAGCGAAAGCGCCAAACAAGCGAAAGCGCCAAAATGATGCGGTGACCAAACCCCCCAACTAAATGTTAAATTCCTCAACAACAAAACATGCCCCATAAAAACGATGAAAGCCAATTAGTGCTAGCTATCCAGGCTATGCAAAGCGACCCAAAGTTACGCCTTCGAGTTGCTGCTAGGATCTATTCTGTGGACCACCGCAAGCTAGGTCGTCATCTAGAAGGTGTACCTTCACGACGCGATATCCAAGCCAACTCACGGAAATTAACTAACCTAGAGGAGTCCGTCCTTGTTCAGTATATACTCGACCTAGCTGCCAAAGGGTTTCCTCCTCGGCTGTCTGTTGTTGAAGATATGGCAAGTCGACTACTTGCAACACGCGACGCGTCACGCGTTGGGTCGCGTTGGGCTTCAAACTTTGTTAAGCGGCGTGTAGAGCTCCAGACACGCTTTCAGCGCAAATACGACTACCAGAGGGCTAAGTGCGAAGATCCAGAAGTTATTAATGGCTGGTTTGAGCTTGTGCGTAACACAATTGTGAAATATGGTATCGATGAAGCAGATATCTACAACTTTGATGAGACTGGGTTTATGATGGGCGTTATCTCAACTGCTATGGTTGTAACAAGCTCAGACGGGCGGGCAAAAGCAAAGAAGGTACAGCCTGGTAATCGGGAATGGGTTACAGTAATCCAAGGCGTTAGTTCTCAAGGTTGGGCAGTACCACCATTTATCATTGTTGCAGGCAAAAACCACCTTACATCTTGGTATGAGAATAGTGGATTTTCAAGCGATTGGGTGATTTCTGTTACTGAAAATGGCTGGACTACAAACGAGAGAGGCATGGATTGGATTCAGCACTTTGAGAAGCATACAAAGGCCCGGAGTGTTGGTGGTTATCGCTTGTTAGTCCTTGATGGTCATGAGAGCCACCACTCAGATGAGTTTGAGGAGTACTGCAAGGAACACAACATTATTACGCTTTGTATGCCTGCTCACTCTTCTCATCTACTCCAGCCACTTGATGTTGGCTGTTTCGGCCCGTTAAAGCAGGCCTATGGTCGGCAAATTGAAGATATGATGCAGGCTCATATTTCTCATATTACAAAGGATGACTTCTTTCCTGCCTTCCACGCTGCATTTAACACTACAATGACGGAAAGTAACATTTGAGGCGGGTTCCGAGGGGCAGGGCTTCTTCCATTTGACCCTGAGAGAGTGATATCTACACTTGATCTTAAGTTAAGGACACCAACGCCTCCAAGCTCCCGCCCAGGTACTGCTCAACCTTGGGTTTCTCAGACACCAAACAACCCAATTGAAGCTATGTCACAGTCTACATTTATTAAAACTCGGATTTCACGCCATCAAAATAGCTCTCCAACCTCAATCTATGCAGCTGTTGACCAGTTTACAAAGGGTGCATCGCAAATAATGCATCAATTAGCACTGCTAAAGGGAGAGAACCAAAACCTACGACAGGCAAATGAAGTACTAAGCAAGCGCCGGAGAGCTAGGAAAACACGACTACAGCAAGGAGGATCACTTAGTCAACAAGGGGCGCAAGAGCTACAGGATGAGAGGGATGTTGTGCAGCAGGTAGAGCAGGAAATAAGGGCAAGCCGTGGTCGGAAGCCAAGGGAAGAAACCCGTGCCCGTCGCTGTGGCAAGTGTGGTGAGACTGGGCACAATGCGCGCACGTGTCAGATTGTAATAGACACCTCTGAGGAAGAGGACTCCGAGTAGTTTCAATTGATTTCTAATGTTGTGGTAGATTTATCGCAATGTTTGTCGTGAGGGTAGATAATTTTGGCGCTTTCGCTTGTTTGGCGCTTTCGCTATACATGTACGTTACCCAGTAAAACAATAAATAAATTCTATATACCCAGTTCCATCCCACGTGACCCGCCCAAGCCCAATCTAGAAACTTCCCCCGTTTCTCATATGAGGAGGAGGCAAACTTCCACTGCCCCCTCCCCACGCAAGAGTGTGTGCCCCAAACGACGATGAGCTTCCATTGCTTGTCGTCGGTGCTGGCTCGGACACGCCAGGCACAGCCCTCCTCGGGACAAGCGGCAGTTGCCCCGTCTTTGTCCCTCCTCTGGAGCCAACAGGAGAACTTCTCCTTGACGGCCCAGTCGTCCAGGGCACGGGACCAAGCGTGCAAGTCGAGGAACTCGCTACCGTCGACAGGGGCAGCGAGTTCTGCTAGCGAGGCCATCGTAGGAGGCAGGGGCGGGGGAGGCGGGGGAGTTTGTGCCTCGCGCGAGGGCTTTCCGAGGGGGGTTTCGAGGGGGTCGGAGGAGGGAGGGAGCCTGGGAGGTGTCAGCGGGGTTCTGTGGTGGAGGGGAGGAAGGGAAGGGGGAGGAGGTTTGGGGGTCTCAATTGACCCCTGACTTACCATGCAATTGAGCTGGTATATTGCCAGCTCAATTGCTTCAAAAAGGCCATATGAGAGAATGTACTCTCAAATGAGAGTACGCCTCTCATTGGATTGTTAACCTTTCCAAAGGAGGGTTATCGGCCGACTGGGTAGATGGAGTTTTCTTACCAGTTTACTGGGTATATCGAGTTTTTGCCCTTTATACTAATAAAGCTCTTTAATTTTAAAATCACGTGGTTTACACGTGACCTAGTACTCCTGAGTATTTGTGCTAACCCTGATGTGGTGTGATGGGAGTGCAGGATGGTGGGGGGTTAGGGGGGGGATATCGATTGAGGTACTTTTGTTTGTCTTGCCCTGGTATTAGGAGAGTGAGGCTTACAAGGCGTGAGGCGTGAGGCGGGTTTGCTGTATTCTTCGGGATGGATGAAAAGTGTTAGAGACAGGTAAGTCATTTCAAATGTATCCAGAGATAATAACACAGAATCAATTGAGCCCAAGAAAGACCTTCATAAAATAACTAATAGCTTCATTGGCTATATAATAGAATAAAAAAGGCTGTAGCATTGACAGCTTAGTGGTATCAAATAGAAAAGAAAAAGAATGGCAAGACTCCACCAGCTATCGTAAAACACATTCCCACACCCTACCCCAGGTGTCGAAAATAGAACAACAGAGCAAGCCGAACTTGCCAACAAAAGATTGGTTCCAAGGGCAGCGCCGACCCGTCCGCCACAAAGAACAGAGACCCAAGACACGCCCGAAACCACCAAGTCGTCCCGAATTCCAAATTCCGACCCGCCCATCCCTACCGAAACCCTACAGCCAGCCGGCCTTCCGAACCCCTATAACAGTAACCCCTCTCTAACCAACGCCCTAATCATCCTCCCCCTCCTCATCCTCCCCATCCCCAATCTTCACCACCACATCCCCCTTCCTCCAAACCATACACCACAGTCTCACCCCTGGCCCCCCAACCATCTCATACCCCCTCGGCCCAACCTTCCCCCTCCCCATAACCACCTCCTCCACATCCACAAAACCCATTCTTAAAAACAGCCGCCTACGCTCCTCCGTCGTAGCCTCCAACCACACACTCCTCCCCTCCTGCCCCGCCCTCTTCGTCACCTCAGCCAGTAACTCCGCCCCTAACCCCCTCCCGCGGCAATCCGCCCGCGTCCCAATGAAGAAGACATAATACGGCACCTCCCCCTTCGCCAGCCCGTGCTTCCTCGCTTTATTCACGGCGCCTTCGAATTCGCCCAGCATCCGCGTGACACACAATAATCCGACTTTTCGCAATACACCCACTAATCCCGATTGTAGCAGCGTGAAGGGGTTCTCGAGCTTCCTTCCTGGAGGGAGGACGGTCATGCAGCTTTCCCAGCTGGAGTGCTCGAGGACGTATGCCCCGTTCAGCGTCGCTTGTGTGAGGAGCGCGGTGAAGTATGCGGGGAGGTAAGCGCGCCGAGCCACGGGGTCGAGCGAGTTGAGGAGGTATGTGAGGAGTGGATCTTCTGCGAAGGCGGGGGCGAGGACTGCGACGGCGGGGGGGACGCGTTCTGCTGTGCGTGTCAGTTGTGGTGCTTGTGTTTGACGTGGGGGGGTATATCTGGTTGGTATTATGAGATTATGAACGGTTGGTCGCCGCCGCGCCGGAATGGACAATACCAAACCAACCCAATTGCAGTATAGGCGGCAGCTGTGGTAACAAATAGAAGGGACAGGACGGGAGAGACGGGATAGCTCAGCTCAGATAGACAGACGTACCTTTCCCCCCAAAAGATATCCCTTCCGGCGCTGGATACTCGTACTCAATCCAATCCCTCCTCGCCGCCGACCTCCCCCCACTCCCCTTACTACCCTTACCCCCCCTCTTACTCCCCTTCGACAAGCTCACGCTCGCGCTCGTGCTCGCGGTCGCGCTCGTGCTCGTACTCGACCTCGGCCTCGTCGAGATACTCGTCGGTGTCAACGGCTCCGGCATCGTCATCGCCACGGCGCTCGTCGTCGGGTACAGGCTATATTGATGGGGCATATTAACCACGTTGAGGCGAGCGTCGTGTCGTCGTTGCGGGAGATGCGACGCAAGGATCTGGAACACACGCGCGCGGGCGGGGAAAACGGTATCGGTCTGGGGGGAGAGCGAGGGGACTCGTTGTTATTTCAATCAATCACCAACACGACTCCGCCACGGCTGGGAGGATCGACGGGTGTTCATCAGGTGACTTTTTGCGGGGTTACATATGTGCATGATACATAATGCGCATGTACTCCGTACTAGTTATGGATTCAACTCGTTGGCAGTTGATGGCCTAGAGACAGCCCAAAGTTAGGGGAAAAAGAAGGGAAAAAGAAGGGAAAAAGAGGGGAAAAAGAGGGGAAAATCGCATAATGGGGCCGGGGGTCTCGGGGGGGGGGGCCGGGCTCGAGGGGGGTCCGGTGGAGTCCAGATGTGGGGAGGGTTTCATCCTCGGCTATGGGGGTGATTTCTTTTTTGGGCTGGAAGGGGGGTTTCTGTTACTTGGGGATGTGGTGGGAGTTGGAGGGGCATGGGTAAGTCGATATGTAGTTTTTTTCTAGGGGTTTTTCTTTGTGGCGGGAGGGAGTCGTGTGCTTATGATTGATGATGCCGAGGTTTTGAAGATCTAGTGGTGGCTCCGAAGTATGCTGTTGGGTTTTTTTCTTGAGCCTGTGCATGCCGCCACCACCGGGCAGTAGCACACCAGTACTGTAGTCGGCGGGTATTATTAGTATTTGCGGGGTGCGAGCCGTGTTTTAGTTATTGCGGGATAGGAAAGGCGTCGATATCGAGGATGGGGGATTGTGGATACAGTATTATGTCTCTCGAGTTAATACGGAGGTCAAGTTCAAAAGTCGTGTCCGAGCTAGTAGTGCCAAGCCTTGCATAAAATGGTAATCTTATGAACCCCTCATTTTGTGACTCGTAAACGTGGAACGTTAAAATCATGGCGCCAAATACAAGTCTCTCAACTCGGGCTCTTATCGTGACCTTAAAATCCCCTATCGGAGGGAAGACAACAGCTGAAGTAGCTGAGAAGACAGGAGTATCTGCTCGACAGATAAACCGGATTTACACTCGGGCAATTGAGCGTGGTTTCGACCCAAACCACATGCCATTCTCTCTCCAAGATGAATGGCTAGAAGACGCCCCTCGCTCTGGACGCCCTCGACAACAGACAGAGGAAACAGTCAATCAGGCTGTTTCGAAAGTATGCAGAGATAGATATGGCCGTGAGAAAACTTGCGCTGATATTGCAGGGGAACTTAGTATCAACGGTTTCGATATTTCTTCAACTACCATATGGCGAATCTTGAAAACAGCAGGATATCGGAAAACGAAACCGACGAGGAAGCCTGGATTGACGAAGAGAATGAGAGAACAACGGCTAAAGTGGTGCCTTGACCACGAAGATTGGACACTTGAGGATTGGAAAAATGTCATATGGTTAGATGAAACTTCTGTTGTTTTAAACCATAGACGGGGAGGATATCGGATTTGGCGGAAAGTTGAAGAGGCATTTTTACGATCTTGCATTCGAGAACGGTGGAAGGGATACTCTGAGTTCATGTTTTGGGCATGTTTCTCATATGACAAGAAGGGGCCATGCCACTGTTGGATACCAGAAACCAAACGAGAAAGAGAAGAAGCAGAATTAAAAGTTCAAGAGATGAATAAGGAATTAGAGCCAATTATGCGTGAGCAATGGGAAATTACAAATGGGATTCAACGGATGGGACTATAGAATTTACCAGGACCAAAACCACAGCAATCAAAAAAACGGAAAATTAACTCGAGGGAAAGGAGGCGGGATAGACTGGTATCGCTACCAACAGAAGATTCTCCTTCCAAAGTTATTCCCATTCGCAGAAGAGTGCAGAAAAGACCGGCCACAGACTGTCGTGCAAGAAGACAATGCACCGTCACATAGTCAATATATCCAGGAGCGGCTATTCTCAATTCACGACATTAATCGACTATTCTGGTGTGCTAACTCTCCTGACTTAAACATGATTGAACCATGTTGGCCGTGGATGAAGAGAAGAACAACACGAAAAGGGGCACCAAAAAGCCGGCCGCAAGGGATACAGTCATGGGAGAGCTGTTGGGAGGACGTCCCACAAGCGCAAATCCAGGCGTGGATTGAGAGAATACCCCGCCATATCAAGATAGTTATTGAGCTTGAAGGCGGGAACAAGTATAAGGAGGGCCGAGAGTGAATAATTGTATTTATGCAAGGTTGTAATGGTGGGTGCATCAGATGTGAGAATCTAGCCACCCAAGGAAGGGATGAATTTACTAAGACAACACACTGTCTTAGGAAACAGAGCCAAAGGGTTGTAGCTTAGACTATTCCACAACGCAGCAATCAGGTGTGTGATGTAGTGAAGTGGTTCAGACAAGTTGCAACAAATGTTGAGTCTGGGAACTCAGGGGTAAGTCAGAGGTTAACACCTCACTGACTTTTCAGAAACAAGGAGTAACAAGATGAATGCTTGGAAGCTTGGAAAAGACGTGGAAGTATGTGATAGTCGATTTACTGTATTGTCTGCTTGCCCTTTCTTAAGGAAAGGGCAATCCTATTTATGCTAAAGGAGTGTAGTTCTCTCATTTTCCAAGACTTTCCATGACTTACCAGGCTTGGTAACTGTAGTCGACATAAGAGAATCCCATAGAACCATCTATTAGGTTCGTAGCCTATAGGAAGTAAAAGGAGGTCCAAGGTCAGAGTACCCCTATAGACAAATTATGTCATAGACAAATTATGTCATAGACAAATTATGTCATAGACAAATTATGTCATAGACAAATTATGTCATAGACAAATTATGTCATAGACAAATTATGTCATAGACAAATTATGTGATAACTTAACCAATCTTGTGGGTAACTAAAGAGCGATGACATGTAATGAATCATAGAGGTTCGTAGGAGCTTTTAGAGCTATCGTTCATGCTCCTAGGCCTCTAGTTGGTAGAGATATGTCATGTGGTAGTATGAGTGATGTCATGTAATGAATCATAGAGGGTTGTAGAGATATGCTATGTGGTAATATCGGCCCAGTAACTAAGGAGCGATGACGTGTAATGAATCATAGATGGTTGTAGCAATCGTTGAGTAGTATTGCTCTTGTTGTTGGTGTGATAAGCCAAAATATGTATAGTGACTTGTAGGTTTGAGGAGGAGATTTCCAAGTTTGCTCTTGAGTTTGATAGCAAACTGAGTGCAACGAATGTCAGTATGACATGATACCCCTCTTAAGGACGTTTGTTAGCTGTGTGCTTGCCCTTTAGCCAGGTGGCTTTCTTAGAAAGAAATTCTAGAATCAGCTTGGATGCATTTTTTAGATTTCTCTTAGGTTCCCAAGTGTTGTCACTTGTAGGATAGCCTTTCCACTTAACGAGGAAGTAGTCCTGACCTCTAAGTGTCTTTTTGTCAAGGATAGACTCTACTTCATATTCTGGTTGATCCAAAATCAGAACAGGAGGTGGAGGAGACTGAAGTGGTCTTAAGGAACTTTCTTGTGCCTTAGACAAGAGAGATGCATGGAAGACATTATGGATAGTCCAAGTAGGTGGTAATGCAAGCTCGAAAGCATTCTTGCCAATAGTCCTTGTGATCTTAAAGGGTCCAAGTCTTTTAGTATCAAGTTTGTCTGATGGTCTAGTAGTTGTGATATGTCTTCTAGACAAAAAGACTTGATCACCAACTTTGAATTGTGGTGCAACCACCCCCCTGTTAAAGGCCTGAGCCTGCTCGTCTTGTGCACGCTGTATTTGGACCTTGAGATAGTCCTGGAGGCCCTTAAGGTAGATGATTCTTTCAGTAGCAGAAGGGTTTTTGAGATTTTCAGGACAATTAAGTTCTGCCACTTCAAACCTAGGGTGATAACCATAGTTTGCATAGAAAGGTGTCTCTTTTGTGGTGTTAGAGATTGTGTTGTTGTAAGCAAATTCTGCAAGATGGAGAAGATCTGCCCAGTTGTCTTGAGCATAGTTTGTATAAATTCTTAGATATTGTTCAAGTACAGAGTTGACTCTCTCTGTCTGGCCATCTGTTTGAGGGTGATAAGCTGTAGAAAAGCGTTGTTCCATGTTTAAGAGTTTAGAGAACTCCTTAAAAAAGTTTGAAGTGAAAACTGCTCCCCTATCTGAGATCTAGTGTCCAGGAATTCCATGATATTTAAAGACCACCTTGAGGAATAGCCACGCAAGTTCAGAAGCTGTGATAGTCTCATTGCAAGGCTCAAAGTGTGCCATTTTTGTGAGCCTTTCTACCACCACAAGGATAGAGTCATAAGGTGTAAGGATGCCTCCTTACTCGGGGTAGTTACGGCCGTCACGTGGCGTCATCGAGACTCGGGGCCGTTACGGATCAGTCGCGACTGACAGCCTTAGGCACATAACGTAAGGAAGCCTTAGGCAAACAGGGAGCTAGCTGAGTCGGAGCGGTTTCGGGTATTTTAAGGGAACAGTCATACAGGGTTACACCTTCATCTTTTTTGTATCCTTCGTAGTAGACCTATAGGATTGCACCGACTCATATCCGACTCGCACTCCCATATGCCACTTCTCGTGATACGGTGCCCTGCGTCCTTACATTATACAAAAAAGATCACGCCTGCCGGGGACGGCCGTACTCAAAGAATATCCCACACTGGAACGACTCAGGAGAACTACCGTTACACCACCGACCGCGACTCGGAAACTGCGACGGAGCTGAGACCTGACGACTTCAAATAGCCGTGACCCCAGAGAACTCACGGACGACCAGTGGATCAGGGTTTGATCCTGCAGAGCAAGCTGGTAAAGTCGTCGACGCGTTGGCGCCGAATAGGATACGAGATCCTTAAGAACCCCCTCAAGCACAGAGGTAATTGTGAACAAGAGTGTTGATAGCTACGAGCTACCGGAAGTCAAACTCTTTCGTATCGACACCGATACACCCCCGAACCAACATGAGGAAAATGACCTCAAACATTCCCCAAGACAATGATTGTCAACCGTCACGAATGCCAACGAGACAAACCACTGCTGCAGCTGGGACTGCTGCACCCACCGAAGACATACCGGATCGAATGGCAAACCTCGAGATCCAGATGCAGGAGATCAAGGAAATGATAGCCAACCTAGCGGCAACCCAGACCAGGATCCCGTCCACGCCACCGGTGGACACCGTCGAAGTTGAGAAGCGACGAACTTCCCCTATGCGAAACACCCCGAGACAGTTCAGTTGCCGCCTCTTCGAAACACTCGTTCTCCATCGATTCCGAGGATGTATTCCGAAGACCCTCCGAATCGCTACAAGAAATCCACCATCTCTGAGAAGATTACGCCGCTCAGCGATGGGATAGAACATACCTTTATGCAATGGAGCGCGTCCATTCGGGACCGCCTCGTAGTCAATGAGGATCACTACCCTACCGACGTCTCGAGAAGAGCGTTGATATGGGGGACTACGACTGGCCTGGCAAAGAAATACCTCGAACCCCAATACCTATCCGCGACACACGGGTTTCGGAGTGCCGACGAGATGATGGACCTGTTGGGTTCATATTACCTCACTGGCAACGAAACGGAACAGGCCCGGAACCTCTTCGACGACCTCCAAATGGGAGAGAAAGGACATACAAACGAGACTTTCTCAGAGTTCAAAGCTCGCTTCCAAAGTGCAGCTATTACAGGACAGGTCACCGAGTCAGAATGGTTTCGGTACATGTGGAACAAGTTGACCCCTCAATTCCGTAGCCGCGTGGCGGTTATCAAAAGTCAATGGAAGGGAGACTACCACACCATGGTCCGAGAACTCACCGCCTTCGATCAGGAGCGGCGCCGGAACAACGAGTTGAGCTTCCCGTCCAAGAGCGGCGAGTCGAGCTCCCGAGGACCCGCCCGCCTGAGCTCATCCAGGTTCACGCCCGTGGACCCCGGAAAGGCCCAGCCACCGAGGCAGACAAGAAGCCCTCTGGTTTCCTTCCAGAGGACTCCTTTCACAGCCACCGCCCCCAAGCCGGACATTACAGGCCGCGTGCGGACCGCCGTGCCGGCTACGTCCGGAAACTGTTTCAAGTGCGGCAAGCCGGGCCATTTCCAAGACAAATGCCCGCTCAACCCCACCGTCAAGGAGATTGACCGCGAAGCCCCTGAGGACGAAGATAATTGGGAGGAAGCAGTCGCCCACCAGTCGGATGCGTCCCTGGAGGAAAACGACGAGGCCTAGGGAAAGGCTCCTTCCTAGGTCTACGCAAATGTGATCTGCAAGGACTGGATTTACGAGAGCTCTTGGGAGGCTCCCAATTTCTCGTTGATACAACCCTGAGTATGAACGGACTCGGGGTGCAAACGAAGTCACTCGCAGACACAGGAGCAAATGGCTACCTCGTCATTAATAAGCCTTTCGCGCAACGGTTGTCGAAAGCGCTTCAGAGCCCTATACGGAAACTGCCCTACTCTGTACCCATACGTGGATTTCAGCGAAATATCCAAAGCTACGTATCGGAGTATATTCGGTTACACTTGACAGTCGAAGGACGCCGAATATATAACTGCCCCTTTGTGCTCCTAAATCTCGGAGCGCAAGATGTGATAATTGGGAAGAAGCTTTTTAGCCGCTTCCGAATCCTACTCGACTCTGCAAAGAGCCGGCTAGTATGGCCAAAGGAGTACCCGCCTACTCCTAGCTGGAGCAAAGAGATCACCTTGCCCTACCACTCGCGTGAACTGTCTATACGTCACCCCGCCCATCAATCGGATGCGAACCGGCGGGACGATGCCATCGACCATGACGACAGACGACGTGAGGGCGGACGCTCGATACCAATGAAAGTGATAACGGCCCATCGTGACGCTATTATGATCACCCCACCGAGCTCGGTGCGAGACACTGGAACGACCCACCCGCACCCCAAAACCCCAAGGACACGAGCCTCGCCCGTGGAAACCTATAAAGACAGACCCTTAGGTCAAGTGGAGGCGAAACCTCCAAGAAACGGACCATCCGCATATGAGAGAAAGAATCATGGGAGGAGCGGAGTCTTCTCTCTTTCCCGACGCCAGACCCTGGTACGCAGCTTCACGCCGGTCCAAATTTGCGAGATTGGCGCAAACGCTTTCCACTATGAGATGATGCGAAGCGACTCCGAGTTCTTTACGACAAGCATCTACGAGATCGACCAGATCATCCGAGAGAGGGAAGCGGCCGAGGACGAGGAAACGCTCCGCCTCATTCGGGACAAGCTTCCGCATATGCACCGCAACTATTCCGATGTCTTCTCGAAGTCGGAATCTGATCAGCTTCCCCCGCATCGCATATACGATCACAAGATACAACTAGAAGCCCTTTACCAAATGCCTTTTCGCCACTATACCGACAAAGCACCGAAGAGCTTAAGGCGACTAAGCAATACCTATTAGAGAACCTCGAGAAGGGCTTTATAGTCAATAGCAATAGCCCGTTTGCCTCCCCTATACTGTTCGTGAAGAAGGCAGATGGCAAACTGAGATTTTGTATCGACTACCGGAAGTTGAACGGACTTACCCGTAACGACCCCTACCCTATCCCGCGTATCGACGAACTACTAGGACGGGTGTCGAAAGCAAAAATCTTCACGAAGCTAGACATTAGGCAAGCCTTCCATCGTATACGAATGGACCCCGACTCCGAGGAGTACACGACCTTCCGGACTCGGTATGGATCCTACAAATGCAAAGTGCTGCCGTTTGGCCTAATGAACGGCCCCGCAACCTATCAGAGGTATATGAACGACGTTCTTATGCAATACTTGGACGACTTCTGTACTGCCTACCTAGACGACATCCTAATCTACTCCGAGGACCCCGCGGAACACATGGACCACGTACATAAGGTCCTCCAACGGCTTCGAGAAGCAGGACTACAAGCCGACATTAAGAAATGCGAGTTCAACGTAACCCGGACAAAGTATTTAGGCTATATCCTGACTACTACCGGTGTCGAAGCGGATCCCGAGAAGATCGAACCCCTCCGGAATTGGATCCGGCCAACAACTGTCACAGGCGTGAAGTCTTACCTTGGATTCTGCGGCTTCTACCGCCAATTTATCAGAAATTTCGGGAAAATAGCCAAGCCTCTCACCACTATCACCAGCCCCTCAGAACCGTTCCTGTGGACTGACGAATGTGAGAACGCTTTTGAAGAAATGCGCCGACAGCTTTTAGCCGTGCAGGCGCTCCACCACTTCAACCCCGAATTGCCTACGAAGCTGGAAACAGACTCTTCTGATGGAGTCGTAGCCGGTGTCCTTTCTCAGGAACACCCCGACAAGCGATGGTATCCTGTAAGCTTCTACAGTCACATCCTATCTGGGCATGAGATCAATTGGGAGATCCACGACAAGGAACTGTTCGCCATCGTCAAAGCGTTCGCAAAATGGAGGCCAGAATTAGCATCGGTACGCCACCGAATCGACGTCTATACAGATCACCGATCGCTGGAATACTTCATGTCAACGAAGGTTCTCACGGCGAAGCAGGTTCGGTGGATGGAGCTACTCTCCGACTTCAATTTTTCTATTGCGTATACTGCTGGCAAGAACAATCAGAAGGCAGATATACTGAGCTGAAGAGAGCAAGACCTGATTACGCAACAGAAGGTCAAACTCGACAGCCGTGCGAGGGTGCTGTTAGGCCCAGCCCGACTACACTCCCGAATCAGTGCCGAATTAGCACAAACGTACGTGGCCTCGATCAATGCGATGGACGCCCCGAACACCCAGGTCCCCTTTGACCTGATAGAAGCGCTCTGCGCGGATAATAGGAGGTCGTTNAGCGACGAACTTCCCCTATGCGAAACACCCCCGAGACAGTTCAGTTGCCGCCTCTTCGAAACACTCGTTCTCCATCGATTCCGAGGATGTATTCCGAAGACCCTCCGAATCGCTACAAGAAATCCACCATCTCTGAGAAGATTACGCCGCTCAGCGATGGGATAGAACATACCTTTATGCAATGGAGCGCGTCCATTCGGGACCGCCTCGTAGTCAATGAGGATCACTACCCTACCGACGTCTCGAGAAGAGCGTTGATATGGGGGACTACGACTGGCCTGGCAAAGAAATACCTCGAACCCCAATACCTATCCGCGACACATGGGTTTCGGAGTGCCGACGAGATGATGGACCTGTTGGGTTCATATTACCTCACTGGCAACGAAACGGACAGGCCCGGAACCTCTTCGACGACCTCCAAATGGGAGAGAAAGGACATACCAACGAGACTTTCTCAGAGTTCAAAGCTCGCTTCCAAAGTGCAGCTATTACGGGACAGGTCACAGAGTCGGAATGGTTTCGGTACATGTGGAACAAGTTGACCCTCAATTCCGTAGCCGCGTAGCGGTTATCAAAAGTCAATGGAAGGAGACTACCACACTATGGTCCGAGAACTCACCGCCTTCGATCAGGAGCGATGCCGGAACAACGAGCTAAGCTTCCCGTCCAAGAGCGGCGAGTCGAGCTCCCGAGGACCCGCTCGTCTGAGCTCATCTAGGTTCACACCCGCTGAGCCCGGAAGAACCCAACCGCTGAGGCCTACAAGAAGCCTCTGGTCTCCTTCCAGAGGACTCCTTTTACGCCCACGGCCCCAAGCCGGACATTACAGGCCGCGTGCGGACCGCCGTGCCGGCTACGTCCGGGAACTGTTTCAAGTGCGGCAAGCCGGGCCATTTCCAAGACAAATGCCCGCTCAACCCCACCGTCAAGGAGATTGACCGCGAAGCCCCTGAGGACGAAGAGCAGTGGGAGGAAGCAGTCGCCCACCAGTCGGATGCGTCCCTGGAGGAAAACGACGAGGCCTAGGGAAAGGCTCCTTCCTAGGTCTACGCAAATGTGATCTGCAAGGACTGGATTTACGAGAGCTCTTGGGAGGCTCCCAATTTCTCGTTGATACAACCCTGAGTATGAACGGACTCGGGGTGCAAACGAAGTCACTCGCAGACACAGGATCAAATGGCTACCTCGTCATTAATAAGCTTTCGCGCAACGGTTGTCGAAAGCGCTTCAGAGCCCCATACGGAAACTGCCCTACTCTGTACCCATACGTGGATTTCAGCGAAATATCCAAAGCTACGTATCGGAGTATATTCGGTTACACTTGACAGTCGAAGGACGCCGAATATATAACTGCCCCTTTGTGCTCCTAGATCTCGGAGCGCAAGATGTGATAATTGGGAAGAAGCTTTTTAGCCGCTTCCGAATCCTACTCGACTCTGCAAAGAGCTGCTAGTATGGCCAAAGGAGTACCCGCCTACTCCTAGCTGGAGCAAAGAGATCACCTTGCCCTACCACTCGCGTGAACTGTCTATACGTCACCCCGCCCATCAATCGGATGCGAACCGGCGGGACGATGCCATCGACCATGACGACAGACGACGTGAGGGCGGACGCTCGATACCAATGAAAGTGATAACGGCCCATCGTGACGCTATTATGATCACCCCACCGAGCCCGGTGCGAGACGAGGGAACGACCCACCCGCACCCCAAAACCCCAAGGACACGAGCCTCGCCCATGGAAACCTATAAAGACGGACCCTTAGGGCAAGTGGAGGCGAAACCTCCAAGAAACGGACCATCCGCATATGAGAGAAAGAATCATGGGAGGAGCGGAGTCTTCTCTCTTTCCCGACGCCAGACCCTGGTACGCAGCTTCACGCCGGTCCAAATTTGCGAGATTGGCGCAAACGCTTTCCACTATGAGATGATACGAAGCGACTCCGAGTTCTTTACGACAAGCATCTACGAGATCGACCAGATCATCCGAGAGAGGGAAGCGGCCGAGGACGAGGAAACGCTCTGCCTCATTCGGGACAAGCTTCCGCATATGCACCGCAACTATTCCGATGTCTTCTCGAAGTCGGAATCTGATCAGCTTCCCCCGCATCGCATATACGATCACAAGATACAACTAGAAGCCCCTTTACCAAATGCCTTTTCGCCACTATACCGACAAAGCACCGAAGAGCTTAAGGCGACTAAGCAATACCTATTAGAGAACCTCGAGAAGGGCTTTATAGTCAATAGCAATAGCCCGTTTGCCTCCCCTATACTGTTCGTGAAGAAGGCAGATGGCAAACTGAGATTTTGTATCGACTACCGGAAGTTGAACGGACTTACCCGTAATGACCCCTACCCTATCCCGCGTATCGACGAACTACTAGGACGGGTGTCGAAAGCAAAAATCTTCACGAAGCTAGACATTAGGCAAGCCTTCCATCGTATACGAATGGACCCCGACTCCGAGGAGTACACGACCTTCCGGACTCGGTATGGATCCTACAAATGCAAAGTGCTGCCGTTTGGCCTAACGAACGGCCCCGCAACCTATCAGAGGTATATGAACGACGTTCTTATGCAATACTTGGACGACTTCTGTACTGCCTACCTAGACGACATCCTAATCTACTCCGAGGACCCCGCGGAACACATGGACCACGTACATAAGGTCCTCCAACGGCTTCGAGAAGCAGGACTACAAGCCGACATTAAGAAATGCGAGTTCAACGTAACCCGGACAAAGTATTTAGGCTATATCCTGACTACTACCGGTGTCGAAGCGGATCCCGAGAAGATCGAACCCCTCCGGAATTGGATCCGGCCAACAACTGTCACAGGCGTGAAGTCTTACCTTGGATTCTGCGGCTTCTACCGCCAATTTATCAGAAATTTCGGGAAAATAGCCAAGCCTCTCACCACTATCACCAGCCCCTCAGAACCGTTCCTGTGGACTGACGAATGTGAGAACGCTTTTGAAGAAATGCGCCGACAGCTTTTAGCCGTGCAGGCGCTCCACCACTTCAACCCCGAATTGCCTACGAAGCTGGAAACAGACTCTTCTGATGGAGTCGTAGCCGGTGTCCTTTCTCAGGAACACCCCGACAAGCGATGGTATCCTGTAAGCTTCTACAGTCACGTCCTATCTGGGCATGAGATCAATTGGGAGATCCACGACAAGGAACTGTTCGCCATCGTCAAAGCGTTCGCAAAATGGAGGCCAGAATTAGCATCGGTACGCCACCGAATCGACGTCTATACAGATCACCGATCGCTGGAATACTTCATGTCGACGAAGGTTCTCACGGCGAAGCAGGTTCGGTGGATGGAGCTACTCTCCGACTTCAATTTCTCTATTGCGTATACTGCTGGCAAGAACAATCAGAAGGCAGATATACTGAGCCGAAGAGAGCAAGACCTGATTACGCAACAGAAGGTCAAACTCGACAGCCGTGCGAGGGTGCTGTTAGGCCCAGCCCGACTACACTCCCGAATCAGTGCCGAATTAGCACAAACGTACGTGGCCTCGATCAATGCGATGGACGCCCCGAACACCCAGGTCCCCTTTGACCTGATAGAAGCGCTCTGTGCGGATAATAGGAGGTCGTTTACCGACACTCGCGTGAAAGACCCCCTACCTAACGGGTTTATAATGAAGGACCAACTCTTGCTATACAAAGGTCGACTGTGCGTAAACCGGCACACCGAGTTATGTACGAAACTCATACGGGAAGCACACGATCAAGTATCAGTAGCCCACCCTAGTGGCAGGAAAACTTATCAGTTACTCGCCCCGAAGTATCATTGGGTCGGAATGGAAGCGGATTGCCTCCGATATGTGCGCAACTGCGTGACGTGCCGACTTTCTCACACTAGCGTGACGAAGCAGCAAGGCTTCTTACACCCCCTACCGGTACCCGAATACCCCATGCAACACCTAACGATGGACTTTAAGGAATTCCCAAAGGATAAACACGGATTCGACAGCATCCTTGTGTTCATGGACCGACTCGGTAAGGGTTCGGTGTCCATACCGTGTCATAAGACCACCGATGCCCGCCAAATGGCGCAGCTATTCATCGAATGGATATATCGATTCGGACACACCCCAGAGTCGATCATTAGTGATCGCGGACCCTAATTCATATCAGCTTTCTGGCGAGAGTTCTGCCAAATCATAGGGGTCAAGATTAAGCTGTCGACAGCCTATCACAAGCAGACCGACGGGCAGACGGAAATCATGAATAGGTATATCGATCAGAGACTGAGGCCCTTCGTATCACATTACCAGGATAACTGGAGCGAGCTCATTCCCATCATGGATCGGGTGCAAATGACCCTTCCCCATGCCTCGATCGGAATGACCCCCTACCGACTCAAGTACGGAACTGATCCGCGCACCAGTTGGGACTGGGAAACCCCGAAAGCCACGACCCCTAGGGAAGTCATGAACCAGAAGGAAGCCAAAGCAGTAGCAAACCGCATGCACTCCGCATGGATTTACGCAAAGGAGAACATGGCCAAAGCACAAGAGGATATGTCTAAATACGCGAATCGACGCCGATGAGCCATTGACTGGGACGTAGGAGACAAGGTTTACCTATCGACCAAGAATCTGAAAAATCACCGCCCTAGCCGTAAGCTGGGGCAACAATGGGTCGGACCCTATACGGTACTCGAACAAATCGGACACGCCTTCCGACTAGACCTACCGAAGGGTTCCCAAATACACGATGTCTTCTCTCCAGACGTACTCATCAAGGCTCCAAATAACCCGCTGCCCGGTCAAGCAGCGCCTGAGCCAAGCAGCGAAGTCGTAGACGGCCTAGAGGAGTGGGAGGTCGAAAAGATCCTCGCTGTAAGGATCCGGCGAAAACAACTTCAATACCAGGTATCCTGGGTCGGATACGATCCGGACCCGGAATGGTACCCCGCCTCAAACTTTAAGAACTCCCCCTACAAAATCCGGGAGTTCCACGCGGAGTACCCAAACCTGCCAGGACCGCCGCAGGACCTACCCGGCTGGATCACGGAATGGGAGACAGGCAAACCAAGCTACGATCACGAGAGGCACGGCAAAGCAGAGGAAAACAGCGTCGTTGCTACCTACGACACTAAACTAAACACCCTCTAAGCCAGGGCACCCTCAGAGCCGTAGCCCTTGCGGAAGCCACCCTTCCCAAACGTCTCACCGGCGTCGCAACAAGCCGCTACCACCATGAGAGACGAAGGGTCGAAGTGACCCCACGCGAAAGACCACGCCCGAGTTCCCTCCGACACAGGGCCTATCACCCAAGGTCGACGGTCACCCCCTCCTCCTCCACCTCCGCCCCCCTCTTCCTCTTCTTCCCCCCACCACCGCCCACCTTCGCCGCCGCGGCGAGGACGTCGGGGATCCTCTCCACCAACTCCCCCACTGCATCCACCGCAGAAGCCACCCCATCAAGGGCAGCGATCTCCTTCTCCTGGTTCACCAGGATCAGGGCCGATTTCTGGCCCACGACGGCCACGGCCTGGCGGACCCGCTACGGTCGTCAGCGCGAGAACCAAAAACACACAAGGGAAACGGAAAACTTACCTCCAGACCGTCCTCGACGGCGGCGCGGAGGGCGCAACTCTCCATATAGGCCGAAAGCTCGGCCGGGGAGCGGAACTTCGGCATATTGGCGGTGGCCAATGTGACCACACGCCCAATCTCCGCCGCAGCGGCCTTGATGGCGGCGGGGACGGGAGGGGTTGCTGCCTCGGTAGCCAGGAGCTTCTGGTACTCCGGGCCAGCAAACCAGGAGATCTATCTCCAGAGGTCAGCGACGGGCAGACAGACAAACCACAAAACCGAAAACCAAACGAGAACCCACCGGAACACACGTTGCGTGTTGGGCCACGCAGCGCTCACACTTGGAGCTTTCCAAGCTCCACACACACGAGACGGCGGGATCTCCGTCCTTCTTGCGCCCTTTGGCGCGCACGCAGCGCATACACTGCTGGCGGAAAGCCACAGTGAGGGCGCCGGGAGGAGGGGGAACCGGCATCTTCAAATTGGAAATCTGCGATTTCCCGTCAGCCCAACCCAAGTTATCACCACCGCGCCAGCGCGGTTCCGTCACCTACCAAATCGTTCGTTGTGTTTTTGTATCTAAAAACAACCTGTTAGCATCCAGCTGTACCATCGGAAGGGCCACTTACCAGTCTCGGGAGGGGGGCTCAGCGTCGTTGTTGTGAAGAAAACAACAAGTTCTGGGCGAAGCTCGAATTCATATTCTGGCTTATAACAAAGCCGTCCGAATCGGGTTAGCGCGAAATTTCCCCCTCGACACATACCGCGCGGACCCTATTCGATACCAATACGGACCCTCGCAACACTAATCGCCGCGCACACAACAAAGACGCGACTTTGCGCAAACGGATTCAGACCACTTCCAGTGCCTATACGGCCGCCCACCATCAGCCTTCTGGACAAACAAAGGGCATTCTAGTCTTGGCGCCCACACCTCACCCACCAACCCAAACAAGGGCTCGTCGCGGCAGCTACTCGGCTTGCGTGCTTTGAGGACAAAGCACCTTCTCAAGGCGGGGGGTAGTGTAAGGATGCCTCCTTACTCGGGGTAGTTACGGCCGTCACGTGGCGCCATCGAGACTCGGGGCCGTTACGGGTCAGTCGCGACTGACAGCCTTAGGCACATAACGTAAGGAAGCCTTAGGCAAACAGGGAGCTAGCTGAGTCGGAGCGGTTTCGGGTATTTTAAGGGAACAGCCATACAGGGTGACACCTTCATCTTTTTTGTATCCTTCGTAGTAGACCTATAGGATAGAATACAGCATCACCTCCGACTCGCACTCCCATATGCACCTACGGAGAGCCGTATTCCCTGTGTCCTTACACTGCAGCTGGAGCATCATGGAACTGCTGTAGGAGGTGTAGCTGTAATCGTTTATCCCTTGGGACATAGATATAGCTCTTGAATAAGAGAAGTCCTTGCTGATTTTTTGAGAAATTTAGTAGTCCAACTTTCTCAAGAGAGGAGCCTTTCTTCTGGAGGTATTCCAAAGTTCTTTTGGCAAAGGGATCGTGGTTGTAAGCATCTTTGAATGCTTTAAGAAGTGTTGCTGAGGGTGTATAGTCTTTAAAGCTCTCTGGTTTCTGAGAAGAGGTAATGGGGGCAACTTGGTCTTGAGGGGATAAGTTTCCCTCTAAGTCCTCTGTAGTGCGAGGGTTGCTTAAAGATGCTATAAGCTTTGTAGAGGTTAGCAGGGCCTTTGTATTGCTTGTTTTAGCAGAATCTTGGTAGTCATGTCTTCTTGAGAGGAGATCTGCTCTTTGATTCTTGGCCCCTGAGACATGTTTTATAACAAAGTCAAAACCTCCTAGTTGTTCAGACCACCTTGCCTGTCGTCGATTGAGCTGTTTAGTGGTTGTAAAGGTCAAGAGATTTGAATGGTCACTGTAAATAGTGATAGGATAGTTTGCCCCTTCAAGGTAGCATCTCCAATGCTTTAGAGAACATACTATGGCAAGCAGTTCCTTGTCTGTAATGGGATAGTTTTGTTCAGCTGCTGATAGATTTCTTGAGTAAAATTCCACAGGCTGTAGCTCTTCTTGTTTGTCCTTTGGAGCTTGGTATAAGATTCCAGAAATAGCAAAATCTGAGGCATCTGTTTCAAGAGTGGCAGGTTTCAAGGGGTTAAAGTGTAGTAACATTTTCCCTTCTTTGAATTCTCCTTTAAGAGCATCGAAAGCATCTTGCTGTGTCTTATCCCAGTGATACAAAGTGTCCTTGTGAAGTAATTGAGTAAGGGGTAAAGCCAAGGATGTATATCTTGGTATAAACCTCCTGTAATAGTTGGCAAACCCAAGGAAAGACTGAACCTCTTTAATGCTGAAAGGAATAGGCCACGTTTGTACTGCTTTTGTCTTTTCAGGGTCCATCTGAATGCCTTCTGTTGAAATTCTATGTCCCAAGAAATCAACTTGAGACATATGGAAAAGACATTTCTCAAGTTTGCAAAAGAGTTGTGCTTGAGATAGCTTCTCTAAGACTTGTCTAACATGTAGAACATGCTCATGAGTGTCTAAAGAGTATATAAGAATGTCGTCTAAGTAGACAACAGCAAAGATATCCAAGTAAGGTCTTAGAATATCATTCATGAGAGCTTGGAAAGAAGCAGGTGCATTGGCAAGCCCAAAAGGCATTACCTGGTATTCAAAATGACCATAGCGTGTTCTGAATGCTGTCTTCCACTCATCATCTTCCTTGATGCGTATCAGGTTATAAGCTCCCCTGAGATCTAACTTGGTAAAGATCTTTGCTGAAGAGAGCCTATCCATGAGCTCAGGGATAAGGGGTAAAGCATATCTGTTTTTAACAGTGACTGCATTAGGCCCCTATAATCAACACAGAGATGCAAGGAGATCTTTCTTCTTGACAAAGAGAATGGGAGCTCCTGCTGGTGAGGGAAAAGGTCTGATAAAGCCAGAACTAAGGTTCTCATCTAGGTATTCTCTGAGAGTTTTCAGCTGTAATGCAGGTAGCAGATAGGGCCATAGGGAGGCATTGAGCCTTCTGCGAGTGGTATCTCATGGTCATAAGGCTGGTGCTTTGGCAGAATTGATGCCTTTGCCTTGTCAAAGAGGTGTTGGTAGTCTTGGTATGCTGAAGGCAAAATGACCTCCTGAGATGATTTCTCCAAGTCTGAAGTAGCTGCTATCTCTAGGACAGGTTGGAAAGGTTTAATCCATATAAGAGATGATATATCGTCCATAGTTTGGTCAAAATCCTTGATCTGGGACAAGTTTGAATCTTGGACCTGAATAGGGGTAACTGAGGCTTGAAGGGTTTTTTCAGTATTGAGCTCAGGATTTGAGCTAAACCCAGGTCATAAATGCTTCCAATTGATAGTTGGATCATGCCTTTGAAGTATTCCTATTTTCGGCAAACCTGCCGAGTCACGATGGAAACCCATTTGCATAGCCGTTCGTAGGATCGACATCGCCAGATATTGAACAGTATTGGCGTGCTATAATTAATAGACATTGAATTTGGACTGTAGAGATGTGAAGTTTTGCTTTCTCAAAAGGAGTAGATAGCCAGGATGGTGCGGCAAAAATCTATTTCTTTGATTCTACTGGGTAATGTGTAGAGTCGGGGCCTTGATAAAAGCACCCCCCTATTGACATGACAAGTAAGAGCTTGACGATGAATACGGGATTCGCCACATCGGGTTGATCCCAATACTGCTGGTATTCCTTCAGAAATGACGGGATGTGAAGGATTCGCTATATAGATTCAGAGGTTCTGAAGTATGCATTAACCAACTGATCCGCAATTTTTTTCGGGAACAGCATCTCTGAAACATGGATTCTGAATAGGAATAGTAAGTTAGCATACATTAAACCCCAGGTGGTGTATGAGAGGCATTAGAGGTAGTCAAGAGTAAAAGGAGGAGGTTGCAACTTACTGCGAGCCATTGAGAGTACGGAATTGCCTTCATACTTTTGGCGAGTGCCTTGCATTTTTGCATAATCTCTGTAATATCATCTACTTGCTCCGAGGAAGTATAAGAACAGCCCGAGGGATGTCTAGTAGACTTAGCAAATAGATAAGCTATGTCGTCAAACTGCAAAGGTCAGCTTCGCTGCTAGACTCGGCAAAAATGATAACATACAGCTCCGTGCGAGTACGTCTAGTGAGTGCCTCCCAAAAACCGTGTCTTCGATATGATGCCACTTAGCTTTTTGGGAGCTACGTTTGGAATTGGAGGTGGTGAATTAGTCGTTCCCTCTGACTTGGCGATAGCCAGCTACTTTGCCACAAAGACTTGCTCGATGCGATCGAGCAAGTCTTTGTGGCAAAGTGTTTCCTCCTGATGGGATTCACCCGATTCCACAACCGGCGAGCCATATGAGCCGGGATGGGTGGTAGTAGAGAGGTGGGTAGAGCTGGGTGACACGTCAACTGAAGATGCGTGAGTGCTTAAGCTACTCGGGATGCTCCGTACTCGATTTAAAAGCCCCGTTGAAGATTGCCTAGGGAAGGAAGCCGCCGGGTAGGCGCCGCGTGTGCGACGAGACACAGCTGGAAGGGTTGCAATTTTTGACTGCACACATTGGCTACAAGGTGACCTTCCGCCGTCGGCATGGCTCACATGAAAGAGCTGGCCTTCGTCGCTTTTTCACAGATGAGGCGGGGCTCAGGGGTTCGGACATGGCGGGGATAAGGTTCTTTCTGGTCTTGTGTCAGATGCAACTTCGAAATCTCTCGACAAATAGTGGCATCTTGCAGCACTTACGGATTAGCGGCCTTACACTGGGGTTACTCTTCATGAAGGATTTTGCAACAAATTGTGCGACAAGTGTGAATTTCCCGATGATTGGGAATCGCCGGTGTTTAAAAGGAGTCTCGTCGGTCTTTTGAGCTTGTTTGAATGGTTAAGTCCGAGACAGGAAGCCAATAGGCCGTGTGTTTATCTCCGTCCACTATGTTCTCAAATAACCCCTAAAAAGTTTTAGCTGTACGTACTACCCAACCAATATGTGGTGCTTCAAGGATTTAAGACCTGCATTGAGTCTTCAGCTATCTGTATAGCCACTTGATTTACTGGGATAACAGATGGATGACTTGAACGAGCTTACGACGCAGTATACCCATTTTCGGTTCGGGGGTAACAGCAAATTCCAAATCATGGGAGTGCTCAATAATATAAGCTGTGAAAGGTTTCCTCCGGTACTACCGTTCCTCAAGCTCCAGTCAAAGCAAACTGTTTCATTATATTGGGAGGTTCGGGCCTGTCCTTGTGTTAAATGACCTTTCGTTCGGGCGTTCTCTGCTGCCTGTTAAGTCAAAACATTCGGATGTTATAAAATTATATCTATTATTGCTTCAATTTACCACCTAAGCGCCCATAATATCAAGCAAACCATGGCATCTATGAAAATCCTCGTCAGCGGTGGCGGTATTGCCGGTAATGCAGTAGCCTTTTGGTTGTCAAAGCTCGGCCACGACGTCACCGTCGTCGAACGGTTCTCGAGCCTACGGACCACAGGACTCCAGATAGATCTTCGCGGCCACGGAATCGAGGTCTTGAAACGCATGGGTCTCGACGAGGCTTTTCGTGCCAAAGCCGCTCCAGAGCAGGGCATCCAGGTAGTCGACAAGTCTGGCAGGCGACGCGGCTACTTCCCGGCAAACACTTCTGGCAAAGGAAACCAGAATTTCACTAGCGAGTATGAGATAATGAGGGGCGATCTCTGTCGTATTATGTATGATGTAACCAAGGACCGAGTCGAGTATGTCTTCGGGACGTCGATCGAAAGCTTTGAGGAGACAGAAGGCGGCGTTGAGGTTAAGTTTGCGGACGGCAAGACGGGCAGGTACGATCTCTTGATTGGTGCCGATGGCCAGGGATCACGAACACGCAGGATGATGCTCGGACCCGGCGCTGCGGATGCGTTCGTCCCGATTGGCGATGGCGAATACATCGCATACTTCACTATCCCTCAGCCGATGCGAGAAGGAGAGGGGTACATGGCCACTTTCTACCTTGCTACTGGTATCCGATGGGTGTTGACTCGACGGAGCAATTCGGATGAGATCCAGGTATACCTTGCCTGCAGGCTTGATACAGGGCGACTCAGGACTGCTTGTCAGGAAGGCATCGAAGAGGAAAAGGCGGCCTTGGCAGAGGTTTTCAAAGGCGCCGGGTGGAAGCTGGATGAGCTCGTGGAGTCCCTCAAAGACACCGATAACTTCTATGGCGAGCACCTGGGCCTTGTTAAGCTGGACTCCTGGTCGCGCGGCCGCGTAACTCTCCTTGGAGATGCGGGTTTTTGCCCGTCGGTACATACGGGAATGGGCACTACCGGCGCCATGGTGGGTGCCTATATCTTGGCTGGCGAGATCGGGAGACACTGTGGTGGAGATGCTAGTAAAGGAGGTGGTAGCAGAGATGGCATTGCGGCGGCGCTCAAGGCCTACGAACAAAAGTTCCAGCCTTTTATGAACTACATCCAGAAAGGGGTAGAAGAAAAGTCGAGTTTGGACTCATTCATGTCAACGTCGTTTGGAATTGCCGTCATCAATTGTCTCGTGGGGATAGCCTCTTTATTCAAGGTGAATATCGGGAAGTGGAGCCTTAAGGAGACCCTCAAGGGATGGGAACTCCCGGAATATGAAGAGATGGCACGAGATTAGGCCATTAATGTAAAAAGATTATAAGATACCAATGTATATAAATACTATGCTCTACTTTGCTCCGTAATGGATGGAAAGCAAAGTGATCAGCCCTCATGGGACCTTGAAAGGATTCAGTACATAGAAACATCTGCACCAAACCTAACCCCAGACCCCAGAACGCCTCCTTGATGCTTCCCCTTCGAAGCTTTCACTTTAAACGGAGGGGTTGGAGGGGTTGATCCAAGGCCTGCAAAGAGTAGCAGCACAGTACCCATTGCAGCAGGGGCCAATAAACTGGTTGTTATTATCGTAGCACTTGCCTGTCCATGGTTAGCTTGTCCTTGCCAACACTGCCGGCACATAAAAGGTCGCAAGTTCCGTAACAGCTCACGCTAGTGATGGGCTGAGGCGGGCCAATGATGACCTGCTGCACACCGTCGGCGCGCAGGCCGCCAACGAGAGTCTGCTCGCCGCCAGTGTGGAAGGTGCAGTCGCTCAGGGCGAGGTAGTCTGGTGCGTCGATGATGGAGATGGCAAAGCATGGTCTGAGGGGTATGTTAGATAGAGCGGGATGACTGAAGAAGCCACAGAGGAGGCGCACTGGTTGGGTGAATGGTCCCGTCAGCAAAGGTGAGGCGGACAGTTTGAACGGCGGCGGGAAGAGCAAGAGCAGTGCCTCTCAGGATGAGGGCGATAGTTGAAAGTGTGCAACAGCCTAGATTTCCATCCTGTTGGCTAACCTAACTGGAATCGGTTTGTCTAGACTGATGTAGTCGGTAAATGCCTCTTTGGCATATGTCATGTAGCAGGAGAAGCCCGAGTCCATGATCTAAGCCTTGCTTTGGGTTTGGTCGTTGCTAACCTAGCAGGCATCGATGCCATGGGGTTTGTTGATCGTGGTGATCTAGGACGTCTTAGTGGTAGTAGCAGCCTAGATACCAGTAGCGTTTGCTAGGGGCCGTGAGGGGTCTAGTTGACAGCCCTACCGTTTTCGGCTCTCTTCTTCGCATTACAGCCCTAACAAATATGCCTAGTCTTCCTACAGTGGTAACACGTATGGGTGTCTTTCTAAGAGGATTTGCCTCTGCCGCCCTGTCCACCCACTTTGCCCCTTGTGTTTCCAGTACCTATAGAGGCTTGCTAGGCGGATTCGGTAACAGGCTTTAAAACCTTCATCTGCCCTTCGATGTCAATGAACTAGTCGATGATATCTTGGTAATCCGTAATCCTTGCTGCCCTGATTTAGGCACTAGTAATGTCATATTTTCCACTATGACTTCTTATAATTGCTAGGAGCCAGCTGACCTTCCTCAAGTCTAAGGGCCTGTCTTCTAGCTCTATCGCTCTGATATCATCCTAGAGCTGGTTTAGCATTGTGGCGATGTCAAACACTAGTGAAGATGCTAGCGGAAGGTAGCTCCTAAAGGCCTTGTTTTTCAAGTCTAGCTGCTACAGCCCGTCATGGGCATGCATTCTCTTAAGCTTGTCCTAGACCTCTCTGGCTGTCAAGAGGCCTATAACCCAGTTGACAATTGACAGGAGGCAACTTTCTAGATGATCCTCCTAGCCCTATTGTCGTAGAGGAAAGCAAGCTATTCTTTGCGTGTAGCAGCAACCTCCTTAGTTTCTTCCGTTTTTGGCTTGTCTAGCTCATATTCAAGCATAAACTTGTCATTAATAACACTCTAAACCTTCCTCTCAATGAACTCGATCTAGATCTAGAGAGCCGAATTCTGATAGTTCAGACTAGACAGCTTCTGGATCCAGGACCTTTCGATGTGCTCTGACTCCATTTTCGCAAGCTGTTATCACTTTCTAGCTTGTGTAGCTAAACCGTAGCAGGTAGCTCAGCTTTTCACTTTATCGATGTGAGACTTCAGAATCAATTCTTTGTAGTATAAAACACGAATCTCCCTAAGCGTCGCCAGGCTCATAACCTGTTAGAGTAATGATCGAAATATTGCAACCACATGCAAATCATGTAGTGTGTTTAGTGACTAGACCTTTGTGTAATGGTGGGTGCACCAGATGTGAGAATCTAGCCACCCAAGGGAAGGGATGATTTTACTAAGACAACACACTGTCTTAGGAAACAGAGCCAAAGGGTTGTAGCTTAGACTATTCCACAATACAGCAATCAGGTGTATGATGTAGTGGAGTGGTTTAGACAAGTTGTAACAAATGTTGAGTCTGAGAACTCAGGGATAAGTCAGAGGTTAGCACCTCACTGACTTTTCAGAAACAAGGAATAACAAGATCAATGCTTGGAAGCTTGGAAAAGACGTAGAAGTATGTGATAGTCGATTTACTGTATTATCTGCTTGCCCTTTCTTAAGGAAAGGGCAATCCTATTTATGCTAAAGTAGTGTAGTTCTCTCATTTTCCAAGACTTTCCATGACTAACCAGGCTTGGTAACTGTAGTCAATGTAAGAGAATCCCATAGAACCATCTCTTAGGTTCCTAGCCTATAGGAAGTGAAAGGAGGTCCAAGGTCAGAGTACCCCTATAGACAAATTATGTCATAACCTAACCAATCTTGTGGGTAACTAAGGAGCTTTGACGTGTAATGAATCATAGAGGGTTGTAGAAGCTTTTGGAACTATCGTTCATCTTACTAGGACTCTAGTTGGTAGAGATATGTCATGTGGTAGTATTAGCCCAGTAACTGAGGAGTGATGTCATGTAATGAATCATAGAGGGTTGTAGAGATATGCTATGTGGTAATATCGGCCCAGTAACTAAGGAGCAATGACGTGTAATGAATCATAGAGGGTTGCAGCAATCATTGAGTAGTATTGCTCTTGTTGTTGGTGTGATAAGCCAAAATATGTATAGTGACTTGTAGGTTTGAGGAGGAGATTTCTAAGTTTGCTCTTGAGTTTGATAGCAAACTGAGTGCAACGAATGTCAGTATGACACTTTAGGCTTTTGCACAAAAGGCAGGAGAACTGGACAGTAGACTACAGTATATAGAATGAATGGATTGAATTACTACACTACCTACGGAGCCTACATATTATTTATGTCATTCGGAGGGCCTACCTAAACTCCCTAAGTAACAGAAGGGTTTAGGCCTAAAACCTAATGCAATCTACTCATGCTAAGTGCCAATTAGCGAGCCTAACAATTGCACAAAAAGCTGCCATTCTCTTTCCCTCAACATGATGTGACTTGTCATCTGATCATGGGCATTAGACTGTGAAGTGTAAGCTAACTTCTAAATGATAGAAGACACAAAGGTTTCTTACATAAGGTTGACTTAACAGAGGAGGCAGGGGATTAAACACAAAGGCTTTCTAAGTAACACGTTATAGTATTGTAAAGAATACTATATTAAGTTGAGCACAAAGCTCCTGTCTAAGGGAATACTATCTACTTATATAGTGGTGTCATGCATTATAGATAATCTAGATAGTTGATAGATAGTGCAACTATCCACTAGCCTGGTTACGCTACAGCCTAGCCGTGCTAGCCTCATGACTTCTTAGGTCACGTTACTAAGCCTAGCCCTACTAGCCATATAACTAATATCACATTACCATAGCCATAATATAAAGGCTAAGAAGCTAAGTAATGGCGTAAGCAGTAACATAAACAGGATTAGCTAACTTAAGAACTAATCGTTGTAACTAAACTTTTCGCTTAGCTTAAGGTTGGAGTAAGCGATCCGCATGCACAAGAAATGGGAGGAAGCGAAATGCGTGCTTTTGCTACATGCGTCTGTTTACTGCTATTCCTTAACAAAACCTTTTCCATAGCTGTAGATAGTAATTTATATTGTAATCCTATATAATTCATTTAATAGAGGGGACTCCTCTGAATCTTTAAGGGTTGCTAGTTGCATTTTCAAGGTCCTAGAATCAACTCTATGTCTAAGTATCAAACGACGTACTCAGAACCCACAGACCTGTAGAAGGGGCTAGAATAAGGTGCTCTCTACTATGCAGACAGAGGCCCTAAAGAAATGTAGAGCAGTATTTCCTAGGGCTTAGAGCTACTAGAAATATGATATTTACTATAGTCTGCAAGCTTAGCCCATAGGCTCCACCATCACAGAGCTAGCTTACAAAATATATACAGAATGAGCTTTAAGAATACCACTTTATTACTACAAAGCCTATTGCATTACAGCATACAAAAGCTCAATATGAGTCTACTATTACATGATGGTTTCAAGAGTACATTGAGTTTGTACTAGAATGCCATACAAAGCCAGAGTCAATTTGGAATATGGATGAAACAGGATTTAGAGTTGGAATTCTAGGAGGTGAGAAGTGTCAGGACACAGGGCACCCAGCTCACAGTAATAGCATATGGGAGTGCGAGTCGGAGGCTAAACAGATGCTATCCTATAGGTCTACTACGAAGGATACAAAAAAGATGAGGAGAGGAACCACGTTGGGTCAATCTCCATAAGTACCCGAAACGGGTCCGACTCAACTAACCTGCCTTAACTCTTATCATGTGACCATAACCTGTCCGACTCAGATCCTTTCCGACAGGCATCCTTACAAGAAGGTTATGGTACCACGAACAGCAAAGGAGCTCTATACTCTAAGCTGTGAAAACCGTACATCTATTACTATCCTAGAGGCTGTGTCTGTAGTAGGAAAAGTCATACCACTAGTACTTGTCATTCTAGGCAAAATTCATATGGATTCATAGTACTATACCAACCTCGAAGGCATGGAGCTAGTACTACTCTCTGACATGGGATTTTCAAATAGCCAGCTTGCACTCTAGCTACAGCATTTTATAGGCCATACAGCTCTACATGAGGAGCTGAAGGTTCTATTACTCGACTCTTATATAAGCCATACAAACCATGATTTCATCATTATAGCAGAAGAATATAACATTATTATATAACGTACATGTATAGCGAAAGCGCCAAACAAGCGAAAGCGCCAAAATTATCTACCCTCACGACAAACATTGCGATAAATCTACCACAACATTAGAAATCAATTGAAACTACTCGGAGTCCTCTTCCTCAGAGGTGTCTATTACAATCTGACACGTGCGCGCATTACTGCTGCACAACATCCCTCTCATCCTGTAGCTCTTGCGCCCCTTGTTGACTAAGTGATCCTCCTTGCTGTAGTCGTGTTTTCCTAGCTCTCCGGCGCTTGCTTAGTACTTCATTTGCCTGTCGTAGGTTTTGGTTCTCTCCCTTTAGCAGTGCTAATTGATGCATTATTTGCGATGCACCCTTTGTAAACTGGTCAACAGCTGCATAGATTGAGGTTGGAGAGCTATTTTGATGGCGTGAAATCTGAGTTTTAATAAATGTAGACTGTAACATAGCTTCAATTGGGTTGTTTGGTGTCTGAGAAACCCAAGGTTGAGCAGTACCTGGGCGGGAGCTTGGAGGCGTTGGTGTCCTTAACTTAAGATCAAGTGTAGATATCACTCTCTCAGGGTCAAATGGAAGAAGCCCTGCCCCTCGGAACCCGCCTCGAATGTTACTTTCCGTCATTGTAGTGTTAAATGCAGTGTGGAAGGCAGGAAAGAAGTCATCCTTTGTAATATGAGAAATATGAGCCTGCATCATATCTTCAATTTGCCGACCATAGGCCTGCTTTAACGGGCCGAAACAGCCAACATCAAGTGGCTGGAGTAGATGAGAAGAGTGAGCAGGCATACAAAGCGTAATAATGTTGTGTTCCTTGCAGTACTCCTCAAACTCATCTGAGTGGTGGCTCTCATGACCATCAAGGACTAACAAGCGATAACCACCAACACTCCGGGCCTTTGTATGCTTCTCAAAGTGCTGAATCCAATCCATGCCTCTCTCGTTTGTAGTCCAGCCATTTTCAGTAACAGAAATCACCCAATCGCTTGAAAATCCACTATTCTCATACCAAGATGTAAGGTGGTTTTTGCCTGCAACAATGATAAATGGTGGTACTGCCCAACCTTGAGAACTAACGCCTTGGATTACTGTAACCCATTCCCGATTACCAGGCTGTACCTTCTTTGCTTTTGCCCGCCCGTCTGAGCTTGTTACAACCATAGCAGTTGAGATAACGCCCATCATAAACCCAGTCTCATCAAAGTTGTAGATATCTGCTTCATCGATACCATATTTCGCAATTGTGTTACGCACAAGCTCAAACCAGCCATTAATAACTTCTGGATCTTCGCACTTAGCCCTCTGGTAGTCGTATTTGCGCTGAAAGCGTGTCTGGAGCTCTACACGCCGCTTAACAAAGTTTGAAGCCCAACGCGACCCAACGCGTGACGCGTCGCGTGTTGCAAGTAGTCGACTTGCCATATCTTCAACAACAGACAGCCGAGGAGGAAACCCTTTGGCAGCTAGGTCGAGTATATACTGAACAAGGACGGACTCCTCTAGGTTAGTTAATTTCCGTGAGTTGGCTTGGATATCGCGTCGTGAAGGTACACCTTCTAGACGATGACCTAGCTTGCGGTGGTCCACAGAATAGATCCTAGCAGCAACTCGAAGGCATAACTTTGGGTCGCTTTGCATAGCCTGGATAGCTAGCACTAATTGGCTTTCATCGTTTTTATGGGGCATGTTTTGTTGTTGAGGAATTTAACATTTAGTTGGGGGGTTTGGTCACCGCATCATTTTGGCGCTTTCGCTTGTTTGGCGCTTTCGCTATACATGTACGTTACACCTTTCCCTCACATCTTACACACATTCTACAGCCATTAGACGTGGGGAGTTTCCAGCTATATAAACACTACCATCAACAGGCTGTGCTTACTGATATATAGGCTATGGACGTTACCTACAACCTACAATCCTTTATGACATATTTGACCTTTGTGAGATTTACCAGTGGCTTCATAATAGTATAGCAGCTTCTTATAAACTGCCGGTAGAACACACAGAACCCAATGCAAAACCTCGAACCGACCCATCAACTTTCCAGCCTGGACCCTGTACCTGCAGTCGAATACGCATTCTAACTCCTACCCGGCCCCCTCTGGCTTCTTACAGGCAGGTTTGGGCCGATATGGAGGCCTCCACCCCCCAGCACCCAGTTCCAGGCGCCCAAGACAGCGGCTTCGCACGCCCCCAGGAACCACAATCACCATCCAACATCAATCGCACTTCAAAGAGACAGCACCGTACGCTCAGTATCAATACTGTAGCCCCTCCCCGTCTCAACCTCGGTGAAAGCGCGCCCACCAGACACAACGCAGCAGCAGCCATAGACGGCGAGCTCGACGCCATCGACAAAGAAGCCAAGATCCAAAGGACAGTCATGCACGATTTTGCCTGCACTGTAGACCAGTTCGTGGCCGCATACAAGCTCCCAGAGCAGCGCACCTTCGCCCATGACCTCTGCAGCAGAGTCGTCAGCTACCTCACAGCGTCGCTCTATGCCGAAACCGCCAACTATGCGCCCATCCGCCTACGGAGCCAACCCTCCCTAACCGCCCTCTCCACCATCCCCAAATCCGTGAGCTGGGCGGATGTGGCTAAGACCCCCAAAAACTCAGGGGCAACCCCCCAAGGCATTAGGACCCACAGCTCGTCCCTTTCAGGAAGAACCGCCACCACAATCTCTGGCGCCACCAGCTCCAGCCACAGAAAGGCCAGCCCACCGAAACAACACCAGCGACTGCTCATCACAGTCGAAAAGGCAGCCCTGCTCCAACGACCCCAGCCTTTCGCACTATGCCAGGAACTCAGCAAAAGGATTGCGGGCCTCACCCTGGCCTCAGTCCCAATGATCGCCCCTACCCGCACCGGTTGGGCCATCACCCCCGCCAACCCAACCGCTCGAGTCCTCCTCACCAACCAAGAAAATGCTGAAACCATACTACGCATCTTCCAGGCCACTGCCATCAAGCAACCCGAGACCTGGTACAACTACGCTGTCCAAGGGGTCCCTAGCACTATTCACCAACTCCTCGGGGACACACCTACTATCACAGCTGAATTGATTAACGAGGAAGTCTGGGCCCAGGCTCAACAGACGCCTGTTAGCTGCCGGCCCTCCGACACGGAGCCAGCCCACACACCGGAAAGATTAATCATCTCTTTCCACGTTCCAGTCAAGCCTTTCCAGCTCTTTAACACCAGCGAGCTCTCTAAACTCATAACCAAGAAGACCGCCATCACCAGACACAACCCTGGCTGTCAGGGTTACTGCAACCCCACTAAGTGCGCCAAACAACCGCGATGCAACCACTGCAGCGAAAGAACAGACCATCACACCGGCCCAACAGCACTCAACTGCACCCACAAAGCCAAATGCGCCAACTGCCACGGCCCCTTCCCAGCCGGCCATGATTACTGCCCGGCCACCCCAAGGCGCCAGCACGGCCGGATCATCAAACCAACTAAGAGAGAACTCGACTCCATCCGCCGACAAGGGGACCGGACCTTCCAGGGCACCCACACACCGGCCACGGCTGAACAAGCTCCAGCACCACAACCGCAACCCCAGGCTCCAGGCCCAACAATCACTGTTGCTGCTACCCAGCCTAAGAGGAAACGGGGCGCGGCCGTCACGGCCCATGAGGTGGCCAGCACCCCGAGCTCTAGCAGTGGCAGCAGCAACAGCAACAGCAATAGCACCCTCTCCTCCCAAGCCAGCTCAAGCGGACGCCCACAGCGCACCTCAGCCCCCCGCAAGAGTCTAAACCTCGCCGACCTCTCTGCGCAGAGCTTCAGTCAGGTGGCAGAGTCACCACATAGCTCCGGACAGGACACAGACATGGACAACACTACCCCTCTATGGTAGGACACCACCTGCAACACCGCCGCCACCGCCGCCACACACAACCCCGCAGCCGGGACCTACAAGTCTGCTGGGCGAACACCGGCAAGAGCGCACCCTGCCACACCACCATCCTCCACCTGGCCTTCACAGAACAGATAGACATCATCTGCGTCCAGGAACCCTTTACTTTCCCTGGCACAAAGACCCAGAACCACCCAGGATACGACTGCTACGCGCCAGTCGACAGCTGGGACAGCACTGAGGCGGAACAGCGGGAAGCAGAACGACCCTGAGTCATGACATACGTCTGCAAAGGGGCCGGCCTTAAGACTCAGCAACGCCGCCCTACAGACAGCCGCGACATGCTTTGGACCGACGTAAACGGCTACGCAATCCTCAACGCCTACTGCCAACCCCTCCAGCCGCACATCCTCGAATATGTCACGCACCTCTCCCCCCCCCCAAACTGCCTCATAGGAGGAGACTTCAATGCCTGGCACGACATGTTCGAGCCGGGCATACAGCCAGCACACCAAGGGGCAGAGCTTGCCCGCTGGGCTAGCGATAGCGGCATGGACTTCATCAGGGTCCCAGGAGAGCCCACACAGCGGGCGGGGCATGTCCTAGACCTCACCTTCTCCAACATCCCCTTCGCACACACTGCTGTGCACCCCAGGCTACACAGCGGCTCAGACCACGAAACCCAGATAACGACCATCCCAGGGAGAGGCCACACATCCCTCGAACAACACCACTACCGGATACCCGAATCCGACCTGCCAAGGTTCGCCGGGCTCATACAAAATGGCATCGCAACACTCACCCCACTACCTGAGACAGCAGATGCGGCACACATTGACCAATACGCGACTGCACTCACCGAAGTGTTCCGCACCTCCATCCAGACAGTAGGGAGACCCGACCGGGGCGAGGGCAGCCCGGCCCCATGGTGGACACCGCAGTGCCAGGAGGCACACAAGCACCACCTCCTAATGCGCAACCACACAGGAGGCAGCCCCTCCGAAGCCACACGCGACTTCCACCGCACAGTCCGACAGGCGAAACGCAACTACTGGAAGCACATCATCAACGGCGTCCAAGACGACAAAGCACTCTACAAAGTCATAGGCTGACATAAGCTGTCGTCAAACCTTCAAGCGCCACCTCTCGTAGTAGACGGACTCACCATTGAGGGTACCTTGGCGAAAGCTGAGGCCTTACGAATGGCAGTCTTGGACAGATTCAGCGCTGGAGACGATCTAGAAGAGGACCCCCTCCACAACTGGAACGGCAGTGGGCACCTACCGTGGGACCAGGGAGTATCATTTGAGGAAGTTGAACGGAACACTATTGGGGTCTCTAGCACCTCCCCTGGAACAGACAGAGTCACAGTCAGACTGCTTAAGGCATGCTGGCCACAAGTCCAGGGCGCCCTCCACAACCTCTTCAACCATTGCCTTCGGACGAATCACTTTCCCCATCCATGGAAGTACGCCAAAGTAGCCATGCTCCCAAAGGTCGGCAAGAAGGACAGGACCTCCGTCCGATCATGGCGCCCCATCGCTCTCCTCTCCTGCATCTCTAAGGGCCTTGAGCAGATCATCGCCCACAGGATCGCCTGGACAGCCCTCACTCACTCCATCCTTAGCCCACAACACGGGGGCGCCCTCCCCAAACATTCAGTGATGGACCTGGTCGCCTGCTTTACCCACGAAGTCAAAACAGCCCTTGCAGCTGGCAACGAGGTTACCATGGTCACCATGGATGTTCAAGGGGCCTTCGACGCCCTGCTCAAAAACTGACTCCTCGAGCGCATGACAGCCCAAGGATGGCCACTCTCACTCACATGGCTTGTTAACAGCTTCCTCACTGATCGCCACGTATGGGTAAGGCTCGAAGATGCCATCACACCATACCACAAGGTCGCCTGCAGCACCCCCCAAGGACCACCACTCTCCCCAGTCCTCTACATGCTGTACCTAGCAGAGCTCCTCGCCGAAGACAACACCCTGCGCTTCGGCTACACGGATGACATCTGCCTCTATAGGGCCTCCCCCTCCCTTGAAGACAACGTCCAACTCCTTGCAGGCGACGTAAACAGCATCATCCGCTGGGGCGCCCAGAACAAGGCCGCTTTCGCCCCAGAGAAGCTTGAGATGATCCACCTCACAAAGAAGAACAGCCTAGCCGCCCCCCCCTGCCGAGTTAACAATGAGCTTACCATCCACCCCATCCTATCCGCCACCAAAGAGGGGGACCAACCAGCACTTCGTTGGCTTGGAGTGTGGTTCGACCGCAAACTAACCTTTAGACGCCACGTCGCGGAACGTGCAGCAAAAGCACGGCAAGTCGCCCGGCACATCCGCAGTCTCGCCCGGACGTCAGATGGCCCCCCCGCCTCAGCACTCCGGAAAGCGGTCATCACCTGCATCCTCCCCTCTATCCTGTACGGTACGGAAGCGTGGTACGCAGGCCGACACAAGCCAGCAAGGCCACTGCACGGCAACAGGACAGCCACAGTCAGCGCGCGACTCAGGTGGCACGTCGACCTAGTCAAGAAGACTATCACCCTAGCTGCAAGAGGTGTCCTCCCCGTCTGGCGAACCACACCAACTATAACCCTCTTCCGTGACGCCGGCCTACCCTCCGGGATGGCAGCACTTGAGGACGCCAAACTCCGTTTTGCAATGCGACTCCAAACAGTAGAGGCCTGTCACCCCCTCGTCCAGCGCATCCAGCCACCACACATCGCCAGGGGCAGAGGTGCTGGAGCCCAACAGCGCCCAAAGACCAAGATACAGCAACTCGGCATCATCCCCGCCATCCCACGGCCGATACTAAGGCCCCCACACTTCACCACTGGGTGCCGCACCAGCCCAACAGGCGGTCTCGACAAAACCACCGCCTCCAACCACTTCAAACGATGGTGGGCAGCCCTACCATACACGGACGTCACCATCTTCTCAGACGGGTCGGAGCAACAGCACTCTGGAGCCCGCAAGGTGGGATACGGCTATGCCGTCTACCAGAACGGCCGCCAGATTGCCTCGGGACACGGGGCCATCAACCCCCTCTTGCACGTCTTCGACGCGGAAGCGATAGGGGCCTGGAAAGCCCTACAACACACGCTCCGCCTCCCCCCAGACATCAGCCAGCGCCGCCTCTGGCTGTGCATAGACAGCACCTCTGTCATCTGGTGCCTTAGAGGCGACGCCCCCTACTCATCCCAATGGGCTTTCATAGCCTGCCAGGAGGCGATGCAATGTTTCGACATCGGTATCCGATGGTCACCCGGCCACACCGGAATACATGGCAACGAAGCAGCAGACAAACTCGCAGAACTTGGGGCCCAGGACACCTGCGACATAGGCCAGGCCTCTCAGCTGACGGCCAGCGGCATCCGCTCTGTCTACCGAGACCTCCGGACGAAAGCACAGCAGGCCTGGTGGACACAGTGCAGCACTAAGCTCTCCACCTGGTACGACAAATGGAACCTCATTACCAAGTGAAGCCGCTCTCAGAGCTCGACCTCCTCCGGATGACACTACACAGGCTCCTAGCGATACGCTCGTCCCACGGAGACTTTTCCTCGTACCACACCAAGTTCGCACACGAGGACGCCCAACTCCTCTGCTCGTGCGGTAGACCTAAATACTGCTGAAAGACTACCACCCCATCCCAATTTCGCCACTGGCCACAGCGACCAGAAGCCCGACCAAACACCCCAGCCGCTGGCATTGAGTACCTCACGCGCTTCATGGCTAAACCAGCTAACTTCGCCACTCTCCTCCAGGCCACGGAGTTCTACACCATGGTATGCCCCCGCTAACGGCTACTCTAGACCGGCATACGTTTCCCTAGGCCTAGCCCACAAAACCTTCTCCCAGGCCCGGCTGGGGAAATCGGAATGACGAGGCCACGCAGGACTAGAACAAAGGAACTGGAAGGCCCCCCCACGCCCGCACAACTGCCCGCTGCGCGCAACGGGTGCACCCAGCCCTAGGCCTGGCTCCTGAAGTGATTTCCCGGGTCCGACCCAGAAAATACCCTGAACCACGACAGCGCCCTAACGCGACACAATACCTGAGGATATCGCACTAGCAGGCTTACGCAGCCTGGCTGGAGGGGTCCAGCACAATAACCCCTCTCTAAAACACCACAACTCCCACCCCCCCCCAACTCCACTAACCTGCAACCACACTATGGGGCCCCGACCCCACGGCACGGCGGCAGGACACACCTCTCGACCTCCCACAGCAGCGCGCCACCAGCTGCATGTCCATCCCTGAACCACCAGGACCATCCGTAGAGGAACTACCCCCTCTAACAAATAACTAACGCCATCCCAACAGGCGGGGAAGGCACTCAGACATCTGGCAATAAGACCATGCGCACATGCACGAAATGCCATCTAAGGTCATACTCTGTACATAAACCCCTAGCATAGCATGTCCCCATACCCTTCGGGAGGTTTTACAGGGTGGCGGGCGAAGCCCGCCACCTGCTGGACGTAAATAAATATCATCATCATCATCATACAATCCTTTATGAGAGATCTCACATGCATTTAGGAGCAGACTTTTAAGGAGTCTACTATAATATCAGCTTTCTAGAAAGCTGGTATTTGGCCTATAAGCTGTAATATGTTACGATGGTCATGGAGGTCAAGAAGCCAGTCTGGAGAATAATAAGCTAGATTGAATCTAAAGAGAGAAGAAGAAGAAGAAGGAAGGAAGGTGAGGCTATTCCTCATAATATACAGTTGTCCACTTAGCGGTTGTAGCCTTGGTGGCTAAGGCTGCACCCGTAACAACCGTAACAACCGTAACAACCGTAACAACCGTAACAACCGTAACAACCGTAACAACCGTAACAACTGTAACAACCGTAACAAGCTGTAAGCTATAATCGTAACACTACCCCCCCCCCTACTAATATTGATCTCCTGATCAAGAGTAAGATCATTGTGGCTTCTGTGGGTATTTTCAGTAGAAAGCTTATGTTGGTGCATTGTTGAAGTTTGTAGCGGGATACCAAGTGTTGTCTAGTAGGTGGTTCTTCCATGCTGCCATATAGAACAGCTTCTTCTGTAGGAATTTAGAATCTAGGATTTCTTCAACTTCCCATTCAAGTTCATTTTCTATAACAATTAGCAGGGGTGGTTCATGGTGCTAGCCTTATAAAACATCATCTGAGTCAAGTCATAAGAGGTTACTATGAAAGACAGGATGTATCTTCATGCTTAGTAGTAGCTCTAATCGATAAGCCACTTGCCTAATTCGTTCAAGAATCTTATATGGACCAACTTGCTTGTGATCGAGTTTCTTCCATCCTGTTATGGCTACGGTAACGTGACGTCATGGTTACAGGACCAGGGCCTAGTAACATGACGTGTGAGTTACAGGGGGCAAGCGGGGTAGACTGCCATGTGACGGGGCTAATAGATAGTTGCAGAAACTAGTGGATATTGGATAGTTGAGCTATCCATGAACTATCCTGAATATCTAGCTATCCGCCAACTATCCAGATTACCCATGAGGCACGACGCCACTATATAAGTAGATAGTATTTCCTTAGATAGGAGCTTCGTGCTCAACTCAATATAGTATTCTTTACAATACTGTAACATGTTACTTGGAAAGCCTTTGTGTTTAATCCCCTGCCTCCTCTGTCAAGTCAACCTTACACAAGAAACCCCTGTGTCTTCTATCGTTTAGAAGTCAGCGTTACACATTGCCTCTGAGTCCTGATATTTTATGTAGATAGCCATACTTGATCTCCAACCTAATATCTTAGTGCAGCTTTCCTGCGTTGATTTGCGAATGTCTCTATGCGAGTTTGCGAGAGTGCGAATTGGTCTTGTAGAAACTCCCAAATATCTTCATGCTTTGTATCATATCCTTGTGTTCCTATGGCGCTATTTGGAACTTTCTGTTCTTAATATCAAAACTCATTCTTAGCTCAAAGCCCTTATTTACAAAGAATGGACTGGTTTTTGTAGAGTCTAAAGGTAGAGCATTTGCTGCAAATTCTGGCATGCAAAGATATTTGACGTAGTTGTCTTGGAGATAGTTAACAGGAGCTTGTAAATATCGTTCAAGTTCTGCATTGAACCTCTTACTTTGCCCATCCGTTTCTAGGTAGAAGGCAGTAGACAATTTTGTTATAACTTTCCAAACTTTGCAGAGGATTTTCCACACTACAGCCACGAACTGGGGGCCTCTGTCTAAGATGATCGAATTTGGTAAACCATGGTGTTTCCATACATGTCGAAGGAGTAGCTGTGCTGTTGCTTCTGCAGTTGTGCCTTCTTGGCCTGTAAAGCATGGGATAAAATGGCGTTCTTTTGTAAGTCGGCATGCTGCAACAAGAATAGCATTGTTTCCTTCACACAATGGCAATCCTGTAATAAATTCAAGTTGTAAGGACACAGGGCACCCAGCTCACAGTAATAGCATATGAGAGTGCGAGTCGGAGGCTAAACGGATGCTATCCTATAGGTCTACTACGAAGGATACAAAAAAGATGAAGGGGGAACCCCGTTGAGTCTGTTTCCTTAACTCCTGAAACGGGCCCAACTCGGTTATCCCAACCCTAGCCCTGAACCTTCCACCGCAACAGGTCTACATCGGCCCTGAACCCTATACACTTACCGTCCCCCACTATAGTGTAACTCGCTATATGATCCTCTACTGGTTCGAAACCCCACCGAGTCGGATTCCATGCTTGTAGTGACCGTAACAGTTCTGAGACAGGTTCTTCGAGTATCTAGGTATGGAGGCATCCTTACACAAGTGATATGTCCTTCCACGACTGTCTGTCAACAGGGATTGGTTGAAGAAGTCTGTTATAAGCAACTCTTGTAGGTTTTGATCTTTTGCAGATATGGCAGTTCTTGATGTATTGTATAATTGTCTTATCCATCTAGGGCTAGTAATACTGTCTTTTGATGACCCGAATCATCTTCCTAATGCTAGGGTGTCCCATTGCTAGTTAGTCATGAATTTCTTGTAAGAGTTCAACATGAGCACTTTCTGGAACCTAGACTCTATTATGATAGTATAAGAGCCCTTCGTTCACCTCGCAATATGCTAGAGCTATGTCTAGACTGTTTTGTTCTCCATTCTGGAGCTTCTACATAGTGTCTTTGCTTAAGCTGTCTTGAAGTTGTGTAGTTTGGATTTTGTCTAGAATACTTGCTTCCTGTAGGTGGACTGGCGTGAGTTGGATATCTTGATTCATCTTAGCATTTTCGAATTTCCTTATCTCTTGGAGGTCTGGATGCTTTAAAGTTGTTGTCTTTAGTGGTCATCTTCTTAGTTCCCTTCTAGTCTATCTCCTAGTCTTCAAGTTAATGCATCTTCTTTTTTGTTTTGTTTCCTAGGTCGATATATAATTTGAAAGTTAAACCTTGGCAGAAACTCAGCCCATCGAGCTTGCCTTCAAGTAAGCTTCTTTGTTGTCATGAAGTATTCAAGACCCTTGTAATCTGACAAAACTTAGACTGGCATTGCTGTGCCCTTGACTTCTGGTCTCTATGCTTTGAAGCATCTAACGATGGTGAGTAACTCCTTGTCATAGATTTCGTAATTGCATTCTGCAGGTGCCATCTTTTTCGAGAAGAATGCAACTGAATGTAGGATTCCCTTGTCATCTTTCTGTGACAGTACCCCAGAGGAAATAAAATCTGAGGCATCAGCTTCAACATAGGCTGTCTTCTCTCTATCGAAATGTCGTAAGACTGGGGCTTCTGTGACAGTCTTTTTCAGAAGTGTGAATGCTTCCTGACATGCTTCTGTCCATTCGAAGACATGGTCTTTTTTCGTTAAGTTGACAAGTGGTTTCATGATGTTTGAATAGTTCTTGATAAACCTTCGATAGAACACACAGAATCTGATAAAAGCTTGCGTGTCCCATAATGATTTTGGTGCTTTCCAATCAAGTATAGTGTTCACCTTTCCAGGATCCATGCGAATTCCATTAACTCTAATGATGAGTCCTAAGAATTTTGTCTCTTGAACGAAGAGTTCGCATTTTGCTATATCTGCTTGTAGTCCTGCTTCTCGAAGCTTTTGCAGAACCATTTTGAGATGCTTAACATGTTCCTCCTTACTTGTGCTATAGACAAGAAGATCATCTATGGATGTAGTGACAAATTTGTTTATGTATTCCATTAATGTTTCATTCATATATTGTTGGAATGTTGCTAGGCCATTCGTAAGTCTAAATGGAGAACTTTGTATTTGTATGATCCAAATCGAGTTTTGAATGTTGTCAGATCTTCGTCCTCCTCTGTCTGCATGCGAATTAGATTAAAGGCATGTCTAATATCAATCTTTGTAAGATATTTAGCACCTGTGACTTGAGCCAATGTTTCATTAATGAGGGGAAGTAGGTATGAGTCTTTCCTTGTGATTGCATTTAGTTTGCGATAGTCTACGTAAAATCGAAGTCCACCTCCTAGTTTGCGTACAAATAACACAGGCGAGGCAAATGGTGCTTTGCTAGCTTTGATGAATCCTTTGGTAAGGTTGTCCTCTACGTGTTTCTGCACAAGATCAAGCTCTTCTCGAGACATGTTATAGAGTGGTGCATGCCCTAGTTTCGAGTTCCCTTCTAACACAATGTGATAGTCTACATATCTATAAGGCGGGAGCTTGTCTACAGCCTGTTTTGAGAACACATCGAGATATTTATGGAACTCCTTTAGGAGGATCAGTTTTGGGTCGATTTCTTTCGTTTCCTACTTTGCTTGTTCAGCAAGTATATCTTTAAATGATACTGCAAAAACCTTAGCTCCTTTCTGCTTCTAAAGCATATTAAATGGTACAGCTCTAATTATTGTAACAGTGCATGTGTTCTTGTTCTTATAATGAGGTTGGAGGGCTGGCTTCGGAGCTTCTTTATCTTGTATTTGCTTCTCAGCTTGGGGACTTGTAGTTTTCACTTTTAAAGTGTCTGTTGGTGTAGTGTGCTGGCAGTGACCCTTTGTAAAGATGACTTGGTCATTTACCATATTGAGTGTGACTCCATGCTGCTTCATCCAAGCTTTCCCAAGAATGATAGAATGTTTCCCAAGAGTAGTAATGAATAGAGGGCATAGACTTTCAATGTGATCTCTAATTTGTAGTCGAGGATATATAGCATGCGTAGCTGTAGGTGCTGCAACTCCATTAAATCCTTTAATGTTCTTTGGTTTTATAAGTTGGATAGGAGAGATGTTCTCAATTTCACAAATTCGTTTTGCATCAGTAGCATTCACAAAGCTTCCACCTGTTACACTGCTATCATTAAAGCTTGCATGACAATTTGATTTCTTCCTATTTTGCAGGTAGATAGGAATGGAGTGTCATAGTCAAAATGGGACAATGATGAGGCAGTGGAGGCAATTCTTGCTATAGAACCTCTAGTGACGTCTTCTCTAGAGGCTATTCGTTTCCTGACTCATATTAAGCATGCTCTTCTGTAGTAGAGATCTCATTGACTCTAACTTTCTGCTTCTGTGGGCATTTGCGAGCACGATGACCACTTCCATGGTAATGGAAGCATTTGCCAAGCTTCATAAGTGATTCTTTCTCAGGATCTTGGTAGGGAGGGCGGTAGAGCTTCTTCTGTAGTGCTACTATTTCAACAGTAGTATTAGCAGTAGGGCTTTGGTGTAAGGACAGTTCGAACCGAGGCTGACCTTCAAGTCTGCAGAAGTATCCGAAGTATAATGTGAAGACTTCGATACTCGAAGCAGGAGGAATTGCAAGAAGGCCAAGTAGTATATAATTTGCTAGCTAAAGATCAATAAGAGACATGAGCAATAAGTGCTTATATAACAGTAAAAATCCCTAGTGCCAAATAAGTGAAGGCACTAATTAACTGAACCCTAGGTAAGCGAGCCCTAGTGCAGCAAGCCAATAACAAGAGAGCCTAAGCCAGTAGTCAACATTTGGGCTGATCTAGGTCAGCAAGTGAAGCGAAGTCAGCGAAGTGAGTGAAGCAGGTGAAGTCAATGACATAGTGAAATAAGTACTAGAGACTAAAGCGAATCCAAGGGTCGTGACACAAATATCGAAGGAGTGTCATGAAATTTGGCCACTCTGCTTCTGGTAGGCGAACAGCTGTGGCTTCATTCTCTTCTCCTTTTCTTGAATTCTCTGTAGGTTTTGGTCCACAAGCATGCATTTCTTTGTGAATTCATGTAGGGTAGTAGTTCCTACTTCAGTAACTAAGGCTTTCTGTAGGCTTTGGTTGATCTTGAATCAGAGATCGTCGAGCAAGGTCTCTGTAAGGACGCAGGGCACCGTATCACGAGAAGTGGCATATGGGAGTGCGAGTCGGATATGAGTCGGTGCAATCCTATAGGTCTACTACGAAGGATACAAAAAAGATGAAGGTGTAACCCTGTATGACTGTTCCCTTAAAATACCCGAAACCGCTCCGACTCAGCTAGCTCCCTGTTTGCCTAAGGCTTCCTTACGTTATGTGCCTAAGGCTGTCAGTCGCGACTGACCCGTAACGGCCCCGAGTCTCGATGACGCCACGTGACAGCCGTAACTACCCCGAGTAAGGAGGCATCCTTACACTACCCCCCGCCTTGAGAAGGTGCTTTGTCCTCAAAGCACGCAAGCCGAGTAGCTGCCGCGACGAGCCCTTGTTTCGGTTGGTGGGTGAGGTGCGGGCGCCAAGACTAGAATGCCCTTTGTTTGTCCAGAAGGCTGATGGTAGGCGGCCGTATAGGCACTAGAAGTGGTCTGAATCCGTTTGCGCAAAGTCGCGTCCTTGTTGTGTACGCGGCGATTAGTGTTGCGAGGGTCCGTATTGGTATCGAATAGGGTCCGCGCGGTATGTGTCGACATAGAATTTCGATGTAAGGGGGAAATTTCGCGCTAACCCGATTCGGACGGCTTTGTTATAAGCCAGAATATGAATTCGAGCTTCGCCCACAACTTGTTGTTTTCTTCACAACAACGACGCTGACCCCCTCCCGAGACAGGTAAGTGGCCCTTCCGATGGTACAGCTGGATGCTAACAGGTTGTTTTTAGATACAAAAACACAACGAACGATTTGGTAGGTGACGGAACCGCGCTGGCGCGGTGGTGATAACTTGGGTTGGGCTGACGGGAAATCGCAGATTTCCAATTTGAAGATGCCGGTTCCCCCTCCTCCCGGCGCCCTCACTGTGGCTTTCCGCCAGCAGTGTATGCGCTGCGTGCGTGCCAAAGGGCGCAAGAAGGACGGAGATCCCGCCGTCTCGTGTGTGTGGAGCTTGGAAAGCTCCAAGTGTGAGCGCTGCGTGGCCCAACACGCAACGTGTGTTCCGGTGGGTTCTCGTTTGGTTTTCGGTTTTGTGGTTTGTCTGTCTGCCCGTCGCTGACCTCTGGAGATAGATCTCCTGGTTTGCTGGCCCGGAGTACCAGAAGCTCCTGGCTGCCGAGGCAGCAACCCCTCCCGTCCCCGCCGCCATCAAGGCCGCTGCGGCGGAGATTGGGCGTGTGGTCACATTGGCCACCGCCAATATGCCGAAGTTCCGCTCCCCGGCCAAGCTTTCGGCCTATATGGAGAGTTGCGCCCTCCGCGCCGCCGTCGAGGACGGCCTGGAGGTAAGTTTTCCGTTTCCCTTGTGTGTTTTTGGTTCTCGCGCTGACGACCGTAGCGGGTCCGCCAGGCCGTGGCCGTCGTGGGCCAGAAATCGGCCCTGATCCTGGTGAACCAGGAGAAGGAGATCGCTGCCCTTGATGGGGTGGCTTCTGCGGTGGATGCGGTGGGGGAGTTGGTGGAGAGGATCCCCGACGTCCTCGCCGCGGCGGCGAAGGTGGGCAGTGGTGGGGGAAGAAGAGGAAGAGGGGGGCGGAGGAGGTGGCGGAGGAGGGGGTGACCGTCGACCTTGGGTGATAGGCCCTGTGTCGGAGGGAACTCGGGCGTGGTCTTTCGCGTGGGGTCACTTCGACCCTTCGTCTCTCATGGTGGTAGCCGCTTGTTGCGACGCCGGTGAGACGTTTGGGAAGGGTGGCTTCCGCAAGGGCTACGGCTCTGAGGGTGCCCTGGCTTAGAGGGTGTTTAGTTTAGTGTCGTAGGTAGCAACGACGCTGTTTTCCTCTGCTTTGCCGTGCCTCTCGTGATCGTAGCTTGGTTTGCCTGTCTCCCATTCCGTGATCCAGCCGGGTAGGTCCTGCGGCGGTCCTGGCAGGTTTGGGTACTCCGCGTGGAACTCCCGGATTTTGTAGGGGGAGTTCTTAAAGTTTGAGGCGGGGTACCATTCCGGGTCCGGATCGTATCCGACCCAGGATACCTGGTATTGAAGTTGTTTTCGCCGGATCCTTACGGCGAGGATCTTTTCGACCTCCCACTCCTCTAGGCCGTCTACGACTTTGCTGCTTGGCTCAGGCGCTGCTTGACCGGGCAGCGGGTTATTCGGAGCCTTGATGAGTACGTCTGGAGAGAAGACATCGTGTATTTGGGAACCCTTCGGTAGGTCTAGTCGGAAGGCGTGTCCGATTTGTTCGAGTACCGTATAGGCTCCGACCCATTGTTGCCCCAGCTTACGGCTAGGGCGGTGATTTTTCAGATTCTTGGTCGATAGGTAAACCTTGTCTCCTACGTCCCAGTCAATGGCTCGTCGGCGTCGATTCGCGTATTTAGACATATCCTCTTGTGCTTTGGCCATGTTCTCCTTTGCGTAAATCCATGCGGAGTGCATGCGGTTTGCTACTGCTTTGGCTTCCTTCTGGTTCATGACTTCCCTAGGGGTCGTGGCTTTCGGGGTTTCCCAGTCCCAACTGGTGCGCGGATCAGTTCCGTACTTGAGTCGGTAGGGGGTCATTCCGATCGAGGCATGGGGAAGGGTCATTTGCACCCGATCCATGATGGGAATGAGCTCGCTCCAGTTATCCTGGTAATGTGATACGAAGGGCCTCAGTCTCTGATCGATATACCGATTCATGATTTCCGTCTGCCCGTCGGTCTGCTTGTGATAGGCTGTCGACAGCTTAATCTTGACCCCTATGATTCGGCAGAACTCTCGCCAGAAAGCTGATATGAATTGGGGTCCGCGATCACTAATGATCGACTCCGGGGTGTGTCCGAATCGATATATCCATTCGATGAATAGCTGCGCCATTTGGCGGGCATCGGTGGTCTTATGACATGGTATGGACACTGAACCCTTACCGAGTCGGTCCATGAACACAAGGATGCTGTCGAATCCGTGTTTATCCTTTGGGAATTCCTTAAAGTCCATCGTTAGGTGTTGCATGGGGTATTCGGGTACCGGTAGGGGGTGTAAGAAGCCTTGCTGCTTCGTCACGCTAGTGTGAGAAAGTCGGCACGTCACGCAGTTGCGCACATATCGGAGGCAATCCGCTTCCATTCCGACCCAATGATACTTCGGGGCGAGTAACTGATAAGTTTTCCTGCCACTAGGGTGGGCTACTGATACTTGATCGTGTGCTTCCCGTATGAGTTTCGTACATAACTCGGTGTGCCGGTTTACGCACAGTCGACCTTTGTATAGCAAGAGTTGGTCCTTCATTGTAAACCCGTTAGGTAGGGGGTCTTTCGCGCGAGTGTCGGTGAACGACCTCCTATTATCCGCGCAGAGCGCTTCTATCAGGTCAAAGGGGACCTGGGTGTTCGGGGCGTCCATCGCATTGATCGAGGCCACGTACGTTTGTGCTAATTCGGCACTGATTCGGGAGTGTAGTCGGGCTGGGCCTAACAGCACCCTCGCACGGCTGTCGAGTTTGACCTTCTGTTGCGTAATCAGGTCTTGCTCTCTTCGGCTCAGTATATCTGCCTTCTGATTGTTCTTGCCAGCAGTATACGCAATAGAGAAATTGAAGTCGGAGAGTAGCTCCATCCACCGAACCTGCTTCGCCGTGAGAACCTTCGTCGACATGAAGTATTCCAGCGATCGGTGATCTGTATAGACGTCGATTCGGTGGCGTACCGATGCTAATTCTGGCCTCCATTTTGCGAACGCTTTGACGATGGCGAACAGTTCCTTGTCGTGGATCTCCCAATTGATCTCATGCCCAGATAGGACGTGACTGTAGAAGCTTACAGGATACCATCGCTTGTCGGGGTGTTCCTGAGAAAGGACACCGGCTACGACTCCATCAGAAGAGTCTGTTTCCAGCTTCGTAGGCAATTCGGGGTTGAAGTGGTGGAGCGCCTGCACGGCTAAAAGCTGTCGGCGCATTTCTTCAAAAGCGTTCTCACATTCGTCAGTCCACAGGAACGGTTCTGAGGGGCTGGTGATAGTGGTGAGAGGCTTGGCTATTTTCCCGAAATTTCTGATAAATTGGCGGTAGAAGCCGCAGAATCCAAGGTAAGACTTCACGCCTGTGACAGTTGTTGGCCGGATCCAATTCCGGAGGGGTTCGATCTTCTCGGGATCCGCTTCGACACCGGTAGTAGTCAGGATATAGCCTAAATACTTTGTCCGGGTTACGTTGAACTCGCATTTCTTAATGTCGGCTTGTAGTCCTGCTTCTCGAAGCCGTTGGAGGACCTTATGTACGTGGTCCATGTGTTCCGCGGGGTCCTCGGAGTAGATTAGGATGTCGTCTAGGTAGGCAGTACAGAAGTCGTCCAAGTATTGCATAAGAACGTCGTTCATATACCTCTGATAGGTTGCGGGGCCGTTCGTTAGGCCAAACGGCAGCACTTTGCATTTGTAGGATCCATACCGAGTCCGGAAGGTCGTGTACTCCTCGGAGTCGGGGTCCATTCGTATACGATGGAAGGCTTGCCTAATGTCTAGCTTCGTGAAGATTTTTGCTTTCGACACCCGTCCTAGTAGTTCGTCGATACGCGGGATAGGGTAGGGGTCATTACGGGTAAGTCCGTTCAACTTCCGGTAGTCGATACAAAATCTCAGTTTGCCATCTGCCTTCTTCACGAACAGTATAGGGGAGGCAAACGGGCTATTGCTATTGACTATAAAGCCCTTCTCGAGGTTCTCTAATAGGTATTGCTTAGTCGCCTTAAGCTCTTCGGTGCTTTGTCGGTATAGTGGCGAAAAGGCATTTGGTAAAGGGGCTTCTAGTTGTATCTTGTGATCGTATATGCGATGCGGGGGAAGCTGATCAGATTCCGACTTCGAGAAGACATCGGAATAGTTGCGGTGCATATGCGGAAGCTTGTCCCGAATGAGGCAGAGCGTTTCCTCGTCCTCGGCCGCTTCCCTCTCTCGGATGATCTGGTCGATCTCGTAGATGCTTGTCGTAAAGAACTCGGAGTCGCTTCGTATCATCTCATAGTGGAAAGCGTTTGCGCCAATCTCGCAAATTTGGACCGGCGTGAAGCTGCGTACCAGGGTCTGGCGTCGGGAAAGAGAGAAGACTCCGCTCCTCCCATGATTCTTTCTCTCATATGCGGATGGTCCGTTTCTTGGAGGTTTCGCCTCCACTTGCCCTAAGGGTCTGTCTTTATAGGTTTCCACGGGCGAGGCTCGTGTCCTTGGGGTTTTGGGGTGCGGGTGGGTCGTTCCAGTGTCTCGCACCGAGCTCGGTGGGGTGATCATAATAGCGTCACGATGGGCCGTTATCACTTTCATTGGTATCGAGCGTCCGCCCTCACGTCGTCTGTCGTCATGGTCGATGGCATCGTCCCGCCGGTTCGCATCCGATTGATGGGCGGGGTGACGTATAGACAGTTCACGCGAGTGGTAGGGCAAGGTGATCTCTTTGCTCCAGCTAGGAGTAGGCGGGTACTCCTTTGGCCATACTAGCCGGCTCTTTGCAGAGTCGAGTAGGATTCGGAAGCGGCTAAAAAGCTTCTTCCCAATTATCACATCTTGCGCTCCGAGATTTAGGAGCACAAAGGGGCAGTTATATATTCGGCGTCCTTCGACTGTCAAGTGTAACCGAATATACTCCGATACGTAGCTTTGGATATTTCGCTGAAATCCACGTATGGGTACAGAGTAGGGCAGTTTCCGTATAGGGCTCTGAAGCGCTTTCGACAACCGTTGCGCGAAAGGCTTATTAATGACGAGGTAGCCATTTGCTCCTGTGTCTGCGAGTGACTTCGTTTGCACCCCGAGTCCGTTCATACTCAGGGTTGTATCAACGAGAAATTGGGAGCCTCCCAAGAGCTCTCGTAAATCCAGTCCTTGCAGATCACATTTGCGTAGACCTAGGAAGGAGCCTTTCCCTAGGCCTCGTCGTTTTCCTCCAGGGACGCATCCGACTGGTGGGCGACTGCTTCCTCCCAATTATCTTCGTCCTCAGGGGCTTCGCGGTCAATCTCCTTGACGGTGGGGTTGAGCGGGCATTTGTCTTGGAAATGGCCCGGCTTGCCGCACTTGAAACAGTTTCCGGACGTAGCCGGCACGGCGGTCCGCACGCGGCCTGTAATGTCCGGCTTGGGGGCGGTGGCTGTGAAAGGAGTCCTCTGGAAGGAAACCAGAGGGCTTCTTGTCTGCCTCGGTGGCTGGGCCTTTCCGGGGTCCACGGGCGTGAACCTGGATGAGCTCAGGCGGGCGGGTCCTCGGGAGCTCGACTCGCCGCTCTTGGACGGGAAGCTCAACTCGTTGTTCCGGCGCCGCTCCTGATCGAAGGCGGTGAGTTCTCGGACCATGGTGTGGTAGTCTCCCTTCCATTGACTTTTGATAACCGCCACGCGGCTACGGAATTGAGGGGTCAACTTGTTCCACATGTACCGAAACCATTCTGACTCGGTGACCTGTCCTGTAATAGCTGCACTTTGGAAGCGAGCTTTGAACTCTGAGAAAGTCTCGTTTGTATGTCCTTTCTCTCCCATTTGGAGGTCGTCGAAGAGGTTCCGGGCCTGTTCCGTTTCGTTGCCAGTGAGGTAATATGAACCCAACAGGTCCATCATCTCGTCGGCACTCCGAAACCCGTGTGTCGCGGATAGGTATTGGGGTTCGAGGTATTTCTTTGCCAGGCCAGTCGTAGTCCCCCATATCAACGCTCTTCTCGAGACGTCGGTAGGGTAGTGATCCTCATTGACTACGAGGCGGTCCCGAATGGACGCGCTCCATTGCATAAAGGTATGTTCTATCCCATCGCTGAGCGGCGTAATCTTCTCAGAGATGGTGGATTTCTTGTAGCGATTCGGAGGGTCTTCGGAATACATCCTCGGAATCGATGGAGAACGAGTGTTTCGAAGAGGCGGCAACTGAACTGTCTCGGGGGTGTTTCGCATAGGGGAAGTTCGTCGCTTCTCAACTTCGACGGTGTCCACCGGTGGCGTGGACGGGATCCTGGTCTGGGTTGCCGCTAGGTTGGCTATCATTTCCTTGATCTCCTGCATCTGGATCTCGAGGTTTGCCATTCGATCCGGTATGTCTTCGGTGGGTGCAGCAGTCCCAGCTGCAGCAGTGGTTTGTCTCGTTGACATTCGTGACGGTTGACAATCATTGTCTTGGGGAATGTTTGAGGTCATTTTCCTCATGTTGGTTCGGGGGTGTATCGGTGTCGATACGAAAGAGTTTGACTTCCGGTAGCTCGTAGCTATCAACACTCTTGTTCACAATTACCTCTGTGCTTGAGGGGGTTCTTAAGGATCTCGTATCCTATTCGGCGCCAACGCGTCGACGACTTTACCAGCTTGCTCTGCAGGATCAAACCCTGATCCACTGGTCGTCCGTGAGTTCTCTGGGGTCACAGCTATTTGAAGTCGTCAGGTCTCAGCTCCGTCGCAGTTTCCGAGTCGCGGTCGGTGGTGTAACGGTAGTTCTCCTGAGTCGTTCCAGTGTGGGATATTCTTTGAGTACGGCCGTCCCCGGCAGGCGTGATCTTTTTTGTATAATGTAAGGACGCAGGGCACCGTATCACGAGAAGTGGCATATGGGAGTGCGAGTCGGATATGAGTCGGTGCAATCCTATAGGTCTACTACGAAGGATACAAAAAAGATGAAGGTGTAACCCTGTATGACTGTTCCCTTAAAATACCCGAAACCGCTCCGACTCAGCTAGCTCCCTGTTTGCCTAAGGCTTCCTTACGTTATGTGCCTAAGGCTGTCAGTCGCGACTGACCCGTAACGGCCCCGAGTCTCGATGACGCCACGTGACGGCCGTAACTACCCCGAGTAAGGAGGCATCCTTACAGTCTCCTCTGAGTAATCCAGCTCTGCTGTGAGTCTCTGAAATTCAGCCCAGAATGTTGCAAAGGTATTCTTGCCCTGGTATAGCTTGCAGTACTCAGTTTGTGCAGTGTGTCTCCTATTGGGGTCGCTAAACACTTTCTCGAGGAATTGGAGTATTTCTTCTGCTGACTGAAGCATGTTTGGTGAGGTAATGCGAAGCCTTGGGTTCACATGGCGAACTGCGAGTCTGTAACGCTGACTTCTAAACGATAGAAGACACAGAGGTTCTCTTGTGTAAAGGTTTACTTATCAGAGGAGGCAGGGGATCAGACACAAAGGCTTCAAGTAACACGTTACTAGTATATAACAAATACTGTATTGAGTTGAGCACGAAGCTCCTATCTAAGAACTAACTATCTACTTATATAGTGGCGTCGTGCCTAGTGGACTCCTGCGAACCCACTCGAGTCCTCGGAGTCCTGGACTCTTAGGATTCTTCTCATCATCCTGCGAGTCCGTCATGTGCCTAGTGGACTCCTGGGAACTCACTCGAGTCCTCGGAGTCCTGGACTCTTAGGATTCTTCTCATCATCCTGCGAGTCCGTCATGTGCCTAGTGGACTCCTGGGAACTCACTCGAGTCCTCGGAGTCCTGGACTCTTAGGATTCTTCTCATCATCCTGCGAGTCCGTCACGTGATACTTTCGGAACTACTATTCCCCGCTGCCCCTCCAGGTACCAGGGCCGGTCTCATGCGACCTCCCTCCTTCCTGTCCTGTAGTTGGCCAGCCTTCTTGTTCCGTCGTAACAGAGTCCTCCTAGTCTGCTTTGGGGATAACTGTAACGCTGACTTCTAAACGATAGAAGACACAGAGGTTCTCTTGCGTAAAGGTTTACTTATCAGAGGAGGCAGGGGATCAGACACAAAGGCTTCAAGTAACACGTTACTAGTATATAACAAATACTGTATTGAGTTGAGCACGAAGCTCCTATCTAAGGAAATACTATCTACTTATATAGTGGCGTCGTGCCTAGTGGACTCTTGGGAACTCACTTGAGTCCTCGGAGTCCTGGACTCTTAGGACTCTTCTCATCATCCTGCGAGTCCATCACGTGCCTAGTGGACTCCTGGGAACTCACTCGAGTCCTCGGAGTCCTGGACTCTTAGGACTCTTCTCATCATCCTGCGAGTCCGTCACGTGATACTTTCGGAACTACTATTCCCCGCTGCCCCTCCAGGTACCAGGGCCGGTCTCATGCGACCTCCCTCCTTCCTGTCCTGTAGTTGGCCAGCCTTCTTGTTCCGTCGTAACAATAACTTTTATTTTCCATGACTTTACATGACTAACCGGGCTTGGTAAATGTATTAGAAATCAAGTGCGACCCACAACTAGCTTGCTATCATGTAGCGAACGTAAGAGAATCCCATAGAACCATCTCTTGGGTTTCTAGCCTATAGGAAGTGAAAAGGAGGTCCAAGGTCAGAGTACCTATAGACAAGTTATGTCATAACTTAACCAATCTTGTGGGTAACTAAGGAGCGATGATGTGTAATGAATCATAGAGGGTTGTAGAAGCTTCTAGAGCTATCGTTCATGTTCCTAGGCCTCTAGTTGGTAGAGATATGCCATGTGGTAGTATTGGCCCACCCCCTTAAGGAGGAGATTTTCTTAATAACTTGTTCAATGAGTGTCCAAATGATATGCCGTGATGGATGTAGCATAAACAGATGTAGTATAAGAGTTGGCAGCAATCGTTGAGTAGTATTGCTCTTGTTGTTGGTATGATAAGCCAAGATATGTATGGTGACTTGTAGGTTTGAGGAGGAGATTTCTAAGGTTGCTCTTGAGTTTGAGAGCAAACTGAGTGCAACGAATGTCAGTATGACAGTGCTCTTGTCATTTTCTGCTACATCTTCCTGTGCAGGTTTCTTGTCTTCATACCCTGGGCCAACCATATCAATCGCTAGATCAATGACTTTAAAGAAGTCCAGCTCTTTCTGCGCTGCCCATCCTCTAATCATATTGGCAAAACTTGGTTCTGGGAAGTGGTTGATGTTGGCTTCTAGCTTAAGTTGGATCTTCACAACCTAGTCTTCAAAAGCTAGTTCAATCCCATCTGTAAGGACAGGAGGATCCGGAATGCGAGCAGACTAGCAAGGTGCTGCATTGCGAATAGGAGCTGTATTCTTAAGGTATTTTTGAATGTCTTGCAGTTCAGTAATCTTTTCATCCTTGTCTTGAATTTCTTCTCAGAGCTGTAGAATAGCATCATTTCGCTCTGTAATAGTAGCATTAGAAGCTTGATTGACAATGAGATAGTCCTTAATAATGGCTTTCAACATTGACTAGGCATACTCTTAGCTGCTAGGTGACAGCTTTTGGAATTCAGTGTATGTGTTAACATTCCAAGCCCTCATCTAGTGGCCATTTGATAGTATAGACTACTGTCTTTCTTAAGCTGTTTTGCCCATCCTCTTGAAATCTTCTTGGGCTTCGAGGAAGTCATCTTGAACTTCATCTCTCTTCTTAGACTCATCTACTAAGGTTGTTTTCTCATTTATAGACTCATAGTCTTCTGGGTTTTGGTCAGCCATCTGGACTTTTTCTTTAGCCATGTGTGCCATAGCAGCTTTGCTATTCTTTTAGTTTTCATATTCAGTAGATCAGACTCGTATCTCCAAAGGCCCTATTACGTAGTTTGTTGACTATAGGAGCCACTCAAGAGGAGCGCACTTCCCTCACAGCTATATTCCTTGTCGAGGGAGCGTTATGAAAGGTCTGATCTATAAAGTCTATGGTGTTCTAGTGTGTTCTGGAATTGACTTTAGGATATAGTTGTAGAGTTTCTAAAGAAGGGAATTTGAATTTCAGTATCAAGGTTCAGGCTTAGAGAGCAAAAGAAAGGTAAGATTCAATCTTATGTTACGATGGTCACGGAGGTCAAGAAGCTAGTCTAGAGAATAATAAGCTAGATTGAATCTAAAGAGAGAAGAAGAAAAAGAAGAAGGTGAGGCTATTCCTCATAATATACAGTTGTCTGCTTAGCGGTTGTAGCCTTAGTGGCTAAGACTACACCTGTAACAACTGTAACCAGCTGTAAGCTATAATCGTAACAAGCTTAAAGATTTGGAGACTGTTGACTGTCGAATACGATGGCCGAAGGTTCTAAAGAACCAGTTGATAGAGGCTTTTTGCGAAGGCTTTGGTGACTAGTGAGCATACCAGTTTTGGAGTGCGCGACGCTACTTAATCGTCATTGTAAACAGCTGATTTCGAGGCATCTTGGCCTATGTAATGTTAGTATAAGATGATATCTAGTCAAATAAGTTCGATATCGAGTGTATTGTAGTTTTGGTAGGAAAATAAAGAATCCTACAAAAAATATCGAGTTAGCGTGAATATCGCCTAATCAAGTATCGACTTATCGCGTGAGAACTGTACTACTATACCACCACCTTACATAATGACCCTTAATCAATTGTAATTTATTTCTAGCGCCTCTCGCACATACGGTATAGTGCTACATAGTCCATAGCGCCGTTGTCAGCCTATAGAACCCACCTGCTAAGTAGTCTCACTTGCCACCTCTGTATGGACTTAAGCATCAACCTTAGCACTCTATCCTCTACGTCTAGTATAGAGACGTCTCCTGCACTTCCTTTCCCTCCTCTTTTCTATTCATTTGCTGCTTGTAGAGCCTTAACTTCTGCCTTAAGTAGAATAGCAGAATGCATCATAACTTATGCTCCCTTAACAAGGCAGCTAACAGCATCATTAATTAAGGTAGGAGAGCTGTTCTAATATATGATGCAGTTCTTAATGTGCTTTGTTTAAAAGTTAAGCTCCTGTATAGTTGAAGGAGTCTTTGAAGTCTAATTGTTACTCTTAACTATAGGAGGAGTTAGAGTTCTTAGGTGTAGATTTAAGTAAGAGAGGACATTCTACAGCTTATGTAGAACTAGTCCTGTTGCTTACAACCCACTCTTAATGTTCCATTCTATAAACATAGCTCTGAATGCTTCTTTAAATGTAGAGTGAAACTCAAGCTTCATAATATAATTTAGCCTATTCTATATGAAGGTTTTAATCTAACGTCTATATGAAAGCTTTAATAGGGCAAAGCAGCTAACATTAAGTGGCTGAAGTATATATAGAGGGTGATTATCTTCCGTTCTATATAGTAGTGTTAAAACTAAGCAGAGAGGTGGCTCTTATGCCTATTAAGAATAAGAAGGCAATAGGTTCTAATCATACGACTGTTTGTATGCTAATCAAAGTGTTAAATCCACTCATACCTAATTGAATTTGAAGTCCACCCCTGTTCTTACTTAGTGTAATCACCTAATCATCTAGTAATCCTAAGTCCTTATACATAGCAGAGAGGTGATTCTACACCTTGAAAATAATGAACAGTAGGAGCGCCTACCCATATGAATTAACACCTTAGATGATTGACACCTATTCCCTATTTCCTAGCTATATAGTCTTTAGACGACTCTTTGCTTCTAAGCTTGTGACTACCTTTATAGTAGCAATAACTCCTATTATAATGTTATAGCTACAGTAATGTGATGTCATGGTTATAGGGCTAGTGGGGCTAGGCTCTAGTAATGTGACCTATAAGTCAAAGACTAGTAGGGCTAGGTGTTAGCTGCCCAGAGCGTGCCAAAGTTCCGCTCCGAGGCGGAGCGTGACCTCTACGAGGAGGCACGCGCCACTCGGGCTGCCCTCGAGTTGGGGCTGGCCGTGAGTAGACCCCCTTCCCCTTGTGACTCGGTGTGGTTTCGATGCTGACTCTGGGCAGCAAATTTGGTCGTCACTGACCCGTCTCCGGACGGAACAGGAGAACATTCCTGCTCTCGTGGGGGAGTTGGTGGCTGCTGTAGGCAAACTGCCCACCGCTGCCGCTCCTGCGGTCACTACGACTCAGGGTGATGGAAGGAGGGAGGGGAAGGATGGGGAAGTTGGGGCGGCCTACGGGGCCTAGGTGGGGGAAGACCCTGTGTCAGAGGGGACTTGGGCCTGGCCCTTCGTGTGGGGTCACTTCGACCATTCGTCTCTCATGGTGGTAGCCGCTTGTTGCGACGCCGGTGAGACGTTTGGGAAGGGTGGCTCCCGCAAGGGTTACGGTGGTGAGTGCGCCCTGGCTCGGAGGGTATTTTAGCTTAGAGTCGCAGACAGTAACGACTCTGTTTCTTCCACTTTGTCTTTTCCGTGATCGTAGTTTTGTTCCTTTCCCGTCTCCCCTGCCGTAACCCTTCTGAGTAGTTTTTGAGGTGGTCCTGGTAAATCTGGGTATTCTGTATGAAACTCTCTGAGTTTATGGGGAGAGTTCGTGAAGTTTGACGCTGGGTACCACTCTGGGTCCGGATCATATCCGACCCAACTAACCCAGTATTGTAGTTGCTTCCGGCGGAGCCTTACGGTGAGGATCTTTTCCAGTTCCCATTCCTCTATGCCGTCTATCACTTTGCTGCTAGGCTCAGGCGGATCCTGACCAGGTAGGGGGTTGTTCGGGTCCTTCATGAGGACGTCTGGTGAGAACACATTGTGTATTTGAGAACTGGTAGGTAGTTCCAATCGAAATGCGTGCCCAATCCGTTCCAACACCGTATATGGTCCGACCCATTGTTGGCCCAGCTTGCAGCTAGGACGAGAGTTTTTCAAATTTTTGGTCGATAGGTACACTCTATCTCCTACATCCCAGTCGATGGCCCTTTGGCGTCGATTCGCGTGCTTAGACATTTCCTCTTGTGCCTTTGCCATGTTTTCCTTTGCGTGGACCCATGTGGTATGCATTCGGTCTGCAACTGCCTTGGCTTCCTCTCAGTTTAGGGTCTCCCGGGGGTTGGTGCTTTTCAGAGTGTTCCAATCCCAACTCGTACGCAGATCGGTTCCATACTTGAGTCAGTAGGGGGTCATGCCAATGGATGCGTGGGGGAGTGTCATTTGCACGCGGTCCATTATGGGGATGAGTTCGCTCCAGTTATCCTGATAATGGGATACTAAAGGCCTCAGTCTCTGATCGATGTATCGGTTCATGATTTCTGTCTGCCCGTCGGTCTGCTTATGATAGGCAGTCGACAGCTTAACCTTAACACCGATAATTCGACAGAACTCCTGCCAAAAGGATGATATGAATTGGGGTCCGCGGTCGCTTACAATCGACTCAGGAGTGTGTCCGAATTGGTATACCGATTCGATGAACAATTGCGCCATCTGCCGGGCAGTTGTGGTTTTGTAGCAAGGTATGGTCACCGAACTCTTACCGAGTCAGTCCATAAACACTAAGATGCTATCGTATCCATGCTTGTCCCTTGTGAACTCCTTGAAGTCCATGGTGAGGTGTTGCATAGGATATTCGGGTATGGGTAGTGGGTGTAGGAATCCTTGTTGCTTAGTGACATTGGTGTGAGAAAGCCGGCAACGCAGTTTCGTACATACTGCAAACAGTCCGCTTCCATCCCGACCCAATGATACTTTGGAGCGAGCAATTGGTAGGTTTTCCTGCCACTTGGATGTGCTGACGACACTTGATCATGCGCTTCTCGGATCAGTTTCGTACATAGGTCGGTGTGGCGATTCACACTAGGTGGCCTTTGTACAGGAGGAGCTGGTCGTTCATCGCGAATCCGTCCGGTAGGGGTTGTTTCGCGCGAGTCTCGGTGAATGACTTCCGATTGTCCGCACATAGCACCTCTATTAAATTGAAGGGCACCTGTGCGTTGGGGGTGTCTATCAGGTTAATGCCACGTAGCTCTCTGCTAGTTCGGCGCTGATACGGGGGTGTAAGCGGTTTGGACCTAGTAATACCCTCACTCTACTGTCGAGTTTGACTTTCTGTTGCGTTACCAGGTCTTGGTCTCTTCGGCTCAGAATATCAGCCTTCTGATTATTCTTGCCTGCGGTGTACATGATGCAGAAATTGAAGTCGGAGAGTAGCTCCATCCACTGAACCTGTTTCGCTGTGAGAATCTTGGTAGACATGAAATATTCCAACGAACGGTGATCAGTGTAGACGTCAACTCAGTGGCGTATGTCATACTGACATTCGTTGCACTCAGTTTGCTATCAAACTCAAGAGCAAACTTAGAAATCTCCTCCTCAAACCTACAAGTCACCATACATATCTTGGCTTATCACACCAACAACAGAAGCAATACTACTCAACGATTGCTGCAAACTCTTCTACTACATCTGTTTATGCTACATACATCACAGCATATCATTTGGACACTCATTGAACAAGTTATTAAGAAAATCTCCTCCTTAAGGGGGTGGGCCAATACTACCACATGGCATATCTCTACCAACTAGAGGCCTAGGAACATGAACGATAGCTCTAGAAGTTTCTACAACCCTCTATGATTCATTACACGTCATCGCTCCTTAGTTACCCACAAGATTGGTTAAGTTATGACATAATTTATCTATAGGTACTCTGACCTTGGACCTCCTTTTCACTTCCTATAGGCTAGGAACCCAAGAGATGGTTCTATGGGATTCTCTTATGTTCACTACATGATTAGCAAGCTAGTTGTGGGTCGCACTTGATTTCTAATACATTTACCAAGCCTGGTTAGTCATGGAAAGTCATGGAAAATGAGAGAACTACACTCCTTTGGCATAAATAGGATTGCCCTTTCCTTAAGAAAGGGCAAGCAGGCAATACAGTAAATCGACTATCACATACTTCCACGTCTTTTACAAGCTTCCAAGCATTGATCTTGTTACTCCTTGTTTCTGAAAAGTCAGTGAGGTGTTAACCTCTGACTTACCCCTGAGTTCCCAGACTCAACATTTGTTGCAACTTGTCTGAACCACTTCACTACATCATACACCTGATTGCTGCGTTGTGGAATAGTCTAAGCTACAACCCTTTGGCTCTGTTTTCTAAGACAGTGTGTTGTCTTAGTAAATTCATCCCTTCCTTGGGTGGCTAGATTCTCACATCTGGTGCACCCACCATTACAGCGTACCGAAGCCAACTCGGGCCTCCATTTTCCAAAGGCTTTCACGATTGCGAATAGTTCCTTGTCGTGGATCTCCCAGTTGATCTCACGTGACTGTAGAAGCTTACTGGGTACCATCGCTTGTCAGGGTGTTCTTGAGACAGGACACCAGCTACCACTCCATCAGAGGAGTCGGTCTCCAGCTTCGTAGGCAATTCGGGGTTGAAGTGGTGAAGTGCCTGTACCGCTAAAAGTTGTTGTCGCAATTCCTCGAAAGCAGCCTCGCATTCCTCTGTCCATCGGAACGGCTCCGAGGGACTAGTGATGGTGGTGAGGGGCTTTGCTATTTTGCCAAAATTGCGAATGAATTGTCTATAGAAGCACAGAATCCCAGGTAGGACTTCACACCCGTAACAGTGGTCGGTCGGATCCAGTTACGAAGGGGTTCGATTGTGTCGGGGTCCGCTTCGACACTGGAGGTAGTGAGAACATAACCCAAGTATTTTGTCCTGGTGACGTTGAACTCACATTTGTTCAAATCGGCTTGGAGTCCAGCTTCTAAGAGACGCTGTAGGACCTTATGCACATGCTCTATGTGTTCCGTAGGGTCCTCTGAATAGATTAGGATGTCGTCTAAGTATGCGCTACAGAAGTCGTCTAAGTATTGCATCAGGACGTCATTCATATACCGCTGATAGGTTGCGGGACCGTTCGTCAGTCCAAATGGCAGCACTTTGCACTTATAGGATCCATAGCGAGTCCGAAAGGTTCTGTACTCGTCTGAGTCGGGGTGCATCTGTATACGATGGAAGGCTTGTCTGATATCTAGCTTCGTGAAGATTTTTGCTTTCGACACCCGTCCTAGTAGTTCATCGATACGCGGGATGGGGTAGGGATCGTTCCGGGTGAGGCCATTTAACTTCCGGTAATCGATGCAAAATCTTAATTTGCCATCCGCTTTCTTTACGAATAGGATAGGGGACGCAAAGGGGCTGTTGCTGTTGACGATGAAGCCTTTCTCTAGGTTCTCTAACAGGTATTGCTTGGTCACCTTAAGCTCTTCGGTGCCCTGTCGATATAACAGCGAGAAAGCGTTTGGTAAAGGGGCCTCGAGCTGTATCTTGTGGTCGTATATGCGGTGGGGGGGGATTCGATCTGATTCCAACTTCAAAAAGACATCAGTGTACTTCCGGTGCCTATGCGGAAGCTTCTGCTGGATGAGGCGGAGCATTTCTTCGTCCTCTACCAACTCCTTTTCATGAATGATCTGATTGATTTCGTAGATGCTAGTCTGAAAAAACTCGGAGTCGTTTCGCATCATCTCGTGGTGGAAAGCATTTGCACTGATTTCGCATATATGCATGGGTGTAAACCTATGATGTACTAGGGTTTTTGAAAGGGTGGGTGCACCAGATGTGAGAATCTAGCCACCCAAGGAAGGGATGATTTTACTAAGACAACACACTATCTTAGGAAACAGAGCCAAAGGGTTGTAGCTTAGACTATTCCACAACGCAGCAATCAGGTGTGTGATGTAGTGAAGTGGTTCAGACAAGTTGCAACAAATGTTGAGTCTGGGAACTCAGGGGTAAGTCAGAGGTTAACACCTCACTGACTTTTCAGAAACAAGGAGTAACAAGATCAATGCTTGGAAGCTTGTAAAAGACGTGGAAGTATGTGATAGTCGATTTACTGTATTGCCTGCTTGCCCTTTCTTAAGGAAAGGGCAATCCTATTTATGCCAAAGGAGTGTAGTTCTCTCATTTTCCATGACTTTCCATGACTAACCAGGCTTGGTAAATGTATTAGAAATCAAGTGCGACCCACAACTAGCTTGCTAATCATGTAGTGAACATAAGAGAATCCCATAGAACCATCTCTTGGGTTCCTAGCCTATAGGAAGTGAAAAGGAGGTCCAAGGTCAGAGTACCTATAGATAAATTATGTCATAACTTAACCAATCTTGTGGGTAACTAAGGAGCGATGACGTGTAATGAATCATAGAGGGTTGTAGAAACTTCTAGAGCTATCGTTCATGTTCCTAGGCCTCTAGTTGGTAGAGATATGCCATGTGGTAGTATTGGCCCACCCCCTTAAGGAGGAGATTTTCTTAATAACTTGTTCAATGAGTGTCCAAATGATATGCTGTGATGTATGTAGCATAAACAGATGTAGTAGAAGAGTTTGCAGCAATCGTTGAGTAGTATTGCTTCTGTTGTTGATGTGATAAGCCAAGATATGTATGGTGACTTGTAGGTTTGAGGAGGAGATTTCTAAGTTTGCTCTTGAGTTTGATAGCAAACTGAGTGCAACGAATGTCAGTATGACAGTTTTCTGCGGTGGGGGAGAAACCTCCTGGTTTCATAGTGGGTTCGATGGCGTATCGGTGATCTCTTCGTAGTCAGAATTTATCACTTTCATTTCCATCGAGCGTCCGCCTGCGCGGCGTCTGTCTTCGCGGTGGATTGCGAAATCCCGGCGATTCGCATCTGACTGGTATGCAGGATGTTTAATGGACGTTTCGCGTGAGTGGTAGGGCAAGGTGATCTCCTTGCTCCAGCTAGGAGTCGGCGGGTACTCCTTTGGCCATACTAACTGGCTCTTTGCAGAGTCGAGTAGTATTCGGAAACGGCTGAACAGCTTCTTCCCAATTATCACATCTTGTGCTCCGAGGTCCAGGAGTACAAAGGGGCAGTTATATATCCAGCGTCCTTCGACTGTTAAGTGTAACCGAATATACTCCGATACGTGGCCTTGGATTTTGCGCTGAAATTCACGTATGGGTACAGAGTAGGGTAGTTTCCGTATAGGGCTCTGAAGCGCTTTCGACAGTCGTATTGCGAAAGGCTTGTTAATGACGAGGTAGCCGTTTGCTCCTGTGTCTGCTAGGGACTTTGTTTGCACCCCGAGTCCATTCATACTCAGGGTCGTGTCGACTAAGAACTGGGTGCCTCCCAGGAGTTCTCGTAAGTCTAGTCCTCTCAGGTCACATTTGGGTAGACCTAGGAAGGAGCCTTCTCCTAGGCCTCGTCATTTTCCTCGAGGGACGCATCAGATTGAAGTTCCACGGCTTCTTCCCATTGTTCTTCTGGCTCGGGGTCGTTACGGTCCATTTCCTTGATAGTAGCATTAAGGGGGCATTTGTCCTGGAAATGGCTGAGCTTGCCACACTTGAAACAGTTCCCTGAGGGTGCAGGGACTGCGGTTCTCACACGTTCCGGTATGGCTGGCTTGGGGAGGAACGCGGTTCAGGTGAATAGAGTGGGTGTGGCTCGAGTCAGCTTCGACGCCGATGCCTTTGCCGTATCTGTGGTACGTGTGGACATCCTTGCGAGAGTGGGTAGTGGGTTCAATTCGTTGTTCCGGCGCCGTTCCTGATCAAAGGCGGTAATTTCTCGTACCATGGTCTGGTATTCTCGATTCCATTGGTTTTTGATGATCGCGACGCGGCTGCGGAATTGGGGAGTCAACTTGTTCCACATGTACTGAAACCATTCCGACTCGGAGACTTGTCCTGTGATAGCTGCACTTTGGAAACGAGCCTTGAACTCTGGGAAGGTTTCGCTAGCATGCCCTTTCTCTCCCATTTGCAGGTCGTTGAAGAGGTTCCTGGCCTGTTCCGTCTCGTTGCCTGTGAGGTAGTATGAACCTAGTAGATCCATCATCTCCTCAGCACTGCGGAACCCATGCGTAGCGGACAGGTATTGGGGCTCTAGGTAGGTCTTCGCCAGGCCGGTCGTAGTTCCCCATATAAATGCTCTTCTCGAGACGTCGGTAAGGTAGTGGTCCTCATTGACTATGAGTCGGTCCCGAATCGAAGCGCTCCATTGTAGGAAGGTATGTTCTACCCCATCGCTGAGAGGAAGGATTTTCTCAGAGATGGTTGATTTCTTATAGCGATTCGGAGGGTCCTCGGTGTGCATTCGTGACGACCCTGGAATCGATGGAGAACGAGTGTTCTGAAGAGGTGGCAATTGAACTGTCTCGGGGGTGTTTCGTGTGCGAGGCGTTCGTTGCTCCATAGCTTCGACTGTGGGTATGGGGGCGCCCACCGGCGGTGTGTGTCACGGTTCACCAAGGCATAGGGCTCCAGTTGGGTATTATGAATTAAACTCAATCTAGAGAAGAAAGGAAAGAGAAGAGGAGCACTCGAGCAGTGGCTCGATCTATATACAGCTATGTTGTTGTGGAGTGAATTCTCTTTAGCGAGACCAGTTCTGAGAATTCACTCCACAACTGAAAACTTTGCTCCAACCCCGGAAAGCTCCCCACACCCCTGAACCCCCACTCGAGCTGCAAGGTGCACTTGATATCGTAACAGTGTGGACGGGATTCTGGTCTGGGATGCCGACAGGATAACTAGTAGATCCTTGACCTCCTGTATCTGTGCCTGTGCTTCGAGGTGGGCCATTCGACTCGGGATGTCTTCGGATGGCACAGCGGTCATAGCTGCAGCGGTGGATTGTCTGGTAGTCATTCTGGGCAGTTGACCATCATTGTCTTGGGGTATGTTTGATGTCGGCTTTTTCGACATACTGCCTCGGGTGTGTATCGGTACCGATACGAAAGAGCTTGACTTCCGGTAGCTCGTAGCTATCAACGCTCTTGTCCACAATTTCCTCTATGCTATGAGGGGGTTCTTAAGGATCTCGTATCCTATTTGTCGCCAACGCGTCAGCGACTTTACCAGCTTGTTCTGAAGAATCAAACCCTGATCCACTGGCTGTCCGTGAGATCTCTGGAATCACGGCTATTTGAAGTCGTCAGGTCTCTCCTCCAAAACGTCACTGAGTCGCAGTCGATGGTGTAACGGTAGTTCTCCTGAGTCGTTCCGGTGTGGGATATTATTTAAGTACGGCCGTCCCCGGCAGGCGTGATCTTTTTTGTATAATGTAAGGACACAGGGCACCCAGCTCACAGTAATAGCATATGAGAGTGCAAGTCGGAGGCTAAACGGATGCTATCCTATAGGTCTACTACGAAGGATACAAAAAAGATGATGGGGGAACCCCGTGAGTCGATTGTCTCAAGTACCCGAAACCCATCCGACTCAGTTAGCCCACCCAAATGATCACACGTGACCCCGCAGCTACCCAGAGTCTACTCCCTAGAATGAGAGATGAGAAGGCATCCTTACAGAGAGCTGTTATTGGACCTTGTAATCTTAACGCTAAATGAAGCATATAATATGTTGAGCTCCATCATACTGGCATATCGAGGCTAAGCTGCTTAAACTCAATATTTGCAGCTTCACATTGCTTTTTTAAGGCATCCTTCCATTGTCGTCGGTTGTGAAACACATATATATGACGCCGAAGTTTGCTAAGAACAGCTACTGACTCATTTTCTGGTAGTGATGGAACTCGGGCAGCTCCATACTCACCTCAATATCTGGGCCTCGGGGACCGCAGACATCTCGCCTCCACCACTCCACTATTCCACCAACCCGATAGCACGATCTTGATCCTCGCGGAACTCATATACCACCTCATCCACGTGCTCATCTACCGCCCTTTCCTGCCCATTGACCTCGCTGAGCTGGCGGGGACGGGACAACACCAGAGCTGGCAGATCGAAGCCACCAACCTCTGCTTTCTCCACGCCAACGCCATCGCCGAGCTCGTCGAACTCGGCCGCCAAGCCGGCTCCACCGAATGGCCCGCCTTCGTAGGCTACTGCGTCTGCAGCGCCGGCACGGTCCACGTCACGGCTCGCACTACAAGACCTCGCACTCCGACGAAGTCTTCTCCTCCTCCCCCGACCTGCTCTCGCGCTCCATGCACCAGCTCTCCGAACTGCGGTACACCTGGGCCCTCGTCCAGCACCAGCGCGACACGCTGCAGGCGCTGTACGCGCGGCATGCGTAGCTGCTGAAGAACCCCGCTGCGTCGCCGATGAGGTATTCGCCGGTCTTTCATCTGGAGGATTTCTTTGATCGGTATGCGGCACCTGGGGCGTCGTTTGATGGCGCGCATGCCTCGTTGGCGGAGGTGTCGTTGAGGCATCCGGCGGCGGATGAGGAGTATCGCGCGCATAATTTGCATGCGATGCCCGCGGCGTCGTCGCATTTCCCGGATGGGATAGCGGCGTATCCAACTACTGCGACGACGGCGACGGGGAAGAGGAAGAAAGACGCGGGGGAGGGGAATGAGCTTCCTACGCGCCTCCACGACTCCTCCACAAACGGCAACAACCCGACTTCAGCAACAACAGATACCTTACCACACCTCGATTTCTTCAACTCCTCTTCCTTCCCTATCACCAGCAACGGGGCACATCCGCCCCGCGACACTCGAGGACGTCCATGTCCCTCGGCGCCGGCAACGGTTACCCCGAGCATCTGAGGAATGGTAACGGCAACGGCAATGGCAATGCCGCGCAGTTCAGCGGGGTGGAGGGCTCTACCCCCTCTCCACCGCACCCCCCGGCACCGATCTCTACGCGGAAACGCCCTCACCGGGGAGTGGATGCGGTGTAGCGGGCGCGCTTGGGAATGGGGGAGGACGGGGGGTGGGAGGACAGGGGGATGGGTAGAAGGATCCGTTTTTGACGCTGCTGGAGCAGTTGGCTGAGAATGAGTATAGTGGGGGCGGGCCGAGCGAGTTGAATTTCTTTCTTGGGGGGGTGGAGGGGGGGGCATGGGGTAGTGTGGTTGAGGAATCTACTTGAGCGAGAGGGAAGGGATGGAGATGAGAGGAAAGGAAAGCAGGATTTTCAATCGATCGACAAACCAAACTTGGCCTTGCCACCGGCATTACCGGTAGTCTCGTTCTTGGACCGGGGAACGCACCAGGCACGCGGGAGCGGAGCGGAGCGGGGATCTTCCTCATCCTCCTGATCTACCGTTACGAGATGAGCGCAGGGCTGAGACGCGCGGGGATGCGATTGCGAGCCGATACGAAGCTACACAATGCGGAGAAACCTTATTTACTGGAAAGAGCAAGGAGGACCTGATCCCGCCAAATCGAGAGGCGACGTGGCGTCTAACTGTGTGTGTAGCTCGGTGTGTGCTCGCCTGCGGGGTGTGGTGCGGTGTTCATGTTCATATCTTTGGTTGTGTGGTTCGGGGGAGTGTGTAGGCGAGAGTTCGGGCGATGGGATATGAGCCGGAGAGGGAAGGGGGGGGTGGGATGGGGTGTTGATAAAAATACCCCATCCCACCCCTATTGATGGGCAGGGGTACGATGGGATTGTCAATATGGTGGGAGGGGGGGTGGTGTTTCAACCGTTTATTTTCGGGTTCTGGGGGTATTTTTTTTCTGGGGCAGGGGGGGGAGGGGGGGGTGTATATACGATATGACATACTGGGTGGTTCTGGGGGTATTTTTTTTCTGGGGCAGGGGGGGGGAGGGGGGGATATACGATATGACATACTGGGTGGTTGGGGGGGGAGTATCTAATTCCGAACTGATATTAACGCGAATGAATCAGGTGTATAAGGGTACACTACCTGTTATACAAATCCTCTCTATTCTCTGTTTCCGTGAGCTGATGTGACCTACGGACTAATGTCATTATCTGAGCTGAGGTGGGGGTAGAAATGGGATTGGAAATGGGATTAGAAATGGAAATGGGAGTGGGAATGTACAAAGAAGGACACATCCCCCTCCCCTCCCCCTCCCCCAGACAAGAATGCGTTTACCCAGCGCCACTCCTCCTTTACCCAACCTGACACCCATCCAATCCTCCTTTTACCCAGCGCCTCACCAGTATTTCCAGTATTTCCAGCATTTACCCACCCGCAGCAGATGCGGTACTACAGTGGTGAGCTATTTAGCCAGCCAGCCACGAGGTTTGGTAGGCAGATAGATGGACAGAGAGAGATGCTGGTTTACCCCACAAACGGTCCGGTAGTTAGTGCATTTTACCCCGCTACTTTAGACAGGACATTTCCCCGAGGGGGCGGTGCAACTGCAGTGCCATATATGTGACGTTGAGATGGGGGAGGCAGCTTGAGAAAGGAGGGATATGAAGAAACCAAGACAGAACGCACGAAGTGAGGGATTGGTAGAGATTATGGAGGGGGTAGGTGTAGTCAGGAACGCGCGTTTCATTTCGGATTGGATTTGTTATTGCCATATTTTCCTATGTGGTGACCTTGTTTGCCTTTTTTTGGGGCCGGGGGGGATCAGTGTGCGGCGAACCACCTCCGAATACGATTCGGCGATTCGGTGATTCATTCATATTTTTGAGGTATTCGCCGAATCATGACTCGAACCTAAGGCTTAAATAGAGTGTATAGAATATTGAAAACTATGGGAAATATTTAACTATGCCTAACCTATATCTTCTTCGTCGACAATTATCCCCCAATCCCGTAGACATAGTAAATATCTAATTGTTGAAGGCAATAGTCTTTTCCTTTTCTTTGTGACAATGTCAGTGTTGCCCGAGTACTACTCGTTGCGAGTAGTACTCGAGGAATTACTCGAGTAGTACTCGACTCGAAGAAATCTGAACTACTCGAGTACTACTCGAGTAGTTGAGACAGCCAAGAGAGCGGGGTAAGGACGTAGACAGAATTATAGCATAGGCAAAGTGAAGCTTTCAATGACTTGAATATTATTGTGATACTTACCATCGTCAAGATGAGCGAGTCTTCGCTATCACCGCCGCCCCTAGACGACCCGAGCAAATATAAGAATGCCTCTCAAGATCCACTCTTGCCCCTACCACTTGTACGCATGCCTGTACGGCCTCAAGACCAACTGTTACCAGATTCTGACTCAATCCTCTTTGCAAAGGGTCTATACTCTCGTACTATTCTTGATAATGCGCCTTTAAGAATATCATTTAAGTGCTTGCAGCCACATTGCACATATACACCGTCACAACCTACAAAGATGCAGACAACGAGTAATCTTTGGAAGCATTTAAAGACACAACATCCAGCAATACATGCACAATATAAGAAAAAGCATGTTCAAGATGGAGATACACAGCCTTCTTCTTCAACTACAGCTACATTCTTCCAGCCTCGCAAAGTACCAAATTCGTCAAAATTTAGAGAGCTTCTACTCTCATTTATTGTGTCTAATAACCTACCATTGCGTACATCTGAGAGTCTATCCTTCCGGCAGCTTGTTAGCCATTTAAATCCAACAACACTTGTAATTGGACGGACGACAATTGCAAGAGACTTGCAACGGATATTTTGCATTCATAAAGCAAGGTTACAACTTGAATTACAGCAGCATACTGCACAAGGTGGACGGATATCTTTAACACCTGATACTTGGTCTGCACGCAACTATTCTGAATACGCTGCAGTAACAGCACATTGGATCTCTGATAAGTGGCAGTTACGATGTACAGTCTTAGATGTTATTGAGCTTCAAGAGCCAATCCATTCTGGTGAATATCTTGCAGGGCAGTTAATAGCTGTTACAGACGACTATGGTATTACTCCTGCAGTTTTTACTATCACTCGTGATAATGCTTCTGCAAACACTACCATGCTCTCAGAATATGAGAACTTAGCATGCAAGAACGAAACTACATTACAGCAACCATGGGCATATACAACAAAAGAAGGCGATGTCAGATGTATTGGGCACATTATAAACCTTGCTGTTCAAGCTGCTTTAAGATCGTTAAAGGCAGTACCAGCAGATAAGCCAAACGCATACCGCCGCCTGTCGGATCTTGGAGAGGTTCGACAGGCTGTGGCAGGGGAAGTGGCTGTCGCCCTTGACGCCGCCGGCGGCGAGGTAGAGCGATGTGTTACCCAGGATCCTCACGATGTCGAAGAGCAGGCCCGTGCCGCCTTGTGATGTCTTGCCGCTGCCGGCGTGGTATTGGAGGTTACTCCTGTCTTGCCGCGAGGCGGATCCGAGGTTGGAATTATCATCTGGCGAGCGAAGTCTGCGGCGGCGTCTGTTCTGGTCATGTTACCTAATGGACCGATTCGCGTCTGCGGGTCGAAGCGGCCATCGATGATCCCCGACAGCGCATTAATCCTCCGTCTACCCTCATGGTCACCAAAACGCGCCCGTAGAAGGCGAATTCTTTTCGAGAGCCACGGCCATTCCGATTCCAGATCCTAGTAACACACACACATTAGCAACCACCACCACGCCAAGACATCCGGACCGACTCACCTAAAAGCATATACGCCTTCTTCTCGCTCCCCAAGGCGATAAAGGATAGCGACAGCAGCAGCAGCGCCTGCAGCGTCTCGATGCTCGGCTCGTTGATGTTGACTTCCGCGCGCGCTTCACTCACCATCCTAACATCGAAACACAGAACACCCTTCCCAGCCAGCCCTCACTCACCCAACCCCGCCCTCACAGCAAGCAAACCCACGACAACAGAACCACTCCTCCCCGCACACCAACATACCCACACATCAACAACACCACACAACAAGCCATCCACCAAAGCAGGGCGGCAAAAGAAAAACCATACTATCCCTCTGCACGCTCTCCACCCCCGTGAACGCCTCGCTCCCCTGCCACAGTCCCGCAGCGCCAGGCGCGCTTTCCCCGGCGCAGAAACCAACTGTGTAAATCGTCCCCACGGACACAATGCCTTCCTGTCCCGGGCCATGCACGATTATCACGGTCCTCGTGTCGCCGCCTCCCGCCTTCTCCCCGTTGGCGATCCCATTTGCGCTGGCGGGAGGCACTGGTGTCGGTAGAAATATAGAGAAATTTAGGAGATTTATGAGGATGATAGGGAGAATATAGAGGATGATAACGATGAGTTTTCGACTTTATATGGTTAGAGTTATCACGTGATATGGGGTACGTATTCCTGCCGGTATTGGAGAAGGGACTGTGGAGACGAAAGTGGAGATGAGGTTAGCAGAACACGTGAGAACAGAAAGGGGAGTGGGGGTTCGGTGGGGGTTCGGTGGGGTTCGGTGGGGTGGGGTGGGGGTTCGGTGGGGATCTGGGAGACTCTGGATAATTGTACAGTCACGTGATTATATATTTGTGGAGCAGGAGGCGAATAGGATACATAGAACTATCACATGCATATCACCGAATCCCGAAACATCAATGGGATTCGTCACGATTATGCATTTTGAGATGATTAAGACGTGAACTCCTGCGAGGAGATTTCAGGATAAATGCAAGTTTCACGTGATTGCGCGTTGCCTATGGGTCTGCCGCCTATCCCCATCTCCTTCTCAACTGCTTCTCCAACTCAACTCGCCGAATCTCCCAAAAGTCATTTCGCCTCCATCTCCATGAATCTCCAACTTCTCCTCACCCCATCTTCATCCCCCGCGCGTCCCCAGGTCCAACCCCTCTGGTTCATCATGTCATGATGCTTTCAGCCTCTGCCGCGACGACCACTGACGTCGTATCTCCAAAGTACAGGTTATGTGGAAGTTTCCACAGCCGCAAATGCACCCCGTGCCACTCCGTTCCGACACCGACACAGTACAAAAGCAGGTTCGGCTGACTAAGCGGTTTGCCGACCCAATGGGTTGTCGCGTTGCACATCCACGCCGAGCCAAGGGAGGTTTTGGGTCTACCATGATGTCATACCACGGAGTTCTCACTTTTTCTGATATCCCCCACTCGACTCGAATCCGCCCCATCCGCCATCCATTTAAAAAGAAAATCTGTCTCGTTCCACTCTCCCATGACTTCTTATCCCCCCTCTTAGACCTCACATTCTCCTTCCTAAATAATTTTTATTCAATTTTATTGTAACGAAACAAACTTGTCGAAACCCCACCATCATGGGACTCCTCGACAAAGTGAAGGGCTATAAGGCGTCGGGCAATGGACTCGACACGTCCGGGAGCCCTTCCTCAGATCTCGGTATCAAAGAGCAGGAGGGCGGAATCGCCAATATCAATTTCGATCAAAACACAGACGATACCGAGACCATCATGAACAACCCGAACCTCGACGATGGGAAGGTACCACGCGTAACCTTCAGGACCGCGGTGATGGCTGTCATTGCTGCCATGGGTGGTTTCATCTTCGGTTACGATACAGGACAAATCTCTGGATTCCTGGAGATGCAAGTCTTCTTGGAACGCTTTGGAGAGACGAACGCAGACGGGAAGCTCTTTTTCTCGAATGTACGATCGGGTCTCATTGTCGCCCTTCTCAGTATCGGGACTGCCATTGGAGCCTTGCTTGCTGCACCGCTCGCGGATAGAATTGGACGCCGAGGCTCGATTCCTTGGTGGTGTCTTATCTTCGCCGTTGGCGTTACTATCCAGATTGCTGTTGGCGATGGACAATGGGTTGGTGTAGCGATGGGCAGATGGGTCGCTGGTCTTGGTGTCGGTTCCCTCTCCGTTCTCGTCCCACTATACATGTCGGAGTCGACTCCAAAGCAGGTTCGTGGAGCCGTCGTGTGTTCCTACCAATTGTTCATCACCATCGGAATCTTCACATCCAACTGTATAAATTTCGGCACCGAATCGCGCACGGATACCGGCTCCTACAGAATTCCAATGGCCATTGGCTACCTCTGGGCACTCATCCTCTGCATCGGCATGCTCATGCTTCCCGAGTCGCCCCGTTATGATATCCGCAAGGGTTTCAACACGCGCGCTTTCAACACGATGCAGAAGTTCTACGGCGTTCCCGTCAACCATCGCGCCATCGCCGTCGAGACTGCCGAGATCAACGCCAACATCCGCGCATCTCAAGGATCGCACGCCTGGTACGAGGTGTTTACTGGTCCACGTATGGGCTACCGTACCATGCTCGCCATGGCCCTACAGATGTTCCAGCAACTGACCGGTGCCAACTACTTCTTCTACTACGGCACCACGATCTTCGCTGGTGTCGGACTTCAGAACTCTTTTGTCACGGCCATGATCCTGGGTGGCGTCAACGTTGGCGCTACATTCTTCGGTCTCTACTTCGTTGAGCACTTCGGACGCCGCAAGTGTCTTATCACCGGTGGCTTGTGGATGTTCATGTGCTTCATGATTTTCGCCTCCATCGGACACTTCAAGTTCCAGCCAGCAATTGAGGGCAGCAACGACGCCAAGACCTATGGTACCGTCCTCATCGTCTTCGCGTGTCTGTTCATCTGCGGTTTCGCGTCGACCTGGGGACCCATGATCTGGGCCGTCAACTCCGAGATGTTCCCATACCGTTACCGTGCGAACGCGATGGCCCTCGCCACCGCCTCCAACTGGATCTGGAACTTCCTCCTCGGTTTCTTCTCTCCTTTCATCACTGGCGCCATCGACTTCAGCTACGGCTACGTGTTTGCCGGATGCAACCTGGTCGGTGTCGCCATCGTGTACTTCTTCCTCGTCGAGTCGGCGACTCGCACCATCGAGGAGGTCGACACCATGTACCTCATCCACGTGCCGCCGCTCAAGTCGAGCAAGTGGACGAGCGAGATGATCGAGCGCGAGCTCGCCGGAAGCGATAACATGCACCTGGCGCGCGGCGGACGCAAGGTCGAGAAGCGCAACCGCGACGAGGAGGCGAATGCGCAGCAGGTCGAGGGCGTCCTGTGGGAGAAGCTTGGTGGCGACGATTCGCTGCCCCAACATCCTCTGCCAGCTAATGAGCTGCCGGCGCATCTTCAGCAATAGATGCGATACGTGTCACGCGATAAATGGGCGTATACAAAGGAAGAATAGACATAAAGACTCCATGAGATAGATGTTGTATTACTACGATGTATCAATGCGACATATAAGCGGCGACTGGTGCGACGGGTGGCCACCTCTTGCTCCAACGACCGCGCCACATGTACTCATGGTTTGTAGCATCATTGTTGTAACTTTTACTAGGATTGGGCTGCATAGTTTTGTTTGATATCCTGGGCTGGAGTTTTTTTGGGTACAGGACATTTTAGCTTTTTTTCTACCTTTTAGATAATCGTCGTGACCAAACTTTTCGCTTCGCTCAATACGCGGCTCGTCACAATTGCGACTGTAAGTACCTCTACATAGTAATTTGTATGTAAAGGTACATAACGTACATGTATACCTTACCGGCGGAGGCCGTTTTTTTTTGACCCTGCTAGCAGAGTCCAATAGGATGCTGAGTAAATCTTGTATGGGGCATATGTGGGCCGAGTGATAGAGCCTGCACAATTCCAGGACTAGTTGCCCCACACAACCTCTCCACAATGAGCTATTCCAGCACTATTATTGGTATCTTAGATAAGCTCATATATACCAAATGGTATATATGAGCGAATCAAATTACAGTATACTTGGGGATATAATAACAAAATAGATCTGACATTGTAACACAATAGTTTCGTCATAGTCAGAAGCGTGTATGAGCATATGTTAGGGCTATAATACAGGGTTATAATATCATTACAATATAGAGTTTACAGTGGAAGCAGTTTCGGGAGGTTCTAGGAGAGAATCGGATCCATTTTCTCTATTTACTGTATTCTAATATACACTGTCGGAAGTAATTCCAGACGTAACCGTTTGATCCTCCACTAATGGCCATATACCAAACAACAATAGTACTCTGCTGCTGTTTGCTTTATCCTGACCCTGAAGGGGTTTGGCAAGCGCTCAAAGGGCTGTTAGAGGAAAGATGGGTATCAATATCCGTGGTATCCCCACTGACTTTTCCTTCGGTATGGACAACCGGAGGGTCCAACGGAAGAATCAGTTCTGGTAGAGCAAGCTCTTGTACATGTTCAGAGCTGGCTGCAGGGTCACCAATGGTTGCAGCAGCAACCTCCTCTACCAACGCTGTAATAGGAGTTGCTGTAGCAGCTTCGCCCCTTACAAACCGACGGAGTGCAGCACTCCGATCCTTGTCGGTAGCAGTGCAGTACACTGGGGCAGAAAACGGCCCGTCATCCTCTTCGTTGCGATTGAGTAGAGCATTGTACTTGATGTGGGGTGACACCTTCATGCCAGTCCTAGTTTGTCCAGAACGGTGGGCAATAACGAGTCGCAGGCCTCGTTCAGTGATGGCGGAGTCAAGAGACTCTTGAATCTCTTGACCCGTATATAGATGATCTGGATCCATGCTTAGGAGAACAAGGAAGTCAAGTTCGTCTTGATCATAAAGGGCTTTATCCTCTGGCGACAACTTTACCCAGGCCTTCCTGAAGTCCGAAATGTATTCGTCTGGTGTAATACCCTCCCCCTCGTCGCTGTTGTCAGAGACCGCATTACTGTGGTTGGAATCGTTATCAGTGTCGTATTTCGCAGGAGAATAGGTTGGATCAGCAGATTCAAGTTGATGAGATAGGTCGTCAACTTCATCATCGGTATTCTCAAGCTCTTGTAGGACACGCTTCCGCTTTCGCATGTTCCGACCCGCTGGCAAGGCTTCCTCTTCTGGTGAAACCAAATTAGGATCCTTAGGAATAGAAACCCAAGCGCGAAGCTTCAATGGTAGGATCTTTCGGCCACACAACGCCTTTCGGCCCTCTTTGGAATTGTGTGCAGCCAACACTTCATCCCGACTGCTAATCAATGCGTCTGCAATAGCCTGGAATGACATAGGTGATTGGAGCTTGGTCAATACATCTATAATGCTCTTGTCGATCTGTTTGGTTTCGCGCCAGGCATCATGAGAATTCACAACCGAGAGCCTCACAATTGTAACCTTTTATTTTGAGACACCTATATAACGATTAGACCTCTTCTCTGTACATGTTCCAGGTAAGAGGGGGGCACTTACTCTGATAGGTCGATAGTGTACCTGCAACTCTGATGGCAGGTTGATAGCTGTGGTAATCGAGCACACACGATGACATGCTCCATCCAGGTTAGCGCCTTGCGAGGAGACCTGGTACATCATAATCAAGACCGTAAGGTTGGAGTGGGGGTTGTTGAACTCCTGAATAAGCGCAATGCGCTGGGCATCGGTAAGGCCAGCATGCAGAACCTCTGCCCGAATGTATACTGACTTCAGAACTGTCTCGATAAACCATGCTGACACTGGGATGTCCTCAGAACACAACAGTTTGCTCCGTCCTCCGTCTGGTTTCTGTTTGAGACAATGATCTGTCACATCCTTCAAAATCCAGCGCAGCTTCGGACTACCAAAGGTAAGGTGGCGAAGAAGGTCAGTAGCGTCCTTGATTAACCGATCGCCAGCTCGCAGAGTAGCGTGCGCCAGTTGTAAACCTGTAAAGCCCTGTGTACGAAGTATATTGATGGTTGCCACTGTATCATCGAGTCGCTTCTTTCGTACCGTTGTATTCTCCAGGGTGTCGTGTGTAAGGACGCAGGGCACCGTATCACGAGAAGTGGCATATGGGAGTGCGAGTCGGATATGAGTCGGTGCAATCCTATAGGTCTACTACGAAGGATACAAAAAAGATGAAGGTGTAACCCTGTATGACTGTTCCCTTAAAATACCCGAAACCGCTCCGACTCAGCTAGCTCCCTGTTTGCCTAAGGCTTCCTTACGTTATGTGCCTAAGGCTGTCAGTCGCGACTGACCCGTAACGGCCCCGAGTCTCGATGACGCCACGTGACGGCCGTAACTACCCCGAGTAAGGAGGCATCCTTACACTACCCCCCGCCTTGAGAAGGTGCTTTGTCCTCAAAGCACGCAAGCCGAGTAGCTGCCGCGACGAGCCCTTGTTTGGGTTGGTGGGTGAGGTGCGGGCGCCAAGACTAGAATGCCCTTTGTTTGTCCAGAAGGCTGATGGTAGGCGGCCGTATAGGCACTAGAAGTGGTCTGAATCCGTTTGCGCAAAGTCGCGTCCTTGTTGTGTACGTGGCGATTAGTGTTGCGAGGGTCCGTATTGGTATCGAATAGGGTCCGCGCGGTATGTGTCGACATAGAATTTCGATGTAAGGGGGAAATTTCGCGCTAACCCGATTCGGACGGCTTTGTTATAAGCCAGAATATGAATTCGAGCTTCGCCCACAACTTGTTGTTTTCTTCACAACAACGACGCTGACCCCCTCCCGAGACAGGTAAGTGGCCCTTCCGATGGTACAGCTGGATGCTAACAGGTTGTTTTTAGATACAAAAACACAACGAACGATTTGGTAGGTGATGGAACCGCGCTGGCGCGGTGGTGATAACTTGGGTTGGGCTGACGGGAAATCGCAGATTTCCAATTTGAAGATGCCGGTTCCCCCTCCTCCCGGCGCCCTCACTGTGGCTTTCCGCCAGCAGTGTATGCGCTGCGTGCGTGCCAAAGGGCGCAAGAAGGATGGAGATCCCGCCGTCTCGTGTGTGTGGAGCTTGGAAAGCTCCAAGTGTGAGCGCTGCGTGGCCCAACACGCAACGTGTGTTCCGGTGGGTTCTCGTTTGGTTTTCGGTTTTGTGGTTTGTCTGTCTGCCCGTCGCTGACCTCTGGAGATAGATCTCCTGGTTTGCTGGCCCGGAGTACCAGAAGCTCCTGGCTGCCGAGGCAGCAACCCCTCCCGTCCCCGCCGCCATCAAGGCCGCTGCGGCGGAGATTGGGCGTGTGGTCACATTGGCCACCGCCAATATGCCGAAGTTCCGCTCCCCGGCCGAGCTTTCGGCCTATATGGAGAGTTGCGCCCTCCGCGCCGCCGTCGAGGACGGCCTGGAGGTAAGTTTTCCGTTTCCCTTGTGTGTTTTTGGTTCTCGCGCTGACGACCGTAGCGGGTCCGCCAGGCCGTGGCCGTCGTGGGCCAGAAATCGGCCCTGATCCTGGTGAACCAGGAGAAGGAGATCGCTGCCCTTGATGGGGTGGCTTCTGCAGTGGATGCGGTGGGGGAGTTGGTGGAGAGGATCCCCGACGTCCTCGCCGCGGCGGCGAAGGTGGGCAGTGGTGGGGGGAAGAAGAGGAAGAGGGGGGCGGAGGAGGTGGCGGAGGAGGGGGTGACCGTCGACCTTGGGTGATAGGCCCTGTGTCGGAGGGAACTCGGGCGTGGTCTTTCGCGTGGGGTCACTTCGACCCTTCGTCTCTCATGGTGGTAGCCGCTTGTTGCGACGCCGGTGAGACGTTTGGGAAGGGTGGCTTCCGCAAGGGCTACGGCTCTGAGGGTGCCCTGGCTTAGAGGGTGTTTAGTTTAGTGTCGTAGGTAGCAACGACGCTGTTTTCCTCTGCTTTGCCGTGCCTCTCGTGATCGTAGCTTGGTTTGCCTGTCTCCCATTCCGTGATCCAGCCGGGTAGGTCCTGCGGCGGTCCTGGCAGGTTTGGGTACTCCGCGTGGAACTCCCGGATTTTGTAGGGGGAGTTCTTAAAGTTTGAGGCGGGGTACCATTCCGGGTCCGGATCGTATCCGACCCAGGATACCTGGTATTGAAGTTGTTTTCGCCGGATCCTTACGGCGAGGATCTTTTCGACCTCCCACTCCTCTAGGCCGTCTACGACTTTGCTGCTTGGCTCAGGCGCTGCTTGACCGGGCAGCGGGTTATTCGGAGCCTTGATGAGTACGTCTGGAGAGAAGACATCGTGTATTTGGGAACCCTTCGGTAGGTCTAGTCGGAAGGCGTGTCCGATTTGTTCGAGTACCGTATAGGCTCCGACCCATTGTTGCCCCAGCTTACGGCTAGGGCGGTGATTTTTCAGATTCTTGGTCGATAGGTAAACCTTGTCTCCTACGTCCCAGTCAATGGCTCGTCGGCGTCGATTCGCGTATTTAGACATATCCTCTTGTGCTTTGGCCATGTTCTCCTTTGCGTAAATCCATGCGGAGTGCATGCGGTTTGCTACTGCTTTGGCTTCCTTCTGGTTCATGACTTCCCTAGGGGTCGTGGCTTTCGGGGTTTCCCAGTCCCAACTGGTGCGCGGATCAGTTCCGTACTTGAGTCGGTAGGGGGTCATTCCGATCGAGGCATGGGGAAGGGTCATTTGCACCCGATCCATGATGGGAATGAGCTCGCTCCAGTTATCCTGGTAATGTGATACGAAGGGCCTCAGTCTCTGATCGATATACCGATTCATGATTTCCGTCTGCCCGTCGGTCTGCTTGTGATAGGCTGTCGACAGCTTAATCTTGACCCCTATGATTCGGCAGAACTCTCGCCAGAAAGCTGATATGAATTGGGGTCCGCGATCACTAATGATCGACTCCGGGGTGTGTCCGAATCGATATATCCATTTGATGAATAGCTGCGCCATTTGGCGGGCATCGGTGGTCTTATGACATGGTATGGACACTGAACCCTTACCGAGTCGGTCCATGAACACAAGGATGCTGTCGAATCCGTGTTTATCCTTTGGGAATTCCTTAAAGTCCATCGTTAGGTGTTGCATGGGGTATTCGGGTACCGGTAGGGGGTGTAAGAAGCCTTGCTGCTTCGTCACGCTAGTGTGAGAAAGTCGGCACGTCACGCAGTTGCGCACATATCGGAGGCAATCCGCTTCCATTCCGACCCAATGATACTTCGGGGCGAGTAACTGATAAGTTTTCCTGCCACTAGGGTGGGCTACTGATACTTGATCGTGTGCTTCCCGTATGAGTTTCGTACATAACTCGGTGTGCCGGTTTACGCACAGTCGACCTTTGTATAGCAAGAGTTGGTCCTTCATTGTAAACCCGTTAGGTAGGGGGTCTTTCGCGCGAGTGTCGGTGAACGACCTCCTATTATCCGCGCAGAGCGCTTCTATCAGGTCAAAGGGGACCTGGGTGTTCGGGGCGTCCATCGCATTGATCGAGGCCACGTACGTTTGTGCTAATTCGGCACTGATTCGGGAGTGTAGTCGGGCTGGGCCTAACAGCACCCTCGCACGGCTGTCGAGTTTGACCTTCTGTTGCGTAATCAGGTCTTGCTCTCTTCGGCTCAGTATATCTGCCTTCTGATTGTTCTTGCCAGCAGTATACGCAATAGAGAAATTGAAGTCGGAGAGTAGCTCCATCCACCGAACCTGCTTCGCCGTGAGAACCTTCGTCGACATGAAGTATTCCAGCGATCGGTGATCTGTATAGACGTCGATTCGGTGGCGTACCGATGCTAATTCTGGCCTCCATTTTGCGAACGCTTTGACGATGGCGAACAGTTCCTTGTCGTGGATCTCCCAATTGATCTCATGCCCAGATAGGACGTGACTGTAGAAGCTTACAGGATACCATCGCTTGTCGGGGTGTTCCTGAGAAAGGACACCGGCTACGACTCCATCAGAAGAGTCTGTTTCCAGCTTCGTAGGCAATTCGGGGTTGAAGTGGTGGAGCGCCTGCACGGCTAAAAGCTGTCGGCGCATTTCTTCAAAAGCGTTCTCACATTCGTCAGTCCACAGGAACGGTTCTGAGGGGCTGGTGATAGTGGTGAGAGGCTTGGCTATTTTCCCGAAATTTCTGATAAATTGGCGGTAGAAGCCGCAGAATCCAAGGTAAGACTTCACGCCTGTGACAGTTGTTGGCCGGATCCAATTCCGGAGGGGTTCGATCTTCTCGGGATCCGCTTCGACACCGGTAGTAGTCAGGATATAGCCTAAATACTTTGTCCGGGTTACGTTGAACTCGCATTTCTTAATGTCGGCTTGTAGTCCTGCTTCTCGAAGCCGTTGGAGGACCTTATGTACGTGGTCCATGTGTTCCGCGGGGTCCTCGGAGTAGATTAGGATGTCGTCTAGGTAGGCAGTACAGAAGTCGTCCAAGTATTGCATAAGAACGTCGTTCATATACCTCTGATAGGTTGCGGGGCCGTTCGTTAGGCCAAACGGCAGCACTTTGCATTTGTAGGATCCATACCGAGTCCGGAAGGTCGTGTACTCCTCGGAGTCGGGGTCCATTCGTATACGATGGAAGGCTTGCCTAATGTCTAGCTTCGTGAAGATTTTTGCTTTCGACACCCGTCCTAGTAGTTCGTCGATACGCGGGATAGGGTAGGGGTCATTACGGGTAAGTCCGTTCAACTTCCGGTAGTCGATACAAAATCTCAGTTTGCCATCTGCCTTCTTCACGAACAGTATAGGGGAGGCAAACGGGCTATTGCTATTGACTATAAAGCCCTTCTCGAGGTTCTCTAATAGGTATTGCTTAGTCGCCTTAAGCTCTTCGGTGCTTTGTCGGTATAGTGGCGAAAAGGCATTTGGTAAAGGGGCTTCTAGTTGTATCTTGTGATCGTATATGCGATGCGGGGGAAGCTGATCAGATTCCGACTTCGAGAAGACATCGGAATAGTTGCGGTGCATATGCGGAAGCTTGTCCCGAATGAGGCAGAGCGTTTCCTCGTCCTCGGCCGCTTCCCTCTCTCGGATGATCTGGTCGATCTCGTAGATGCTTGTCGTAAAGAACTCGGAGTCGCTTCGTATCATCTCATAGTGGAAAGCGTTTGCGCCAATCTCGCAAATTTGGACCGGCGTGAAGCTGCGTACCAGGGTCTGGCGTCGGGAAAGAGAGAAGACTCCGCTCCTCCCATGATTCTTTCTCTCATATGCGGATGGTCCGTTTCTTGGAGGTTTCGCCTCCACTTGCCCTAAGGGTCTGTCTTTATAGGTTTCCACGGGCGAGGCTCGTGTCCTTGGGGTTTTGGGGTGCGGGTGGGTCGTTCCAGTGTCTCGCACCGAGCTCGGTGGGGTGATCATAATAGCGTCACGATGGGCCGTTATCACTTTCATTGGTATCGAGCGTCCGCCCTCACGTCGTCTGTCGTCATGGTCGATGGCATCGTCCCGCCGGTTCGCATCCGATTGATGGGCGGGGTGACGTATAGACAGTTCACGCGAGTGGTAGGGCAAGGTGATCTCTTTGCTCCAGCTAGGAGTAGGCGGGTACTCCTTTGGCCATACTAGCCGGCTCTTTGCAGAGTCGAGTAGGATTCGGAAGCGGCTAAAAAGCTTCTTCCCAATTATCACATCTTGCGCTCCGAGATTTAGGAGCACAAAGGGGCAGTTATATATTCGGCGTCCTTCGACTGTCAAGTGTAACCGAATATACTCCGATACGTAGCTTTGGATATTTCGCTGAAATCCACGTATGGGTACAGAGTAGGGCAGTTTCCGTATAGGGCTCTGAAGCGCTTTCGACAACCGTTGCGCGAAAGGCTTATTAATGACGAGGTAGCCATTTGCTCCTGTGTCTGCGAGTGACTTCGTTTGCACCCCGAGTCCGTTCATACTCAGGGTTGTATCAACGAGAAATTGGGAGCCTCCCAAGAGCTCTCGTAAATCCAGTCCTTGCAGATCACATTTGCGTAGACCTAGGAAGGAGCCTTTCCCTAGGCCTCGTCGTTTTCCTCCAGGGACGCATCCGACTGGTGGGCGACTGCTTCCTCCCAATTATCTTCGTCCTCAGGGGCTTCGCGGTCAATCTCCTTGACGGTGGGGTTGAGCGGGCATTTGTCTTGGAAATGGCCCGGCTTGCCGCACTTGAAACAGTTCCCGGACGTAGCCGGCACGGCGGTCCGCACGCGGCCTGTAATGTCCGGCTTGGGGGCCGTGGGCGTAAAAGGAGTCCTCTGGAAGGAGACCAGAGGGCTTCTTGTAGGCCTCGGCGGTTGGGTTCTTCCGGGCTCAGCGGGTGTGAACCTAGATGAGCTCAGACGAGCGGGTCCTCGGGAGCTCGACTCGCCGCTCTTGGACGGGAAGCTTAGCTCGTTGTTCCGGCATCGCTCCTGATCGAAGGCGGTGAGTTCTCGGACCATAGTGTGGTAGTCTCCCTTCCATTGACTTTTGATAACCGCTACGCGGCTACGGAATTGAGGGGTCAACTTGTTCCACATGTACCGAAACCATTCCGACTCTGTGACCTGTCCCGTAATAGCTGCACTTTGGAAGCGAGCTTTGAACTCTGAGAAAGTCTCGTTGGTATGTCCTTTCTCTCCCATTTGGAGGTCGTCGAAGAGGTTCCGGGCCTGTTCCGTTTCGTTGCCAGTGAGGTAATATGAACCCAACAGGTCCATCATCTCGTCGGCACTCCGAAACCCATGTGTCGCGGATAGGTATTGGGGTTCGAGGTATTTCTTTGCCAGGCCAGTCGTAGTCCCCCATATCAACGCTCTTCTCGAGACGTCGGTAGGGTAGTGATCCTCATTGACTACGAGGCGGTCCCGAATGGACGCGCTCCATTGCATAAAGGTATGTTCTATCCCATCGCTGAGCGGCGTAATCTTCTCAGAGATGGTGGATTTCTTGTAGCGATTCGGAGGGTCTTCGGAATACATCCTCGGAATCGATGGAGAACGAGTGTTTCGAAGAGGCGGCAACTGAACTGTCTCTGGGGTGTTTCGCATAGGGGAAGTTCGTCGCTCCTCAACTTCGACGGTGTCCACCTGTGGCGTGGACGGTATTCTGGTCTGGGTTGCCGCTAGGTTGGCTATCATTTCCTTGATCTCTTGCATCTGGATCTCGAGGTTTGCCATTCGATCCGGTATGTCATCGGTGGGTGCAGCGGTCGTAGCTGCAGCGGTGGTTTGTCTCGTTGACATACGTGACGGTTGACCATCATTGTCTTGGGGGATGTTTGAGGTCATTCTCCTCATATTGGTTCGGGAGTGTATCGGTGTCGATACGAAAGAGTTTGACTTCCGGTAGCTCGTAGCTATCAACACTCTTGTTCACAATTACCTCTGTGCTTGAGGGGGTTCTTAAGGATCTCGTATCCTATTCGGCGCCAACGCGTCGACGACTTTACCAGCTTGCTCTGCAGGATCAAACCCTGATCCACTGGTCGTCCGTGAGTTCTCTGGGGTCACGGCTATTTGAAGTCGTCAGGTCTCAGCTCCGTCGCAGTTTCCGAGTCGCGGTCGGTGGTGTAACGGTAGTTCTCCTGAGTCGTTCCAGTGTGGGATATTCTTTGAGTACGGCCGTCCCCGGCAGGCGTGATCTTTTTTGTATAATGTAAGGACGCAGGGCACCGTATCACGAGAAGTGGCATATGGGAGTGCGAGTCGGATATGAGTCGGTGCAATCCTATAGGTCTACTACGAAGGATACAAAAAAGATGAAGGTGTAACCCTGTATGACTGTTCCCTTAAAATACCCGAAACCGCTCCGACTCAGCTAGCTCCCTGTTTGCCTAAGGCTTCCTTACGTTATGTGCCTAAGGCTGTCAGTCGCGACTGACCCGTAACGGCCCCGAGTCTCGATGACGCCACGTGACGGCCGTAACTACCCCGAGTAAGGAGGCATCCTTACATCGTGAAATCGACTTAGCATAGTCGAAACTGCATTAACTGTCATCTTCCTCAATGGGCCAGTCACACAAGGAAAGCTCTTGATCTCTGACGATGGATCAATACGGCTCTGTTTCTGTTCTGTCCACAGCGCAAGACCTTCTTCGTAATCCTTTACAAAGGACTGATGAAACATCTGGTACTCAGCAGCTTCAGCTGAGTTCATTCGGAGCTGGACAGTGGTAATTTCGTACGGCGGCATCAGATTCTTCAGCGACAAACGTCCTCCGTGGCAGTCCGTAGGGATTGATGTTGCAGTTGACCGACGAAGGAGAAGCAATTGCTCCAAGCATCTGTACAACTTGTTTATAGTTGTCTTGTCCTTACTGTTGATAAGTGTTCGGACACGATAAGGGTCTGTAGCGATGAGGTTCTTCCACGACGTGTGCAGTACATCTGGCAGAAGTAGGAGCTCGAAGTCCTTGTAATTGCCGTTGAGTGAATCTACCCATGTAGATCTCTCCTCTGTCGAAGAGAGGGACTTTGATATCTGAGGCCATAGAATGTTGAGAGGTCCAAGAATATCCTTTTATCAATTAGCCTAGCTCTGTACATGTACAGGAGTGGTCTGACTTACAGAGCTCTGATTCTGAATTGGTGTACCAGTAATAAACCAATGATGCCGCGCGTTCAACCTTGCAACTGCCACATGGATGTTAGTTAGAGGATTTCGCACTTTGTGGCCTTCATCCATAATAACGGTGTGAAAGACACCCTTCCATCTTCCAATCCATTCTGACGGCTTAAACTGGGTAGTATCGCCAGGCTGTCGACGCGGTTTCTGAAGTGTTCGAGCGGCAAGCGTGTCATAAGATGTAAGGATTACTGTCTTGGCAGCCATTCGGTTGTTTTGGTCAAATATAAAACGGAGACCGGCCGGAAACTTCTTCGGACTATGGGGGTGGCTTCGCATTGCCTTGGATGAAATCCACCGTAATGAGGAAGCTCCGTCTGGTGGCGAGTCCCCGTATGCAAGGATCAGGTTGATTCCCTTGAAGTTCTTTGTTATGTCGAGCCTCCATTGCTCTATCACCGGCCCAGCTGCCGCCAATATCAAGTGCAGTCTGTAATTACCTGGCGTCTCTGGTGTAAAGAACTGGATGACCCACTCGAGATACAAACATGAGGTGTAGGTTTTCCCCAAGCCCATATTATCGACAAGTACCCCGCCATATGTGCGAGCTGTTTGAAGTTCGTCGGCTTGAAGTTGCCCTTCCTTTGTTGGAGCGTGTGTATAACCGTAAGCTTTGAGGATCATCCACAAGAACCTGGTAACCTGGTGGCCAAGAGGCCGGATTTGTACTGTTGGGAGTGACCGTAGAACATATTTGGCAAGAGTGTGCTCCTTATCATGCCATGTGTCGAAATGAGCGTCTGCGATTATAAGGCAGGCATCGAGAGGAGGGCCTGTCTGGGACTCATCCCCCGTGAAGAGCTTTTGCATCTTATAAAAGTCTTCCATACTTGTTGCATCCTCGCTTGTTACTGGAAGCTATATCGCAATTAGCGTTAGTGGTGTCTCTGTACATGTACAGAGTTGGATGCTTACGTCTGCATTTAGAGTTGTAGAAGTGGCAGCAGCCATTCCACTCTGAATCTCTTGCTGAACAATTGAAGGCAGGCCAGCCAAGTTTAGGGCCTTCTTTGGCGCAACATTAGCAACACGTAGAGTACCGATAACCTTTCGGATAAATGCCTCAATGCCAGCTGGGGTTGATACGTCGACACCAAGGTGCCATGCTTGCGATTCTGCAGAGTTGCAATCCCCAAACAATTTCGTAGGAGTTACCATGCCACGGATCCCGTGATGGTTTGATCCTGAAAGGACCCCTTCCAAGTATGATAGTGCAGGTTTATCGCGCATCATCTTCGCTGTGTGTGGACCTGTTGGGACCTCAGGGCCTTTCCCCTTTATGTCATGTTGAGTGGGAGGGAGTGGAGGCGAAGGGCCTACAACGGCTGTAAAATCTTCTCCGGTAGTAGTCTCTCCAGTAGATGCGTTATTGACTGTAGCTATTGTGCTCTCGTTGATGCTACAAACCTGGATAGGGCCCCCATCGAACTCATAAGGATACGGCCCATCCTCATCTGCATCAACAACTTTGAGGGAATAGTCGATGCGGAAACAGGTACCAGATTGAAGGATGTCGAGCACATCAGTCCATGGTATAACAACATCAGGATTGTCATTGTCGTAGATGATCCATGAGCCCTCCTCTGGAACATGTACAGGGCCGCAGTCTGTATCAGGAAGAGTAGTTGAGACCAAGGTAAGGGTGCTGAAGTCGCATCTGAGCCGCGGGAGCAGAAGCTCATGGCGTAGGTGATCACGCCACTGGGGTGCGATCTCGAAGTCTCGAATCTCATGCTTGTAGTCAATGCTGTCCTTCAACAATCGGATCTTCTTTCGCTTCAGGTATGAATTCATATGATGCAGAAGATCCTCATTATCGTCTGTTCCCTCCTCATGGACAAACTGGAGGGTAACCTGGAGTGGGATGTGCTTGTCTTGGTTCATAAGACCAATGATGGAAGTCGCTCCAGGAATCTCAACCACAGTATCACTGCCCATCCAAGATGGGAGCCTGTCTTGAAGTACACTTCCAGATTCGAAATAGGTGCCCTTTGTAAGTTTGCCTTTGATCGTAGCAAACTTCGACGTTGTAGTATGATAAAGTAGGTAGCGAATACACGTATAAGCTCTTGAATACCGCTCCATGGCATGCTCGCTATGTAAAACAAGCGGGCCAAGTGTAGGGGCAAGCACTGCCTTCATGTCGAACGCTGAGACAAAGAACCCCTTCACACCTGACTGATGAACGCGTAGATTGGTAAACTGCGCCTTTAGCTCAGGGTCGTCATGGGTCAATAGGTCCATATCTTCAAGGGCATTGGCAACGTGGTGTATAATCCCAGCAAATAGCAGTGTAAGTGCTCGGGTTGTGTTCTCCGTATCTGCGTTGTCCTCTTCGGTTCGAGCATCGAAAGCTGAAATAAGAGTGTCGATATTGGCCTCAAATTCATATGCATCAGCATCGTCGATTGAAGCCTCCAATATGGAAGTTGCATTGGTCTGTAGCTTGTTCTTCAGAGTGGTTTCGAATACCATTGCTCCCTTCATTACAGGCCATGACCATTTCAGGTGGCGTAAGTGGATGGTGTCGGTATAGCCAAGGTATCCAGCAACTGACGATTCGGCCAGCCTTGACATGTCGTTGAGTGGGTTCCCCGGTGCCCACTTTGTCACCTGATACTGCAAGGCTGCAGCGCGCTTCCTTGAAGTCTATTGCTGTATTAGTCCCGTGTACATGTTCAGAGAGGGGCACCTTACCTCATTCTTTGCAGAGCTGCTTCCGGATGGGTTTGGCTCCTTTTGAGCCTTTGGTTCGGATTTCTGAGGAATGCCATGCGTCTTTGCGCGTTTGGAAGGGGGTGTGGTCGACATAGTAATTGTTCTAGAGGTATTAGAACCATGCCTCTTTACATGTTCGGGATATTCTAGGGTTCTCACCTTCAATTCACCCGGGTGAATTTCAAAACAGCGCCAGTGAGGTTGTTGGTGTGGAAATGAGGTAAAACAAGTTGGTCGCACAGTGTGTTGGTGTTGGAGTGAGTGAATTTGAGTATTGGCAATGATGCTCTTCGATATTTGGCCAGGTTTGGCCAGTTGGCCTCACACCAGCTTGTAGATAGCTTCGTTTGGTCAGTAAGATGAATGTAAAAGGAAATAAACAAAGTAATAGATAGTTGCACTTACTCGAAGCTATTCCAAGGGCCAAAGAACAGCCAGACAGCACATGTTGTTGTTGTTGTTGTTGTTGTTGGTGGTGGTGGTGGTTGAAGGAAGAAGTTGAGAGTTGATATCCGGAGGTTGATTTGGCCAATAGACCCCACCAAAGTGATGGAACATGTATAGAGGGCGCTTGACAATCCGCTTACTACTGGAAGCGTACGTCCCAAGTACAACGAATATACTGATTTGGATAGAGTTCGCTATTTGGAGAGGGTACCATATATATCTCATCTGCCTTAAGTTGCGGCAGGGTGACAATTTGACGGGCTGAGGTTTGGGTAAATATAGGAAGGTTAAGCACTGTATCTGAGTTACTATTCTGAACCAACTTATTTATAAGAATGAAGACGTGGGGCAACTGATCAGGACTAGGGGCATAAGTAAACAAGCCAATTATCCTGCCAAACGTGCTGTCAATAGTTAGCACTATATCATTCTGCTGTAGTGTTCGCCGTCGGGAACTATCTATAATAGAATATGTCAATTTCTCATACCAGCGGAAACGGGTATTACCAAACAATACCGAGTGGTAGCCATATTTAGTAAGGGTTCCTTCGAACATATTTAAAAAGGGTATGGTAAACTGTCGAGCTTTGATAGGCAGTTCCTGTAGGACGCATGCTTTGCTTGATAACTCACCCTGTACTCGGGCATCAATATGCAAGTTGTTAGAATGTATATTCCGGTGAACCCCTGACTGTGATGTTAATACTCGCCTGTCAGCAACAGTTAGTAGGGTTTCGAATACAGCTGGGCAGCTGTCCCGAATCCTCATAATCTGAGCAGAGATCTCTATACATGTGTGGAGGAAGGCACCACACAGAGTATACCGTAGCGTTGAGAATATACACTCCTGGATAAGTAAGTCACGCTCGGGTCGTCTATGATTTGTCCGAGTAACTGCCTCCTTGAAAAACTTGTGCTTATCCTCTCCCCAGAACACATTTGTATTCCAGACAACCCCGTACTCCTCCATCATTTGGTTAAAATGTAACGCAATATGGTAATTCGGAAGTCTGCCTGCATAACCAGGAATACAAGAACTATCTTGAGTATTGTTGCCTTGGTCGTCCGTACTTGTCTCAGTATCGGAACCACTTTGGACGTAACTATTCGAGTATAGAGGGATAGACAGCGCAGGGCTTCTCCTACTACGAGAAGGTTGTCTAGTTTCTACACTCTCTGACGACTTCGCTGCAGCTTTCATAAGACCTAAAAAACTAGCTCTCCCCTCCAATATGACATTGTGGAATTCTAGCCGCTCCTTACTCGTGAGGCTAGTTGAGGACACGAAGGAATTACTCCGTGCAATATGACCAAAGGCACGGACAATGAAATCTACATCAGTTCTGGTATGTATAGGCCGGTGTGTCACTGGACATTCGCGGGCAAGGGCTAGCTGGAACGTATGCCGTATATGGATAGTCTTTAGCCAACCGCGAAGTATTAATGGCACGATAATTGACGCCTTCCCACACTCGCTCATTGACCAGGACCGTATGTGCTTCTCTGGCGATTGGATTCGACTCCAGCCAGGCGGGAACGTATATGTCTGGAACTGTTTAGTAAACTCAACCTGGGCAACTGGAGTTAGCAATGGCCCATATAATATTGGATATAGTCTCCGAACGATACCAAGGAACTCACTGTGTGCTGGATCGGGGGGGCGGCTTATAATAATGTCAAGTGCTGGTATTACAGACTGTAAGGCAGATGGCTGGTCAGCTAACCCATGTCGGCGACCAAATTGTAACCGAGTTGACTTTGAGGTAAGTTTATCCATCTGCATGCGTAGGTCCTGTACTTGGTAGTGGAACCGACCATGGCGTGCAATATCTCTTCTGAGATCAGCCCTTGTATCAAGGCTTGCATCACAGAACCGACAGCAGAGGTTAGCCCTTGGGGAAAGAAAACCAGCTGACTGTTGTTGCCCTTTCATATCACCTAGAATAGTAATGAACGGGGCCCATACTACTGTCTTTACTCCTCTAATAACCATTGGGCTTCCACGCTCAAGGGCCCCTATACATGTTCGGAGGACCGATACTGTAGCATCAAGCTGAGAACCATGGGGCCCAAGGGTTAGAGTATGACTATTCATGCTCCTTTGTCGCTGCTCAATACCAAGCCCAGCTGGCATCATATATACTCCAGTAACTGAGCGGTACATGTTGCGGTATAGTCCACGTCAATAAACATAATGAGGGGCAGTGACAGTACTCCTGCCATAACTGTAGCCATAAGGTACTCTCGGCCGTATTGCTTAATCTCTAGCCCCCCACGTATTGGTGTACTCTTCTGGATATCAACGATGCCATGGGCCTTGGTAAAGATCTTAGTAACTGCCCAGGGTGTCCGTATAGTACCATCACCCCACTGGATGCTAATATCGGGTCGACGGTGTAATACCTGGTTTGGCTGGACCCAGACTAAACCCTCGTTGTCAATAATGCGCTCACTTGTTGACAGCTTTCTAATTTCCTCCTGTAGTCCACGGGACTGGTATAGTATGTTGTTCCGATGCAATAAAGGCCTGATATGAAGGAGTACTGTATTGATAGTAGTAGACAGTTCCCGTCTATCACGCCCAACAAACACTACCTGCCCTGTATGCTTGGAGGTGGAGCTACAACAGGTCTGACTTTTGCACTTATACTGGACAAAGTCTGAGGGAAATATTGGCTCTCCACCTTTATATAGGGCAAAGTCGCTGCCACAGGTCCGAATTGAAGAGCCCCATGCACGGGAATGGTAAAACTCGGATGGATTGTCTACAATCTCGGCCATTCCTTGGTGTATTGGCTGACCGAGTGTTGATGATAGTATAGTGGCAGCGATAACCCGCGGGTCAAAGAAGTATATATAGCTTTGGGACGTTGCTGCATTGCCTGATGGCTGTTTATCCATCCGGACATCAACAACTGATCTTTGGAGCGGTAGTAAAGGAAGGCGACGACGGCACCACTTTTGGAGTGTTGCAAGGTTTTCTGGGAGCTGTCGAAACTCCTCATTTGGAAGAAGTCGTAAAACTTGGAGTAAAGCCTTATAAGTCTGCCGGGTAACCCGGTGTGTATCGCACCAGAGTCCGAATGCCATTGTAAAGTCAGATACTGGCGCTGAGCGAGGGTTCAGTGCAGATAGATCAATGACCTCATTGCTTGTAAAATGAATTTTGGGAGTGTTTTCACTCTCTACAGAGTTACTATCCGAGCTGTTGTCCCCCATAGCCATGCTATTATAATCGTCACAATAAAGAGCGTCCTTTGAACATGTATAGGAAGAGCCTGGCTCCATAATTGGCATATTAGATCCTGTGTTGGCCGGTTGATCGTTGGAGATAAAGGCAGGACTACTATTGCTGTCACTATCATACATTGTGTAGTAGTCTTCTGGCTGGTTTAATGTTAGCGAGGGAGGTATTATACAGGTTTGGATGCTACTTGTTTCATTATTAGGAATAGGAAGCTGCAGGTGTCGTCTCCGTACAGCCTCTGCCTGGCCTATTTGTGTAGTCCGATGTGCAACATGTCTTCGAAGGTTTGCACTATAAGTTGGCCACTTGCGCCTTCGCCGACGATTTGGATTGCCAAAATCCTCAGCTGTATATGTTGTATCTGGGCTTAAGTCCATTATGATTCACTATATGTTGCTTGAAGACCTCCTGTTGAATACGGGGGTTATATTATAGTAAGAGCCGCATACAGAGTTGGATAATACTACTGTGTTAGTCATCTTGGGTCACGTGCTCACATATATTTGCTCCACACACGCGTAATAGAGTGTTTGGAAATATACACGTACAACCACAATACTGTGTTCTCAAACTACTATATATTATGGTATAATTACAGAGTGTATAAGAATATACAATCAGTGTTTGTGCCCCCCTCTGAACATGTACAGAAGATAGGCTAATTCTTGGGTTGTAGGTTCCTTACTATGCCAAAGACATCACGTCGACCAAGACGCATTGCTAAGGGTGCAGTGCAAGCCCACAGCCAAGAGGATTACAACTACGGAAACTCCCAGCTACAGAATGCTCGGAATTCTGGGTCTCAATACCCATATGGATTAGGCCACCTCCTTCCACGCGACTCAAATAGTCCAGGGTTGTCCCAAAGCCAGCATTCTCCAGACTCGGTTGTTCAAGGAGCCCCATTGACATCAATGAATTCACCTACCTTGCAGTTACTACAACACGATACACCCAATACAACTAGCCCCTCAATGTCTCAAACTGAGCGTGTCCAGGGGGGGTTAATGAATGCGGCCTCCTCTCAACTCCCTACCCAGCCAGATACTACGCTATCCTTTGAGAATGGTCATTTGGACCTGACTCAACAGCTTCGGTCGAACAACAACTGTCGAAACACTGTTGCATCTACGCTTCAACAGAGTAGTAGAAGTAGTAATTCTACTGGATCTACCAACTCATTACTAGCCTGTCGACCTACTGCAAAGCATACTAAGCAATACACCCACAGTTCCCATAATAGCACTATGGGACCGTTTCAACGGTCAGCTAGCCAGACAAAGCTCTTTGACAACAATGCGTGGAAACAAATCAGGAAGAAGTTGGATCCTGAAATACGACGACTTACCCTCCGATATGGGCGAGCAACAGACAAGGAGCTTGAGGCTATAGTAAATGACGTTACACTATCTGTTGACTTCGATGAGAACTTTGCGCTTCGAGACAAGGCTCTCTATAAAGCAAGAGGCAATACAAATACCTGGAAGCACCGGACTATTACCTGCATGATGGTATGACCCTCCAACCCAAAATATAGTAGCTTGTCTGAACATGTACAGGAATGGGTTGGTAAAACCCTTACAAAACCATCCATGTCGTTTCTGCTGAATGAACAAGACCTATCTCGACTCTTTGAAGTGTTCGAGTCTATTTACAGCATTGTTGATGCAGAGAGTGTCTTTTGCTGGGCAAGTCGATATATACTGTTCTACGAGAAGATTGAGTCAAGTGAACTGCATCCTAACGGAACAGCGTCAATTGCTCCAGGCCCGTTCTGGATTAAATGTACGTTGTTTATAAGTGGTTACTGTTTTGTGCTAACTATATTAGACTGGTTTGTGTCACTAGCTGTAAAGGTAAAGCTCCACCTTGACTTCGAACAGAACCATGGTGTTCGGAATGGGGTACCCAGACAGGTGCTCCTCAACTGGTTTGATGCCTACCCAAGAAACCAGCATACTAATATCGGCCCAAAACGATTGAAGTTCAAGGATATGTATGGACGACGGAGGAAAATGCCCCTTATAGACGACCAGATTGCACAGCAATCTATTGGAACACTAAAGGATGACATTGACTGGGGTTCGGCAGACGAGGATGGAAGTAGTAACGACAGGCCTGAGCAATTTATGGATGATGAGAATGACGATGACGATGACGATGACCACTACGACGACGATACCAACGGTGCTTATAGCAGTAGACGTAGTTTACAAGACGTATTCGAGGAGGGGTTATAATAATATAGTATTTGCTTCATTAGTATAATATAAACACTGTCTCCTTAATTATACCCTCGTAATAATAGAGTTGACCATATATCACGTGTATTTTGCCAATGTGTCACGTGTTTATTTTTGGGATTATTTAACTCTGACAATTGTCTCTTATACAGGTGTCTATTTATTAACGCTGTTAGTGTAACCCTGGTTTCAATACTATTCCTAGCATAGTGTCTACTACTACCTTATTGTGTAAGAGTGTTCCTTTATATATTATGATTGGCTGTTGGAATAGTGCCAAGTGGGAATAGTGGCACAATAGGCTTGGCAATAGAATATGTAGCTAGGTACAGCTTACGCAGCCAATAGATTGGCTGCGTAGCATGGTGTATATTGGTATTAGACCATTTTTTACGATAAATCCTGTCCAATGGAATCGAAAAATGGGCCAACGTTAGGTAACGAACCGGCCAAACAAGCGAACCGGCCAATCCATTTTACACCTTAAATCACGAATTTCATAACTTAATATCTCAACAACCCTTTAATAATAAGTTATAAAAATATGTACTTAGCCTTTTATAAGCATTTAAAGTACTCTATTTGATTTTTAAAGCAATTAGTATTGTAGTTATTAAGATACTAAGAATTAGGTCAAAAGTGGGGGCTAAAACTCAATATCTTAATAACTACAATACTAATTGCTTTAAAAATCAAATAGAGTACTTTAAATGCTTATAAAAGGCTAAGTACATATTTTTATAACTTATTATTAAAGGGTTGTTGAGATATTAAGTTATGAAATTCGTGATTTAAGGTGTAAAATGGATTGGCCGGTTCGCTTGTTTGGCCGGTTCGTTATACATGTACGTTAAGCCATTATTGAAATTATCACTTCTTCGCTCCCACTCCTACCCTCTCTCCCACTCTCGCCCTCGCCCTCGCCCTCACTCTCGCTCTCAGTTTGGGGGGCTTCCGGGTCAGGACTGGGTCCTTAAACTCCGGAGGAATTGGGAGGCCAGCTTTCCGAAGAGCTGGAGTAGTATTTGACGCTATCCTGGTTATTATGGAAAGACTCACGAAATATAGAACGGTTATTTGCTGCAAATGTCGCACTCTCTTACTACCGTTTCAACCTGCTTCCTCATACCTAGGAAGTAGTAGTGTCAGGTGATTCGTTCGAAGGTGCGTGTTACTCCCTAATGGCCGTGTGCTAGTAGCGAGTGTTGTTCTTGCACTAGCGGGCATCTCATTTTGCTTAGGACATACACTAATCCTTTAAATCGGATTAATCCTTGTTCATTGATGGCAAAGTCGCCTTTGGTTTTTATTAAGATTCGCTTTACACGTTCGTCTGTTACATAAGCTTTCTTAAGTCTTTCTTCTAACTCCAAGTTCTCTATAGTAGCAATCGTGGCTAGCAACTTGTTGTATTACATTCCTACGTCTGTTTTCTTTAATATGGCTCTAGTCTTTCCTCTTTAGGGCTGATGTGGTCAGTCCTTCTGCTATAAGCGTCTGCTCTTGCATTCTCAGAGCCCTTGCGATATGTAAATTGTAAAGTTGTAGGCTGTGAGTGTCTCTGCCCATCAGACTTGTCTATGGTTTAAACCTTAGTTATAGTGAAGTATATGAGATTCTTATGATCCGTCTATACCTGTATAGGGTAGGTCAATCCTTTAAGATATACTCACTACCACTCAAAAGCAACGACAATAGCTATTAGCTCCTTGTTATAGATGTCATAGTTAAGCTCCGTAGGTGACAGTTTTCTAGAGTAATATACGACTAGCTTGAGCTTTCCGTTTTTGTCTAGTTGACTTAGACATGCTCTAATCGTGAAATCAGAAGAGTCCATCTCTAGGACTATCTTCTTTGTAGGGTCAGGATAGGTGCTTCTGTGAACTTTGTCTTAAGTTCTTAGAAAGCAGCTTCTGCCTTGTCTGTCCATTCGAACGTGAGGTCTTTCCTTGTAAGCTCTGTAAGTGGTTGAGCTACCTTGGAATACGTTATAGAATATTATTATTCACCATTATTCGCTGATTCCTAATTTTATTGTGTGTCAGTTTAGTGCACCCTTGTGGGGTCGTTGTGTCGATTCGCGGTAGATGCTATTATACTTGTGGGTTGATGATCGTTGTATTTTTTTGGTTTAAACTACTGCTCTGAAGCCTGGCCATAATAAAGCTATTTCGGTTATTCCTTCCTGATTACTAATCCATTCTGCACACTCACCCCCTGATCGTTTTCTTCGACACATGGTGTTGAAGAGAGTGTCCCTATGAGCACTCCTAAGCGACCAAATAATGAAGCAATCCACCCCATTAGATACCCCATCCTCGGTTCCCAAAGCTATCCCATTTCTAGCTATTCATGTCCTGCAATCCCTCCATTTCCACCATTCCATCAGAAATCCATGTCTCAAAAGCATTCGCCATCAATCAGCCCATATGAAATAATACCAGCCATGACCCTCAAAATCCCCTCTTGTCTTCTAACACCTTCCTTAATCTGAGCCTGCAACATCTCATTTTCATCCACCAGTCTGTTGATTTCTACCGATTGCTGCTCGATAAATGTTTCATGCACACGAGTAACCTCATCCACTTGCTGCTAAAAAATATCTTCTCTGATCTTTGGTATATCTTTCCTTTCACATTCAGTGTGTGCGGGAGGCGGGCATGCTCTTCATTTATGCCTAGGCAGAGAGTTTTGGCTTGTTTGTCTGTAAGAATCCTATCTCCATTTTTTCTCTCAAAAAACCTATACTCCTAGTATGGAGCTCGTAATTCTCCCCGATAGTTAAATGCATATGGTGCCTTTTTGTGCCTGAGGTATCGTGCTGTAGGACCATGCAACTGTCCCTTGGGCTTTGGTGGCGCACATGCAAGATCTCTTGCAACATCAATGACATCCAACCATTTTTCTTCTGGGATCACCCGGGGATCCATAGGAGGGAACATGGCTTTCTGTTCAGTATCTGTGAGCCTAGGTTTATGCTTCTTCCAGACAGCATTTTCTATTTTCTTTGGCATATGCGACACAAAATTTCCATTTTCACCAATTATATTGGTTAATTGAGATTGTGGCTCATTTTCGGCTGGCAGCACCAATTTCTGAATCTCCCCCTTCAATTCCTCAAGTGTTTGAGCATTCTTGTTGACTTTGACAATGTCTGCCCACTTCAATTCCTTAAGTGTTTGAGTATCCTTGTTGACTTTGACAATGTCTGCCCACTTCTTTTTCTTGTATGGCACTGCACGGAATACCAAGAACCATCTTCTTCCTCCTGGGTGGTTTGGAAATCCAGTATCTCCTCCTCTGACTCCTCTTCCTCTTCACCCTCGATGTCCATTTTTGCTTCATGTATTTTTTTTTTTTTTTTTTTTATATAACTTCCCTTTTTCCTTAACTCCATCAGACTTCGACCTCTTCTTCTCAAACAACAAGGCGCACATTTGCTTCCTGCTCTTTATGTGCACTTTCTTTTCCTCTGCACCCTGCTCCTGAAAGACCTCCCTAAACCTTTCCTCTAGTGTGCGTCACGGGGGACCTACCCCATCAGTCCCCCGACCCCAGACCGGACCATGGTCCGGTTCTGGTCTGAAGCTCATAACCCACAGTTCCCCATCGTTCTGCCAAGAAACTGGTCACGGGACTAGGGTTGGTTAACAATCACGTGTAGATAATACGTATAATGACTTATTTTCCATGTGCAATTTGTAGTAGATGGCAATTACTATAATTATTGCTATAGATCTATATTACGTCATGACTCCTGAATTTCCTGACCAGACCAAGACTTATTACAGACTTGGCTCAACTCAATTGTTTTAACTACTTCCCCCTGAGGCAACTGGGCCCTATTGTCATTCTATGGCCTTGCAAGTGAAGGTAGGGTGTAATCATGCCCGTCTTGGCTTGGGGGTAGCCCCTCTAAATCTTCTAGCTCCGGGTCAATTAAGTCAAATGTTGATGTATTAGCCTGACTTTGGTAACAAACTTGGCAGTGTTGCCCTCAGTGCTGGGGCTATAATCGCTGTACCCTTGGTAACGTATAAAGGCCTCATCGTGATTGAATAAAATCAAACCAGTCTTGGTTCTGCTTTGCCCTATCACAGGTATTTGGCTGCCTTGGGCTTCAGTCTGGAATATACTGTAGCGTCATCTTCTCTTGGATATTATCAATTAGGGCATTATACTCAAACAATATTTCCTCATCATTCATATAAGTCGAATCAATGATATCTGCAACAGAGTAGTGTTCAAATAGCTGTTCCCGTTCAATTTTCTGGCGGTAGAAGACAAGCATAATTCCCATATTGTATCAGGGGTGATTTGTAAGGACACGGGGCACCCAGCTCACAGTAATAGCATATGGGAGTGTGAGTCAGAGGTTAAACAGATGCTATCCTATAGGTCTACTATGAAGGATACAAAAAAGATGAAGGGGGAACCCCGTGAGTCAATTCCCTTAAGTACCCGAAACCCATCAGACTCGGTTAGCCCACCCAAATGATCACACGTGACCAGGGTCGTGAGTCAATTCCCTCAAGTACCCGCAACCCATCCGACTCGGTTAGCCCACCCAAATGACCACACGTGACCTGCAGCTACTCGGAGTCTGCTCCTTAGAGTGAGAGATGAGAAGGCATCCTTACATGATTTGGTTGCGCTTATAATTGCAGACAGTGCGGGCAGTGCTAAACACTCGCTCAACAAGAGCTTCTGAAGCAGGAATACAAAGTATATCCCGGCCATAGCACCAAGTCCTGGGAATAGTAGTTCATTTTCTTTCCACCATTTTAATGGTAGTTGATGGGAGGGTGCTAATAAAAGTTAGTAGTGATTACTATAATTATTACTATATTGAGGATCATCGAGAGAAAATACATCACTATAGGTATGTGCATGTATTGGTGAACTTAAAGATTGGTTAACGTATTTCACAAGCGAGTTGGCCACCCAAGCAAGTTGGCCACCAAAACACCAAAACGCGTCAACTTGACTACAGTCAACTATGCCACAACCAACACAAGCCCAATCCTCAAATCAAGAGGGTAGAATACTATTAGCTATTCAGGCACTAAAGGAACGTCAATTTAAGAGTGTCCGAGCTGCTGCATTATCATACGACGTGTCACGTAGTACCCTTACCAACAGAATGAATGGAATGACCTCCCGACGTGATTCTACCCCAAAATCACAAAACCTAACTTCGTACGAAGAGTCAGCTCTTGTTCAGTATATTCTCGACCTAGATTCGCGTGGATTTCCGCCCCGGCCGCAAGCTGTGCAAGAAATGGCAGACCTACTACTCTCCGAACGAGGTGAGAGCCCTACTGGGAAGAACTGGACTAGTAACTTCATAACGCGTCGTACGGAACTTAAAGCAAAGTTTAGTCGGAAGTACGATTACAAACGAGCAAAATGCGAAGATCCAAAGATAATTGAAGGGTGGTTCACCCTCGTACGAAACACAGTCGCAAAATATGGCATCTTAGAGCAGGACATCTACAACTTTGATGAAGCAGGTTTCGCAATGGGAGTTATTGCTACTGGAAAGGTAGTCACAGGCTCAGAAGCAAAGAGCCGTCCAAAGACTATACAGCCAGGGAATAGAGAGTGGGTGTCAATTATCCAAGGTGTTAATTCGTACGGATGGGCACTCCCGCCGTTCATTATTTTCAAGGCGCAGAATCACCTCTCAGCTTGGTACGAAGACTCAGGATTACCAGACAATTGGGTGATTACGCTTAGTGAGAATGGGTGGACTTCAAATTCAATTGGGTATGAGTGGATTCAACACTTCAATCGACATACAAATGCTCGTACGGTCGGAACCTATCGCCTTCTTATTCTTGATGGACATGAGAGCCACATCTCTGCTCAATTTCAACACTACTGCACAGAACGGAAGATAATTACCCTCTGTATGCCACCACACTCATCACACATTCTTCAGCCTCTTGATGTGAGCTGCTTTGCGCCACTAAAGCTTTCGTACGGAAAGCAGATTGAAACCTTCGTACGGAACCGGCTAAACCACATCACAAAGCTTGAGTTCCTCTCTGCATTCAAAGAAGCATTCAAAGCTACGTTTACAGAGCAGAACATCAAGAGCGGATTCCGAGCTACAGGACTAGTTCCGTACGAGCCACAGAGTGTCCTCTCTCACTTAAATCTACGCTTAAGGACTCCAACACCTCCTATAGTTGAGAGTGACAATTGGACTTCAAAGACTCCTCAAACTATAAGGGAGCTTAACTTTCAAACAGAGCACATTAAGAACCGCATCGTACGACATCAGAATAGCTCTCCTACCTCAATTAATGATGCTGTTAGCTGCCTTGTTAAAGGGGCGGAAATGATGATGCATTCTGCTGTTCTACTTAAGGCAGAAGTTAAGGCTCTACAAGCGGCAAATGAACAGAAAAAGAGGAGGGAAAGGAAGCGCAAGAGGCGTATAATGCAAGGGGGCAGTCTCTCCGTACGAGAGGGAGAGGATATGCTTCAGAGTGCTGAGGTAGAAGCTCAAGTCCGTACGGAGGTGGCAAGTGAGCATTGTCGGCAGGTGGGTTCTACAGGCCGACAGAAGCGCTGTGGCATATGTGGTATTATGGGCCATAACTCCCGTACATGTACGAGGCACAAGGATTCAATTACGATCGAATAAGGGTCATTATGTAGGGTGGTGGTGTAGTAGTAGGCAGTAATAGTCAATTTTGGTGTTTTGGTGGCCAACTTGCTTGGGTGGCCAACTCGCTTGTGAAATACGTTATAAGACATGATATTTAAAAATATCAAGATCATATTATTTTAAAGAAAATAAAACAACTGCTTGAATAATTCTCAAGGTATATATCTATTCTATACGTATCTCTCTGTTCGCTTGAATTTTCCTCTTTAGAATATTTTAAATTGCTTTTGGAGTAACGTGCATGTATAACGAAAGTGGCAAACAAGCGAAAGTGCCAAAATATCGCGACTACCCCATAAGAATTGCGATAAATCCACCACAACAATATAAATTAATTAAAACTACTCGGAGTCCTCTTCCTCAGACCTGTCTATTACAATCTGACAAGTGCGCGCATTGTGTCCAGTCTCACCACACTTGCCACAGCGACGTGCATGGGTTTCTTTCCTTGGCTTCCGACCACTACTTGCCCTTATTTCTTGCTCTACTTGCTGCACAACGTCCCTCTCGTTCTGTAGCTCCTGTGCTACCTGTTGACTAAGTGATCCTCCTTGCTGTAGTCGTGTTTTTTTAGCTCTCCGGCGCTTGCTTAGCACTTCATTTGCCTGTCGCAGGTTTTGGTTCTCTGCTTTTAACAATGCTAATTGATGCATTATTGCGGCACTGCCCAACCTTGAGAACTAACGCCTTGGATTACTGTAACCCATTCCCTATTGCCAGGCTGCACCTTTTTTGCCTTTGCCCGCCCATCTGAGCTCGTTACTACCGTTGCGCTTGAGATGACGCCCATCATAAACCCAGTCTCATCAAAGTTGTAGATATCTGCATTGTTGATGCCATACTTTAGAATTGTGTTCCATACAAGCTCAAACCAGCCACGGATGACTTGTGGATCTTCGCACTTAGCCCTCTGGTAGTCATATTTTCGCTGGAAGCGTGTCCGGAGCTCTACATGGCGCTTAACAAAGTTTGAAGCCCAACGTGACCCGACATGTGGCGCGTCGCATGTTGCAAGTAGTCGATTTGCCATATCTTCAACAATAGACAACTGAGGAGGGAACCCTTTAGCAGCTAAGTCAAGTATATACTGAACAAGAACTGATTCCTCTAGGTTACTTAATTTCCGTAAGTTGGCTTGGATATCGCGTCGTGAAGGTACGCCTTGTAAACGGTGACGTAGCTTGCGGTGGTCTACGGAATAGATCCTAGCTGCAACTCGAAGGCGCAAATTTGGGTCACTTTGCATAGCTTGGATAGCTAGCACTAATTTGCTTTCATCATTTTTATGGCGCATGTTTTGTTGTGGAGGAATTTAACATTTAGTTGGGGGGGTTGGTCACCGCATGATTTTGGCACTTTCGCTTGTTTGGCACTTTCGTTATACATGCACGTTACCTTTATATATAAATCACTATGGAGTGGTACCTACTGCCTATAAATTGCGAAAGCGCGCATTTCGCTTCCTCCGATAACAGCAGAAGTGGATTGATTCACTTTTTCCCCGGATTTACTGTTCGTCGGCGCGTCCCTTAGATCTACAACTTTGGTCGAGGTCCAAATGACATCAAGCTGCCTGAGCTCGGCACCAGCTGAGTGAGGTAAAGTAGCTCCAATGACGGCACACATAGCTTTCCCAACACAAAGTGGCGTGAGGGAAAGAGAAAATATTTCGCTTTCTGCTCTACCAGTCGCGAGGCTATTCGCGTCTTGTTTCTTTCATTATTGCCGGGGAGCACCGTTTGCATGAACGTTGGATCCAGACCGAGCACAACACGAGGTTTGGATCGCACGAACACAGAAAGACGCTGTGGACCGCATATGACATTCCGGCTTGGTGATGGCATTTGGGATTACCGGAGGGCTCAAGGGGAGCTCTTACAATAATAGGAAGTCTATACGCACGAGCGTACCTATGTACGCACTCGTTCAGTACGCCCACCACTAGTCGTATAACATGCCGATGCGTTGTTGGAGAATCCCTTAGTTATTCGAGCAATTCTCCTCCCGAATCTCTGTCGACAACATGTCTGGTCCTGATCGGCGCCAAGCCATGCAAGTCGCGACAACTGTAACGATCGTCGTGGCCTTTGTGTTCGTGGCACTACGGATGATAAGCCGGATATCTATCACGAGGCGTACAACCTTGGATGACTACATGATGATAATCGCCTGGATAATTGCATTTGGAGGTTCTCTTACTATTCTACTTGCGGCACGAAAGGGGCTTGGCCTGATGGATGCAGAACTCAAACCAGAGTGGCTATCGCCTTTGAAGAAATTCGGGTATATCTATAGTATACTTTATGTGCGTATATCCCTACTTATAATAGCTTGGAGCTCTGGATGTGCAGAACAGGAATGGAGTGGCATATGAGGGAAAGAGATCGAACTAACAATTATCAGAACCTCGCCCTTATGGCCACCAAGACGAGCATCCTAATATTCTACCTACGCCTTTCGAGGACGAATAAGCTGTTCTGGATTGGAACGTACACAACAATGGGAGTGGTAAATGTGGTAGGACTGGTATTGACATTTGTCAATATTTTCCAGTGCCACCCTCTCGACAAGATCTTCTCGGAGTCTTTTATTGATCCGTCACAGAAGTGTATACCTTTGGTCACACTTTTTCTCGCCTCGTCGCCGTCTAATGTTATCACTGATCTTGCAATATTGGTACTTCCAATACCTGTTCTCACCGGCATGCATCTGCCTACGAGACAGAAGACAATATTAGTCTTAACGTTCGGACTCGGAATATTTGTCACCGTTGTGGACGTGATCCGAATCTATTACCTCCAGCAAGCCCTAGGAATTACAACTCCTAATTCCAGCTCACCACAAGTAACGCCCGGACTTGGTGCAAGTCCCAACTTTGTATTCAATGTATCATACGGTCTAATGTGGTCGATTGTAGAGGTCAATATCGGCATTATATGCGGTTGCATCCCGCTACTGAAGCCATTGATAAGCAAGACAATGCCGAAGCTCATTAACCCTCCTGGGTTTCATAGTAGCCAGAAATCACCTAACATCTCAGCGACCCTGACAAGGCCGGAGGAAATGCCCACGCTTCCGCGTCCCGCCGCGCAGAACAATATAGAAGGGTTAACGCTCTTAAACTTCAGAATGTCAGCAACCCCCTTGCCAGAAATGTCAATGACGCCAGCTCCGAACCTTGGGACACCTATTCTACAGAATTCACATCGAACATCAGTATCACCCATCGGCGGAATGGGCGAGGCGCCCTCGCAGTTGGCCTCACGACGAGTCTCTTTTTCACCAGTCCAGGAAGGCGGATCATTCTTGCAGCAACCATCCCAAGAGCCCTCATTGGAGCCCTCGCAGGAAACCCTTATTTTACCCGCCCTAGAGAGCAGTACACCCATAGAGCAAACCGAGACTTCAACTTCACTTTCAGCTGAGCATGAGAGTTACTCTCCCAGGCGAAGGTTCCCGCAACAAACAGCGCTTTCACAGCAGAATGATGCCGAAGACCAAGTACAGAACCATGCACAGCCAGCACAGGAAGGATTTCTCTCGCCGGAACAACAGCAACACCAAGAAATGGACATGCTCAACTCTCTCACCTCGCCTGGGATGGCCAACCCTCCACGAAGTGGATCCAGTCCTGACCAACCTAACGAACTCCATTTTGGCTTTGTAAAAATCTGCCAGCCAAGATCTATGCTGCGCACTTCTGTAAAAGACTCGTGGAAATACTGTTCTTGGATCTCAGCTTCCTTCTTCCTATTAGGATTTTCTTATGGGCTACTCAACACGCTCAACGTCCAAATATCTGTGGTTGCACGTTATACGCAAGCACTGACCGTATCTCTGCACACGATGTATTTTGCCGGATATTTCTTCGGCCCCCTAACGGTTGGGTTGTACTGCCTGAAAAAGGGTGGGTTTAAGGTGACATTCATGGTCGGTCTTTGCATCTTTGGAACTGGGACTCTCATTTTCTGGCCTTCCTCCATCCTTATTACTTATCCGGGCTTCATCATTTCCAATTTCATCATTGGATTTGGCTTGTCGGTTTTCGAGACCGTCGCAAACCCCTTTGTCATCCTCTGCGGCCCGCCACGCTACGGCGAGTCTCGCCTTCTAGCAGTTCAATTCGTTCGGAGTATTGGTGCCATTGTCAGCGAGCTCCTCGTTGAGAAGGCATTTTCCCCCTCTAATGAAGTTCACAATAACATCCATAATATACGATGGACATATCTAGCTATTTCCTTTATCACAGTCATCGTCGCCCTTGTTTTTCACTACATGCCACTACCGGAGGCGAGCGATGAGGGCCTCCAAAACTCTCTGCAGACCCGGCTTTTACCACTTAACCGCACTGTTAACGACGATCCTGGTAATCGCATTTTTGGCTGTCGAGTTGTCTATGTAAGCCTCACCTTGGCCTGCTTCGCCATGTTCAGCTATATGTTCAACCAGGAGGGTTTCAATGTTTGGTTTAACAGCTCGTTCCTTTCCGCCATCCCCGGAAGAAACGGCGCGCACCGGCGCCAGTTACTATCCCCAAATTTTGTTCTCATTGGACATTGCGCATTCTCGGGGTCGTTGCTATTGGCCGCGGTATTGTGTCTCTATGTTCGGCCGCGCTTCATCCTACTTGGGGCCTTCTTAAGCTCTGCAGCAATTAAGTTGTGGTTCACTCTGATTCCATCAGAGCTGGAGAAGGATAACAGTGCGAAGATTGCGGGACTGGCCATCGCAGAATATTTCTGTGAGGGCCCCGTGTATGCAATTATTTTGGGGCTGGCGCTGAGGGGCCTCGGCGCGAAAACAAAGCTCGGTGCTGCATTGGTTATCACTATGAACGTAGGAGGAGCGGCGGGACCGTGGGTCGTTCTCGGGATTACTAAGGGGATGAAGGATACTAGGAGGCTATTTATTGCTGGGGTTGTTTTATTGTTCACTGCAACACTTTATCCGCTGTATCTGTGTGTGGTGCCGAAGGCTAGGGATATTGTGGATTGGCATGATGACGGCGTTGGAGAAAGTGAGAGGCGGAGGAGCCAGTCCGACTCGATAGCGGCGGTGGAGGGGCATGGGATGCATTGGCCTGTTCTTGTGGAGAAAGAGTTCGCGCATATTAAGAGAGCGAGTGCTACGAGCGGGAAGGCAGTGAGCAAGTGGGCTGGCAGTGTTAGGGACTGGACGAGAAGAGTCAGCGGGTTGGGGAAGGAGGCTGTCCCGCGAGAGTTTGCGTGATGTTCATACGAATAAGTTGTATTCGCGAATAAGCCAGCCAACCACGAATATAAGCCTTCGCGAATAGGCCAGGGCCCAACCGCGAATAGCTGCCCAATGCGTGGGATACTATTATAGGATATTGTAGATAGAAGGATATTATTATAGGATATTGTAGATAGAATTGCAACGTCAACCTTCCACTATTAAAATGGGCCCTACTATTGCTCCGATCAATCCGTTCCCTCATGACGTTCGCACTGCTTTTCTATGACTCCGTAAAATACCGTCAATTATAACGTAAACCACTGATACTTCTTGTTGTTAGCCAATCGAGTATTGACACATATGGAGGTTGGGCCCCGCGCCTCCGGATGCTTTTGGGATACGCCATTTTTTGCTTTTTCGCTTTTTCGCTTTTCGCCACTTGCAAAAGCAGCTCCCCTTGGTGTTGGTCGAGCATGCGTGAGGTGGGCAGTGCAAGTAACGTAAGTCGTGGCGTAACGCGGGGGATGGCGCAACGCGGTGGAAATTTGAAGAGAACACAACAAATCTGTAAATTTAACTACAATCAACGATAATACATGATCCACCATCACTCTTAGATTGTTCCCCTGCTTCTTCCTCAATATACTCGTCAATTTCAATGTCTGAGGAGGCGTTCTTATCCTTTGTTTTGCGCTTTTTCTTACTTGGGTTATGTGTCGCCTTTTCCGCCTCCATCACCGCATCACACAACTCTTGCGTAGAAACATGAAAGTGACCCTTCAGAATAACCCTTTTCCCCTTCGTACGTACCGTACGTTGCTTTATAACTGATCGCAGGTTGTTGGCATCGAGTTGGTGGACAATGCTGCGTGCTCGAAGTTGCTCTGACGCAACTGTGAGTTTTTGGATGTACGTCCGCACTGGTGTTGACAGCACCCCACCACTATTAATCGTAGTTGTAAGAAGCGCATTTGCAGAGCGTAAGGTCATCCCATCTGGGGGGGAGCTGTTGATAAAGACTCGGTCAAAAATATCATACTGATGTGGTGTTTTTGGTCGGTCAGCCTCGACTGATGGTTCAGCATTGAGCAGCATACGCAATGCTCGCTGGGGATTAAAAGGAAACAAGCCAGCGCCACGGTATGCTGACTCAATGTTCTGATGGTTGCATACATCAAGCCGTGCCTGGATGTATGCCTCCATCCATTCATACTTCTGTATGCGCGCAAGTTGCGCTTGGTTGAGTGGGGACAGCGCTGCTGTCAGACGCTTTTTTAGCGGGCCGAATATCGCAACATCCAGTGGTTGTAGTGAGTGCGATGTATGAGGGGGAAGTATCAGTAATACAATATGGTTCTGCATGCAATGCGCAATGAAACTCCCGCTAATGTGTGAGTCGTGGCCATCACATATAAGAAGCCGGTGCTGACCATCTGCTTTTGTACGTGTTGTTGGCTCGAAGATGCGTTTTAACCACTCCAACCCATGAAGGTTGCTTGTCCAGCCTTTTGTATTCGCAGAGAAGAACCACTGGTCGATGACTGCGGGCGGAATCCATGATTGGAGAACGTTATTGCCCTTAAAGATCCCGAGGGGTGGGAGGATGGTTCCATCTGCGCAGATGCATTCGACCATCGAAACCCATTCCTGACGGCCAGGATGCGCTTGATGCTTCGTACAAAGCGTTGAATCAAGTATAATTCGAGTAGATTCCATTGTCCCAATCGAAAATCCGGATTCATCCATGTTATATGTGTTCTCTTGCGTGATTCCAAACTCTTGAACCACCTTGGTGTATGCGTTAAACCATGCCGTAAGCACTGGTTTTGTTGCACCGTCCGTGCGTACAGTTTCGATCCGTCGCCCAATAGCGACCTGTAGATGGGGATGTCGTTGTATGAATCGTGGTACCCAGTCGCGACCGAGGGAAAATCGTGGTTGGGGTAGAAGTAAGTTTGGCGTCGCGTCGTCAAAATTGAGTGACCGGTGCGACCGGAGTTCTTCAGCTATTTCCTTCAACAACCGATGCCCTGGAGAATAGCCGCTGATTGTTAGGTTTTTAATCCACTTTAGAAGTATCTGTTCTTGTGCGCCTGATAAATTCTGCTGTTTCTGGTGGGCTTGGGAGCGTGTCAAACCTCCATTGACGCGTCGCGTCACTGAACTCTTCGGCAGCCCCAGCACTTTCTCAGCGTGATATGCACTCTTATACTTCTTAGATTGGACGTCTAATACTGCCTGGGCTATTAAAGTTTCACGCTCAGCAACACCCAGGCTTTTACAGCGAACCATTGTTGAGTTATTCACAGTTATCAGAAGTCGGCGGGGTGAATTCCCCGCGTTACGCCATCCCCCGCGTTACGCCACGACTTACGTTAGGGTTCTTTCTGCCCCTCCTCGATAGTTGCAGCCAAGCCAAAAAGGGATCCGTATCTACACAGGGGTTGATTGATTGATTGATGTCACGAAGAGACCACCACGTGACCGAGCAGTGGTCCCTCATTTCGCTTCACTCGAGCTTATGAGCTCACTTAGGAAAGCTCTTCTCTATAAAGAGGAGCTTTCCCACATTACGTAGAGACCAGAGTATTCAATTCATTACAGATTCACATGATCGCGAGCACAGTTATATGTGACAATTGATTTAATCCTACGCTATGCGGGACCACAGGTCCCATGAGCTCCAGTCTCCCGTGCAGGTTCTGTGTGTTCGCTATTAGGCCGCACTTGGCTTGTGTATGGAGTGGTTCGCTCCCTTCTACTCTACTCTACTACCTCCTCCTCATCCACTTCCTGCCTCCTGCCTCACTCTCCCCCTCGCTTTCTAGTTCTGATGCTGGTTCCACCCGCACGTTGTGGTCGAGTCTCCTCGTTGCTAGAGCAAACCTAATGACTGCTCTCACCAACTCCATCTTGGGTTTCCAGGTCTCCGCCGGGCCATCTGGATTTTGTCCATTGGTCATGGCATACGACGCTCGACCTCCCAGCATATGTGATATGTTGCCGTAGTTTCTTCCTAGTTTATCCGCCAGCTGTTGCCTCTGCATGGAATACGTTGGGCAGTGGAGTAGGAAGTGACGGATGTCTTCCTTCTCATGTCCGCACTTGCATGCTGCACTGTCTGTTACCCCAATCTTGTAGAGGAAGGCATTGAGTCTCATGTGCCCTGTTCGGAGTTGCGAAAGTATTAGTGCTTCCTTCCTGTTGAGGGTATCATATAGGGTTTTGACATGTTTCCCTGGGATTGCGCTGTCTATAGCGCGGAGGCTCTGACCCGTTTTCCATTCGGACGTGGCTCGTGTTGTGTCTTGGATGAGGGCCTTTAGCTTCATTCTGCTGTGCTCCCTCGAGCTCCTCTGTGTCCACGTGGTCGGTGTGATTTCACCTGTGCTAGCTGTGGCCATTTTTGCCAGTCGGTCCACCTCTACGTGTCTGGGTATCTGTGCTTCTTTAGGGATCCATTTGATGGATATCTGCCGTTGTCCTTTTGATGTGTTCCGAATGATGTTGTGGATATCTGTGGTTATGCTTGCCCCATCTGATGGCGTGGGGGTTCTAATCACCTGGATCGCTCTCTGACTGTCAGAGTAGATGACAGCTCCCATCATAGCTGGTGCAGTTACTGGAATAACCATGAACATTGTCATACTGACATTCGTTGCACTCAGTTTGCTATCAAACTCAAGAGCAAACTTGGAAATCTCCTCCTCAAACCTACAAGTCACTATACATATTTTGGCTTATCACACCAACAACAAGAGCAATACTACTCAACGATTGCTACAACCATCTATGATTCATTACACATCATCGCTCCTTAGTTACTGGGCCGATATTATCACATAGCATATCTCTACAACCCTCTATGATTCATTACATGACATCACTCATACTACCACATGACATATTTCTACCAACTAGAGGCCTAGGAGCATGAATGATAGCTCTAAAAGCTCCTACGAACCTCTATGATTCATTACATGTCATCGCTCTTTAGTTACCCACAAGATTGGTTAAGTTATGACATAATTTGTCTATGACATAATTTGTCTATGACATAATTTGTCTATAGGGGTACTCTGACCTTGGACCTTCTTTTACTTCCTATAGGCTACGAACCTAAGAGATGGTTCTATGGGATTCTCTTACGTCGACTACAGTTACCAAGCCTGGTAAGTCATGGAAAGTCTTGGAAAACGAGAGAACTACACTCCTTTAGCATAAATAGGATTGCCCTTTCCTTAAGAAAGGGCAAGCAGACAATACAGTAAATCGACTATCACATACTTCCACGTCTTTTCCAAGCTTCCAAGCATTCATCTTGTTACTCCTTGTTTCTGAAAAGTCAGTGAGGTGTTAACCTCTGACTTACCCCTGAGTTCCCAGACTCAACATTTGTTGCAACTTGTCTGAACCACTTCACTACATCACACACCTGATTGCTGCATTGTGGAATAGTCTAAGCTACAACCCTTTGGCTCTGTTTCCTAAGACAGTGTGTTGTCTTAGTAAATTCATCCCTTCCTTGGGTGGCTAGATTCTCACATCTGGTGCACCCACCATTACAAATGGCAATATCGTGACTTACGAACACCTACGCGAAATTCTTCCAACTCTTGTAACCAAGACCGACCTCGAAGAACTTCGTCTTACAACCAAGGCTGACCTCAAGGCCGGCTTGGAAGAACTTCGTCTTGCAAGTAAGACCGACCTTGAAGGACTTCGTCTAGAAATTCGTGCGTCACAAAACTACAGAGCATTTAGATTCTTCGATGAGGTTCAATCTCTTCCTATCATGCGAGATCAGGATGGAGTAAGGCGGATTCAGTACTTTTCAACCTCATTACGACAGGTAAAACACTATTGGAATCTACACAACCTAGAGCATGGTATGTCCTTTCATTGCATCCATATTATAGAGTTTCTGTTCATAGTGCTGGTTGTCAATCTTCTAGGCTAACTTGATCATCTCCCTAAGGTTATCTGGTTTGTCGGACCTCGAGATTTCATCCTTTACATGGTCCTTTAGACCTGTGTAGAATTGGTCATAGATAGCCTCTTCTCCCTACTTAGTAAGTGTTGTATGCTGTTGACTTAGCGGTGTATGCAACTGCTAACCCTCTCTGCCTAAGAGACTAGAGTGCCCTGACTGCATTCTGTCATTCATTAGTGTCTCCAAAGTTTGCTTTAAGTTGTCTAATGAATCTAGCCTAGGATACGAAAATTGTTACGATATCAAGTGCGCCTTGCAGCTCGAGTAGGGGTTCAGGGGTGTGGGGAGCTTTCCGGGGTTGGAGCGAAGTTTTCAGTTGTGGAGTGAATTCTCAGAACTGGTCTCCCTAAAGAGAATTCACTCCACAACAACATAGCTGTATACAGATCGAGCCACTGCTGGAGTGCTCCTCTTCTCTTTCCTTCCTTCTCTAGATTGAGTTTAATTCATAATACCCAACTGGCACCCTATGCCTGGTGAACCATGACAAAAATCTCCTTCGTTTCTTAGCTGGCTTAGGTGTTGCATTTTCCTGCTGACGTTTAATGGGACATGTAGTTAGCAAGGTAATTAGAGATCCATTCTAAGGCTGGTCCTCGTAGGAGGGCCATGGCCTATAGGATCTGTTCCACTTCTTAGGTGAAGTGTTTGGCGTTAAACGCCATTTATAGCTCTGTCTAGATGAGCAAACTCTTAAGCTTCTTGCTATCCCTATGAAAGGTATCAGGGAATGCAATCTTAAGCTTGTCTATAGGGTGATCCTATGTGGCTTCAATGGTAGGTTTAGTGGCTACCTTCCCTTTTGTTTTAACATTTGATCTAGTATCGTCTCTAGCTATGTTGCTTTGTGTGTAAGCTGGTACCTCGTAGAAGTGGTGCTTAAAGTGTAACACTAACTTCTAAACAATAGAAGACATAGAGGTTTCTTACATAAGGTTGAGTTAATAGAGGAGGCAGGGGATTAAACACAAAGGCTTTCTAAGTAACACGTTATAGTATTGTAAAGAATACTATATTGAGTTGAGCATGAAGCTCCTATCTAAGGGAATTATCTACTTATATAGTAGTGTCATGCCAAAGGGATATTAGGGATAACATAGATAACAAATGTCAATCATATCCTCTGCTATCCATTACGTAGGGTTGTGGCTTGATTGGCCTTGGTGGCGGCGGCGACGACGTCGGCGGGGATGAGGGGGGTGGCCTCTTCGGCGGCCAGGAGGGCCGAAAACTCTTCCCCAAGGAACCAGGGCAGCTTTCACCAAAGTTAGCAACGGCCAACCAAACCAAACACTGAACCCCACAAGAAAACCTACCGGGATGCAAGGCGAGTGCTGCGATGTGCAGTACCCACACTTTGAACTGGCCGGGGACCGGGGCCCCAGAGGGGGTGGGAACCGGCATCTTCAAATTTGGAATCTGTGATTCCGTCAGCCCAGCACAAGTTATCAACACCGCGCAAACGCGCTCTCATCACCTACTCGTTCTTGTGGATTGGAGTTATACTATCCAATCTATCAGTATCATAAACAAACAGACGGGGGGGGGGCCACTTACTGGTCTCGGGTGGGAGGGTCGCTGGCGTTGTTGTTGTAAGGTAAAAACAAGAGGAAGTGGGCGAAGCGGAATACTCAAATGTTGGCTTACAACAATAAACTCTGAATCGGGCTAGCGCAGCCACTTCTTCTTTCACGTTTACGAAAATTCTACTCAAACGTGTAGCGGACACCTTCCGGTACGGTTTCGGACCTCAAGAACGAACGTGAGATTGAACAAAAGCGAGCCCCAGTTTCACATGCCAAATGGACCCTAACACGATACCACCTCGGGATGACTACTGTGGCAAACAAAGCACCTTCCCGACGCGCATGACAAACGAAGTTGTTCCGGACGCAATTACCAGCCAACATTATGATAACAAAGAACGCTCCGTTCACGGAGACTATTCAGAGACGTTGCGGACATGATACTAGCTGCGTGCCTTGCGGACATGATACTAGCTGCGTGCCTTGCGGACAAAGCACTCTCTCAGGAGGGGGGTAGTGTAAGGATGCCTTCTCGTCTCTCATTCTAGGGAGTAGACTCTGGGTAGCTGCGGGGTCATGTGTGATCATTTGGGTGGGCTAACCGAGTCGTAACCAAGTCGGATGGGTTTCGGGTACTTGAGACAATCGACTCACGGGGTTCCCCCATCATCTTTTTTGTATCCTTTGTAGTAGACCTATAGGATAGCATCCGTTTAGCCTCCGACTTGCACTCCCATATGCTATTACTTTGAGCTGGGTGCCCTGTGTCCTTACACTCTCTGTGCATCTCAACAGCTTGATTTAAGTATGAAAGATATAGCTTTAACAGCAAAAGATTGGCAAACGATGAAGGCGTTATTAGATTTTTTCTATATCTTTATACGCCCAACAGAGAAGCTACAAGGCTCTTCTTATCCTACTTTAAATTATGCTGTTATACAGTTTGCGATACTGGTTTAGCTTTAGGCATATATGAACAGCCTTCTTGTATACAAGCATATTGCATCTTATTAGGAGGGCCTCTTAAGATAGTACAAGAATATAGATTCTTGTAAAAAGAGCAGAATGAGTGACTGGTAGCTGTAGTGTTGCAGTACTGCTTTGTGGTAATGATAGCGAAGACGATGAGAATACGCCATCATTACTGTTATCTTTATAAATAACATGATTGTTAAGATCCTTAGGGATGTTAGACAACTCGGAATCACTCATAATGACGATAATTTTAATGATTAGATGTATTAAATGTCAATCTAAAAAGCTATATATTAAGGACGACAGTAAGTCCTCACTGCTAGATGCATGGACATCTTAGACATCTTGGCAAGTATTCGGATCATTCGAATACTTGCTAAAGCATATTCAAATCATCAAGAAATAGCCCAAATCAGATCATGAATCGAATTTGATTCGGGGTGAATCATGCCGAATCACGATTCGCTACACACTGATTAATACCTACTCTCTATTCCCTAGCTGTATAGTCTTCGGACGGCTCTTTGCTTCTAAGCAAGCTTAACCTTTACAGTAGCAATAACTCCCATTACGAAACCTGCTTCATTAAAGTTGTAGATATCCTGCTCTAAGATTCTGTATTTTACAACTGTGTTTCGTACAAGGGAGAACCACCCTTGAATTATCTTTAGATCTTTACATTTTGCTCGTTTATAATCGTATCTAACTAAACTTTGCTTTGATTTCTATATGACGTTTAATGAAGGTAGTAGTCTAGTTTATCCTAATATGGCCCTTGCCTCTTTCAGAGAGTAGAAGGTCTGCCATTTCTTGTACAGCTTGTGGCTAGGGTGGAAATCCACGTGAATCTAGGTCGAGGATATACTAAACAAGAGCTAACTCTTCGTACAGAGTCAACTTGTGTAAGTTAGGGGTAGAGTCACGTTAGGAAGTCATTCCATTCATTCTGTTGCTAAGGGTCGTCCGTGGTACATCGTACGACAATGCAACAGCTCGGACACTTTTAAATTGATGTTGCTTTAGTGCCTGAATAGCTACAAGTAATCTATCCTCTTGATTAGAGGATTGGGCTTGTGTTGGTTGTGGCATTGTCGACTGTAGTCTAGTCGACGCGTTTTGGTGTTTTGGTGTTTTGGTGGCCAACTCGTACGTGAAATACGTTAAGTTAACGTACATGTATAGCGAAAGCGCCAAACAAGCGAAAGCGCCAAAATGATGCAGTGATCAAACCCCCCAACTAAATGTTAAATTCCTCAACAACAAAACATGCCCCATAAAAACGATGAAAGCCAATTAGTGCTAGCTATCCAGGCTATGCAAAGCGACCCAAAGTTACGCCTTCGAGTTGCTGCTAGGATCTATTCTGTGGACCACCGCAAGCTAGGTCGTCGTCTAGAAGGTGTACCTTCACGACGCGATATCCAAGCCAACTCACGGAAATTAACTAACCTAGAGGAGTCCGTCCTTGTTCAGTATATACTCGACCTAGCTGCCAAAGGGTTTCCTCCTCAGCTGTCTGTTGTTGAAGATATGGCAAGTCGACTACTTGCAACACGCGACGCGTCACGCGTTGGGTCGCGTTGGGCTTCAAACTTTGTTAAGCGGCGTGTAGAGCTCCAGACACGCTTTCAGCGCAAATACGACTACCAGAGGGCTAAGTGCGAAGATCCAGAAGTTATTAATGGCTGGTTTGAGCTTGTGCGTAACACAATTGCGAAATATGGTATCGATGAAGCAGATATCTACAACTTTGATGAGACTGGGTTTATGATGGGCGTTATCTCAACTGCTATGGTTGTAACAAGCTCAGACGGGCGGGCAAAAGCAAAGAAGGTACAGCCTGGTAATCGGGAATGGGTTACAGTAATCCAAGGCGTTAGTTCTCAAGGTTGGGCAGTACCACCATTTATCATTGTTGCAGGCAAAAACCACCTTACATCTTGGTATGAGAATAGTGGATTTTCAAGCGATTGGGTGATTTCTGTTACTGAAAATGGCTGGACTACAAACGAGAGAGGCATGGATTGGATTCAGCACTTTGAGAAGCATACAAAGGCCCGGAGTGTTGGTGGTTATCGCTTGTTAGTCCTTGATGGTCATGAGAGCCACCACTCAGATGAGTTTGAGGAGTACTGCAAGGAACACAACATTATTACGCTTTGTATGCCTGCTCACTCTTCTCATCTACTCCAGCCACTTGATGTTGGCTGTTTCGGCCCGTTAAAGCAGGCCTATGGTCGGCAAATTGAAGATATGATGCAGGCTCATATTTCTCATATTACAAAGGATGACTTCTTTCCTGCCTTCCACACTGCATTTAACACTACAATGACGGAAAGTAACATTCGAGGCGGGTTCCGAGGGGCAGGGCTTCTTCCATTTGACCCTGAGAGAGTGATATCTACACTTGATCTTAAGTTAAGGACACCAACGCCTCCAAGCTCCCGCCCAGGTACTGCTCAACCTTGGGTTTCTCAGACACCAAACAACCCAATTGAAGCTATGTCACAGTCTACATTTATTAAAACTCGGATTTCACGCCATCAAAATAGCTCTCCAACCTCAATCTATGCAGCTGTTGACCAGTTTACAAAGGGTGCATCGCAAATAATGCATCAATTAGCACTGCTAAAGGGAGAGAACCAAAACCTACGACAGGCAAATGAAGTACTAAGCAAGCGCCGGAGAGCTAGGAAAACACGACTACAGCAAGGAGGATCACTTAGTCAACAAGGGGCGCAAGAGCTACAGGATGAGAGGGATGTTGTGCAGCAGGTAGAGCAGGAAATAAGGGCAAGCCGTGGTCGGAAGCCAAGGGAAGAAACCCGTGCCCGTCGCTGTGGCAAGTGTGGTGAGACTGGGCACAATGCGCGCACGTGTCAGATTGTAATAGACACCTCTGAGGAAGAGGACTCCGAGTAGTTTCAATTGATTTCTAATGTTGTGGTAGATTTATCGCAATGTTTGTCGTGAGGGTAGATAATTTTGGCGCTTTCGCTTGTTTGGCGCTTTCGCTATACATGTACGTGCGCGCATTGTGCCCAGTCTCACCACACTTGCCACAGCGACGGGCACGGGTTTCTTCCCTTGGCTTCCGACCACGGCTTGCCCTTATTTCCTGCTCTACCTGCTGCACAACATCCCTCTCATCCTGTAGCTCTTGCGCCCCTTGTTGACTAAGTGATCCTCCTTGCTGTAGTCGTGTTTTCCTAGCTCTCCGGCGCTTGCTTAGTACTTCATTTGCCTGTCGTAGGTTTTGGTTCACCGTTCATGCTCCTGTCGCTAGTTTCTGTCACCGTTGCTGCTTCTTGTTGTTATGACACCCCAGTCTTCGTCTTCTTGACCATTCCCAACTTCTGTTTGAAATCCGTTTCGAGAATCTATGTTAAGATTCTTCCGTTCGCACTTCTAAGCTTCGCCTTGTGGGATCCAGTCTGATGCGCTCCGATGTAACTTCGTTGCCGTCACCGCTTGTATAAGTACGTCCGGATCATCTATGAATCTGGGACGGGGATTTCTAGCGCTCGGGTGTGAGGTTGACTGTCAGTTCTTGCGGGGGTGATGGAATATTTATCCTTGGCACCATCCATGGTAATGTTAGTACAGTTAGACTTTTTGGAGGGCATATGTGGATATCTTTGTCCTCTTTGCCTCGACTTTGATATCCTCCCCCCCCCTGATCGCAGAGATTGAGAAATGGGAAGCGCGATTCCAGACGGACGGAGGCAATGGGTTATTACGCGAGAAAACGAGAAAAAAGACGTTGAAGGAAGGCATACAGGCCTGCGTAACAGGGAGGAAATACAAGAAATGCAGGGAAAGTTGCGTGCTCTCCAGAAAGGAAGGAGTACGTCCCTGCTTCTCTGAGCGGTGGACAGAATTTCGGTGACAGGAATTCAAGATCGGCGAGGACCAATAATCGGTGAGAATCAATAATTGGTGACAAGAATGCATGATAGGTGAGAACCCAGTCGGAGCACTTTCACTCGGAAGATCCTTGCCACCTTCGTCGATTCCGGTCGGCCATCCTTTTTATGGGTGGAATGTTGCTCTAAAAGATCCCATCGATTCCACGATGGCGATCAAGCTGTTCTTCAAGGTTGAATGACCCAGCGCGGTATCACCAGTAGTGGTCCCTCCAAGAAAATGGCACGCTGTTGTGATACTACTGGGAAAGGTGAAGACGAACACAAAAATAATTAATAAATCGGGTATTATGCCATGCTATGTCGCGGTACTAATACTCTACAATCCACCTACCCCTTCACCGCCTTCCCCCCCTTCGCCCCCTCCCCCGGCCCAACATGCACCCCATGCCACGCACAGCTCAAATTCCCCCTCTGATTCCAAATCCCCCTATAATCCTCCGGCTGGGTATTATAACTCTCATCCGTGGCCTTAACCAGCACCTCCCCCCCCCATCCCCCTCATCCGGGATCTCAAACCGCCACCGTTTCCACCACCAGCTCTTACTCCCTTTCCCCTCATCGCCCATCAGCTCCGCCTGCGCCCACGTCTTGCCGGCATCAATCGACACATCTACGCGCACGATCTCGCGGCCGCCACCGCTATACGCGTAGCCCTCTACGTTGACCTTTCCCCCGGCCTCGGGGCGCTGGATCCGTGTAATGGCGCTGGTGACGGGCATCTCCTGGATACTGGGCGCCTTGCTCCAGTCGGGCTTGGCGACGTTGGGGCCGAAACACTTGTAATCCCGGCGCTGCCACTGCGTCGTGCTCTCCTCGTCGCTGACGGTGATTTTCTTGAGCCACTTGACGCTCCGGGCCGCAACGTTGCCGGGCACGATGACGCGGAGGGGGAAGCCATGGTCGGCGGGTAGGGGGGCCCCGTTCATCCCGAAGGCCAGGAGAACATCGCCTTGGGAGTCGAGAACCTTGCTGAGCGGGATACTGGCGCCGTACGCTTCGGCGCCTTCGAATTGTGCGTGTTTGGCGTCGGGGCCGGGGGATGCGAGGTCCAACCCGGCGTCAGCGAGGACGTCGCGGAGTTTGACGCCGGTCCATTCCGCGCAGGAGATGGCGCCGGCTTCCCATTGGAGACCGTTGGTGCCTTTGTCGGGGACGGCGCGGGTCATGTCTGCGCGGCGGTTACCGGAGCATTGGAGGGTTGCGGTCACGGTGTGGGTGCGGAAGCGGGATTTGAGGTCTTGCAGAGTGTAGGTCTTTTCGTCGCCGGAGGGGAGCGTGATGGTTAGGCTGTGCTCATTGGCCTCGACAGGGGGAACCCACATGTGGTTCCGGACGTAGAAGAGGGGGGTGGGGGTGAGGAAAGGGGAGAGGCCTTCGGAGGGTGTTTCGGCGTTGCGCGGACGCGTGGTGAGTGTTAGGAGACGTGGATCACGTTCCGGGTCGGCGATGAAGGGATTAGGGACTGTTGCGGCCGGGAGCTTGCCATCAACGAGGTCGTGCGGTGAGATTTCCCCGACCTTGTACTCCTCTAGGATCTCGTAAACGTCTTTGCGCTTGTGGATCGAGAAGATGTCCCAGTACGGATCTAGACTGCCCCCGCACGCGCGCAGGATCACCTCGCCGCCAGGGTGTGCCGGGATCCAGTCTGTGATGTCGTAGACGGAGGTGCCGCGCGTGACCCAGGGCCGGGCCGAGGCACCATCATGGCTGCGGATTTCATCAAGGCGGTAATATTGTACCCCTTCTTTCAGCTCGGGTTGGGTTTCCGGCTCGGAATGGGGTTGTGGATTAGCGGTGGTCTCATGGGATGGTGGTGGTTCGGGGGCGTTCTTCTCGTGGGATGGAAATGCGAGTTGTGAGCCGAGCAGGATGGTTAGAACACCTCCGCCGGTGAGAGCAAGCATCTGGCTATTCCGTTTGGGAGGTGGCCGTAAGTGTTCCTTGCCCGGAAATGGGTGTGCATGCTTCGCGCTCGTCTGGATGGTGCGTTGGATGGGTGTTGCAGCTAGCTCACCGGTACATAGTTTGGATACGGGCCGCCAGAATTGGCGAAAGAGCTTCCTTGTCGCCATGTTCCGACCGCTATGTACGTTGTGTATGTGAAGCCGTATTGGCGTGGTTGAAGAGTGATATGGTCGTCGTTTGTCTGCCCAATATGTTTGTTGTGTTGTTCAGCGGTCACAAGGACGACGTGGGCGCAGTTCCGCCATCAGGGAGCTATCACGTAACAGCTGAGGAGAAACGGATTGTCGCTGGGACAAGCAAGAGATTGTGCCTGTAACCTTCACGGCTTCCTCGTCTGTCCTTAGTCAAGCGGGGCGAAGCGTGACAAGACTAAGAAATTGGCAGGTGTGGAATTTTGTCATTGGTCAGCGATGGGTGGATCGGTGGACGGCGGATTTGTTCCGACGGTCTCCGTATCCGCTTCGCTTTTTGAGTCGTACGGTGGTCGGGAGGGCTCTGTTGTGTCGTTTTGAGTCGTTTTTGATGAGGAAGGAGGGGAAACTGAAGGGCGCAAACTGCAGGTGCATGTCAGTCTATCAGTGTTTGTGTGTGTATGCTTTCTCCAATATCCTGAAGATATGCCGATATGTGCGGATTTGTATCTGTATCTGCAGGACATTGGATGAGCAGATGTAGGATATACATTACCGCAGTATCTGGTGAGACTGAGACTGAGAGACTGGGAGACTGGGAGACTGGGAGACTGGGAGACGAAGGTGAGGATCCAGACGAGTATCAAACCAAAGATATAGGAAATAGAAACCGCAAATAAAACCCGGCTCCCTCTCTACGCCACCCAAGTGATAATATATGAGAAAAACGGTACTTTCCTCTCCCCATTCCCCTTCTCTTCCCCGTCAATCACTCACTGTCGCTGCGACCGCCCGATCAAAGGCCACAAGACCTCACCACCACCACAACGCGTCTCAAACCACTGCACGCGAACATGACGGAATGATATCAAGGAATGATATCAAGGAATGAAGAATCGCGAGTGGGAGAATTGAGATATATATCAATTCGCATTGGTTATGAGAACTGGGAGCTTGTCAGAGGAGTGTGGGCGCTGTGATTGGCTGGGAGGACAGGGGATCGATTGCGACATGGAGGAGGGTTGTGATTGGTGGTGTGGTTTGGGAAATGGGGACGAGGCTGAGGGAGTTGCGAGGCTGCGGTTGTGAGGATGAAGATGAGGAGGATGGGGATGGGGATGAGGATGGGGATGAGGATGGGGATGAGGATGGGGATGAGGATGGGGATGAGGATGGGGATGAGGATGGGGATGAGGATGGGGATGAGGATGGGGATGAGGATGGGGATGAGGATGGGGATTCCAGCCATGGCACCCTCAGGTCCCGACCTTTTCAGAAATATCCAGCCATAGCGAATATAGCAAAACTGCTCCTCCCGATCCATACGCCCAGCAAAATCGAGATAGATACATTGATTCACCAAATCATCCCTTCATTAATTCATCCCCCCAATTCCTTCAATCCAGAGTATCCCAATCTGCCTCCAAATCCGAAATCATCTTCGCCCTCGCAACCTCCTCATTCTTATCCACCACCTCCACCTTCACCTTCACCCCCTCCCCCCCACCCCCCTTCTCAGCCCTCTTCTTCCTCCTAACCATCTTCTCCTCAACAGCCCCAATCAACATCCTCATCCTCCACGAGCTCTCCAGCATCTGCTGCCTAAACATCTCATCCTCCTCCCCCTTCACCCCTGTCCTCACCTTCGCATCCCTCACACGTTTCGCACGCGCCGCAATGCCCGCTTCTGCCGCCTTGACAAAGGCGCGCGTGGGACTCTCATCGCGGTGCGCATCGAAGTACATACGCTGCAAAATCTCAACCGCCCAACTAAGTCGGGCGTTATCCTCGAGCGAGCTGGTGTTAGCTGCGAAGGGGAGGAAGCACATCGCAAGCGTGTCTTGCGTAGGCGCATCATCAGGGCCGGGGTTCGCGGGCGCGGCGTGGTCGATGAGCCAGCTTGCGATTGTTTGGGTGAGGGTGGAGAGGGAGGAGAGGGGAAGGGTGTCAAGCGGTGAGGCGCGGAGGAGGGAGGTGTAGATGGGGTAGGGGAGGTGGGTGATGTGGGAGGCGAGGAGGTCGGAGAGGGAGGAGGGGGAGAGGGAGGTTGATAGGGTTTGGTGGGAGATGTGGAGGAGCTGGTGGGGGTGTTAGTTGAGGGTGTCGATGGGTGGTGGAGGGGGGACGGGGGCTTACGAGAGTTATGAGGCGGATGCGGAGGTCTCGCACTCCTGGGCCGGTGCGACTGAGCCAGTCTTTGGAAGGGTCCTCGACGTCGCGGTATATCGACGGTGCCTTGTACATTTCCATGTCGTCGTCTTTGGGTACCTTCGTCTCCTCCCTCCAAACCAGAGGGAACTCATTCATAGCCCTCTCCGAACCATCCGCAAAAATCGCCTTCGCAGCCCTCTTCCACACCTGCCTCGACTCACCACCCTCATTAAGCAGCAGGAACCTTCCCAGAATCGACTCCTCCGGCCTCCCCCCTTCCCCCTCTTCCCCCGCATCGCGCAGGGCAATCCTCTCCTCCAAATCCCTCTCCATAACCAATATCATAAACTCTAACCACAGCTGCCAATACTCCCACCTCCTGCGGTGCCAAACAGCACAGTTAACCGCCCACCCTACTACATGCCAGAAATCCTTTGCTTGGGTCCAAATACTGTCCCGCGCTATGGGGTGGTCAATAACATCGTCGTCGAATGCGACGGCCTCGCTCCCCTCAAGCGCCACCCTCGCCTTCCTCTTTGTGCCTCTCTCCCAGCGTTGGATTTCAGCCGACCGACCTTCTTCGAAGCGGAAGGCTTGACCCACCCTAGAGTCCTTGACGCTGACTAGCGCGGGGAGGAGTTGCAGGTATCCCAAGGCATTTAAGGCGGCCTGGTGGTCATCACGCGACTTTGTGTAGGTGGTGTGGCGCGGGTGGATGGAGAGGGTGGAGATGAGATCTAGGTATGAGGGGGGTGGGATGACGGAGTTGGGGCGGCTGCCGGGGGGTGCGGTGGTTCTCTTGCCGGAGATGACGAGGTGTTGGAGGAGGTCGAGGGCGTCGTTTGCTGGGGGGTGTTAGTGGGCTGGCTTTGGTGGGGAGGGAGGGGACGCACCGAGGTTCTCTTCGAAGTAGATCTTGATGTTTTCGAGGAGGGCGAAGGAGACGGGGAGGACGAGTCGGTTTTCAGAGGGTCGAGGCATTATTGATGTGGCGGGGTGTTTGTCTTGTTGGAGGTGGTGGGGGAAGTGGTGTTGAATGAGGACAATGAGTTTGGAGAGTCCCCGAAGCTTCACCGACCCTTCAACCTTGATCACCGGTGTTACACAATATCTCTCAGAGCCGCCATTATCGTCCTTCAGTTGCGATCGTATTTGTGGCCCCAATCCAACGCGAGTCCAGCAAACCAAACGCGTCTAGGAAACCCGAAAACACGTGATCCCAAACTAAGTACATAAAGCGGATTAAGCGTCCATCCGCCACAATTGACCAGCCTATATGGTCTCCTTCCGCTAAACGCGGTGGGATGGTGTAATGGTAGCACGTGACGTTGTGGTATAACATCTGTTGTAACATACAAGCCCGTTTCAATCTGGGTTCGATTCCCAGTCCCGCCAGGAGATTGAAGATAAATGATGGTTCGAATCCATCACAGCTGCATTTCTTTTTTGCGAGTTTTTTCTTTTTATGAATGTTCAATTAAGGTTTGTTTGTTTACACTATTTTTTTTACGAGTGTTGAATTGAGCAAAGGTTTTCTTTTTACCCCACTACCCCGCCAAGAAAAGGCCAGGTTCGCGTACTCGTACCAGTATATACGCACAAAAGGGCCTTGAAAACACCGCATACATATTTCTACGCGGATTTCACTCCCATAAGAATAGTTAGGTTGAGTGGAATGACACAAAGTCAATAAGCTCATTAAATCCTATCTCTATCCCGCCACCTCTGCCCCAACATCCGCCCCCTCCGCCCCCGCCCCCGTCCCCGTCCCCGCAACCGTATTATTACTCGCCGGCCCCCCATTATACGTTCCATTCCCCTTCCCTCCCCCCTCGCCCCCGACAACCCCTGCACCACCTCCTACAACCACAAACTCCGCCACCGTCGCGCCCTTCTGATCCTCATCCCCATTCGCCCAACACCCCTCAATCTCCAACTTCACCCAGTTCCCGGACCACGCGTCAGCAGGCACCGAAATCAGCGTCTCGTTGCCAATATACGGTTTCACGACCGCGGCAGCCGCTACGGCAGCATCGAAGGGATCATTCGGTTTGATGGAGTTAAGCGGGATCCTGATGACCTTCCCGCTGAGCTGGCGCTGGCCGTTGCAGTCAGATGCTGTCTCATTACCGAACGACACTACCGCGCGGCGAGGCGGGCGCGAGCCCCAGTTGAAGTAGAGCTGGTTGACCTTCTCATATGAGCCGCTGGACATATCAATGAGAATGCTTGCCGAGCCATTTGCAGTAGGCTGCCACGCCGTGGCGATAGCGCCGTCGATGGCGGCTTGCGGAAATTGGCCGGGAGCGTAGGCATCGGTGGAGGAGACTTTCTGGCATTGGAGGAGGTTGCCTGTGTAGGTGATGTTGTCGAAGTAGAGGCGGTTGGGGACGTAGATGGTTTGGTCGACGTCGATGTTGTAGATGGCCTGGTTGTCACCAGGGGTGCCGACGTCGATGGGCATGCTGGTTCCGGCGTATTTGTCTGTGAGGGTGGGGACGCCTTCGGTTGAGAAGCGGGTGATGGTGGTGTGTGTGCGGTTCATGGAGATGCGGAAACCGGCGCCGGCGAAATAGATGTCTCGCAGTTTCAGGTGCGGGATCTGAGGGGGTAGGGATGGGTTGATGAATAAGTGTTGCTGATCGGTGCGGAGACCAAGGAAGCCGAAGGGGGCGATCTGGTTGGCGCCGCCGTGGCCGGTCAAGAATGGGAAGGCTGGGTTTTGGTGGCCGTTCCTCTTGACGTTGTCATCGTTTTGCTCAGAGAACTGGTAGAATGGCGCACGGAGATATGGAAGGAAGCCATTGAGTGTGAAGGTATATGCAGCACAACCGGATGGGGAGATGGCGTTCGCTACTATGGCAGAAATGGAGTAGGTCATAGCCGGCCCATTTGGAGACTGTCGGTTGGAATACTGCACAATGTTAGCGATGCATAGGGGATAGGATACTGAGGACTAACATAATCCAGATCCAACAGCTTATCAGCCTCGGTATAATTGTTTTGGTCATAGTCCAATGGGTAGGCGAGCAAGATAACATCAGCCTGCTTGACATTGACATTATTGTCCATGGTCTGGTACTCCAGAGTTATATCAGAAGGTGAGGTTGGGAACTCGATATTCTCCGACATTTGTTGCCAGGTCTCGTTGATGGCCTCGCCATTGTTTCGACGAAGACCGTTTGCGACGAGGAGAAGGTCAGCAGCAGAGGCAATAGTAAATGCTCCATTGTCGATATGGTTCTGTTTTTGTTAGTTCTTTGCTTTTGAAGAGGTTAGCAACAACTTACAGCGTACTCATCTGGATCAGTCATGTTATGAATCCAGTAGGTCTTGGTTGTCTCATTGTATTCCAAGAGCTCCCCTGTCATGTGCGCAAGGCTCTCAACAATCTGCCTTGGGCCATTATCGAACCACGTCTTATTTTGCGTGATATTGTACAGTTGCACCAAGTTGAATGCAATGTCATGATTCAGATGGTACTCATAGTCGACACAAGGTCCCGTGCCAGTGCAGTTGCCGAATCGCCCCGAAGTCCACGAATACAGGGCACTTTCGTTCGAGTAGTTATTGAATGCTGCATTAGCCTTCGCTTGGTCGAACAGCTTAGCTCGATAATTGCTAATCTGCTTGCTGTAGCTGGGGAAGTGCAAGTTGAGTCCAGGAGCCATCCAGTAATCGGCATCCCAGAAAATCATACCAGCATAAGATTCCGAGGCCAGTCCGCCCACTGAAATACTGTTGTCGTTGAGGCCAGATCCATCGGGCTGCAGACTCTGGAGTAGGTAAAAGCTATTTGCAACAGTGGCGATTTGGAGGATTTCAATGTTTGCATCAGGTGGAAGTTGGCCGGTTGTGGGATCCGTGAAGTTGTCAATGGCAGCCTCTGTCATGAGCTCTCCCCATGCAGCGACATGGTCGGAGACCGCCGCATTCCATCCCGCAGCGCTTCCATCTTTCGATGCCTTTCGCGCCACAGCCTCGGCGTCTTCAAATTTGTCGGTTGACGCAACGCCAACATACTTGTGGAAGGTTGCTGTCTGTCCTGACTTCAATGCAATGTTGAAGGTCTGCCCAATGGTTGTCTCGTTTGTGCTGACGATCGGTGCTGAAGCCTCTACTCTGGAAGACTTGTCTGTATATGTGTCGTCAAACTCGGCAGTAGAAACCAAGTATGCTGTAACATTGGGGAGATTATCGGGATGAACCGCAGTGAGGATGGTTGTAGAATGGTCGTCCATTTTTTTCTCAGCCAAGTAAGACCGGACAGCACTCCTGCCATCCAACACGTCTGTCACCTTGCCATTGACATCGCCTGAAGGAGTAATTTGCGCCTCAACCGCAATAAGATTCGGCGCTACCCTGCTGAAGATGGCCTTGAAGCTGACTTGGAACGTCGTCGAAACGCCAGCAGGACTCCATTTATAAGTCCATGTGGCTACTCCGGTCTTGAAGGTCAAACTGGATTCGAAGTTGGAGATCTCACTTGGATCTGCGGTGCTATCCAACGTGGCATCTCCGAAGGTGAAAATAATTCCAGTTGCGTGCGGAATGCCAGCAATGAACGACTCATATCCGTACTGCTCCAGCCATGGATAGTTTGTGCCGCTGCCATTCTGCTGGACGTCGTAGAAGCCGCTAATAGTAGAGAAAGACAGTCGGCGAGAAAACAAAGGCCACAGATTTGCCGGCTCATCGCCGTAGGGGTTTGTCTGGTTCACATCATACTCGAAGAACGGGCCTGCTGCCGCCAATGAAGCACCGGCGTATCTAAACAATGGTCAGTTCAGTCTCAAAATGCTCGTCGTCGCGACAGATTCAACACTGAGTAACATACCCGTTTGAGAGAGAGATTCGCGACTGGTACTGTGCTGGCACGTAATCGACGGTGGTAATAGACCAATCGGTCTGGTTCCACACAGCTGATACATTAGTATTTGTGATTGAGAAATCTTTTTGCTCCACCTCCACAGCTCTAGCAGGTGAGAGCTGGCAGCCCAACACTGTGAGAGTAGCAACCAGAAATCGAAACATCTTGGATATGTATTTCTACTTTTTTTTTCTGGGGTTGACTCTAGATAATCAATTGGGTCTGGGGCGGTCGTCGCCAACGTCTACTGGGTCGGTCTCTCTTCTTGACTTCTTTGTAGCACAGAACCCTGCACAGCATAAAGCATCCCCTTGAGAATCGCCGGGGGAGACCCACCGCGCATCAGGTAGCGGTTTGTTTACTGAACCCTGGAATCCAACAAGTGCGAGCCCTGTCCGGCCGAACCCTCCAAGATGACGCAGCGGTCTGCCCACATCGCGATATAGTGATCGCCGTAAGCAGCGATGGTCGCCGGTGGATCTACTGAGTACCCCGCGCCGACGCCTCCGCCACGGTCGGTCCTTTGACAACTTTGACAACTATTACCCTTTCCCCGCATCATGATAGCCTTGGTCTGGATGGGGGACTAGATCCAACCGCGGCAGCGCCCAGGGATTCCGCTTTTCCATTGCCGGATTGGATGAGATGTGCAGGGCGCGGCATCGTCAGATGCGGGCTGGAGTCATGGGAGAAGGGCCGCTATGTGTCGTCATGCAGTTCCAACCCATGCCGTCGCTGTGCCTTCGGCGCTGTGGCTACAGTACATTAGCCTTCGGGGACTTCCCCGCCATACTACATGCAGCTTACTTGCAGCAGGGACTCTCAAGAGGGGAAGGCAGGAGAGAGACATTTCACGCGCACGCGGCGATTGTCGGGGTTGATACGAGTATGAGATGTCTCAAGAGGGACTATTTGTCAGGTGAAACATATATCATTTGTACGTAAAAAAGTTATATCGAACGCGGAGTCGCTGTTGATAATTTGTTTACCTTGCGTTCCTTGGCTCTTGGACGAACCCATCAAATGCCGAAGATGAGTGACGTCGATGTCAACAACCCTGCTCAGCGGAAGCTTAGATCCTCTTGGATTTTAGCACCCAGCCTCGTCTGCCTCAGCGGGGCAAAATAAACAAAAAGATTATTATCTGATAATGGGATTGAACCATCTGTCAGAAAATCTCCTGGCGGGACTGGGAATCGAACCCAGATTGAAACGGGATTGCATGTTATATCAGAAGACTGTTATACCACAACGTCACGTGCTACCATTACACCATCCCACCGCGTTTTGGCGGACGAGATTAATTGGTCGACGGCCACTTATTGGGGTTTATGTAGGTTAGTTATGAGAGTTCCCCAGTAGAAATAGCAACTTATTGTAACTGCACATGCAATGCACAGCAATTAACCAATTGATACAAGTTGAATTCGTGGTGGTATTACATACAGTAGGCTACGTATAGGATAATCTTACACTTTAAAAGAGGTCCTTCACTGGCTTCTTCTCAGCTTCTGGTCGTGCAGGCGGTGCAGGTACAGTCTGCGTCTTCTTGCTCACAAAGGCGGTGCACAACACACCAGTAGCCACGCTCACATTCATGCTGTCCACAAGCCCCCTCTGTCCACTCCCCTCAATGGACAACTCCACATCAGCCTTGCTCCTCAAGTTCCACCTCAAGCCCGCACCCTCGCTACCTAGCATGAGGATACACGGCGCCTCCTGAAGCGGGTTGCACAGCTCATCTGTCGTCATGGCTAACGGCGCATTCGCGGAGTGATTCGTGGACGGCGCAACAGCGGCGTAGATCTTCCACCCCGCAGCCTTCGAGTCAGCCACAAAGCCAGCGGGCGTATCAACCGTAAACAGCCTCATGTTTTCGCACGCCCCAGCCGAGGCCTTGAGCACCACTGGTGAGAAGCCTGCGGAGTTGCGGCTCGAGATCGCAATGGCTGCCACACCGAGGAAAGCAGCTGTACGGATGATACCGCCTAGGTTGCCTGGGTCGAGAATGGAGTCGAGAAGAAGGACGAAGGGTTTGCGCCCGTCACCCGATTTTGCTAGAGAGCCAACGTGCACGAAGTCGGAGGTCCCATTCACGTTTGCCTCCTCGCGAGACTGGTGGCCCAGCACGAGTTTGAAGCCCTGCTTCTCATCTGTGACTGAAAGCTCGCCAAGGCTCAGGACTGGGAGTTTGGGCAGCGGCGAAGCCTCGAGGATGTAGCCGTTGTGTGGTCTTCCAGCGGACATCTTGTCCATCCTGCGCAGCCAGTCGTCGGTCACGTACTCGACCGGGACGTCTTGTTTCCTCGCGAGTTTGGCTAGGGTTCGGTCTTGTTCCTCGTTCTCGCGGTTCGCGCCGCGGTAGATGTAGAACTTATAGAGGGTGCGACGGGGATTGGCGCGCGAGTTGAGTGCGGCTTCGACGACAGATGTCCCGTAGAGAAATTCGGAAGCTGGGGTTGTGTATGGGATGGTCACGGGCATGCGCTTGTCCATGATGGATAGGGTGGGCTTGGTTTTCTGGGGGACTGCTTCAGCCCCTGTGGAGGAGTCGGAATCTTGTGACCTGGCTGCTAGAGTAGGTCTTCGGCGTTCGGCTTCGAACCCCTTCTTCGCCGAGAAGGAGAAGTCTTTATCTTGTGATGGCCTAGTCGCCGGAGCAAAGCCTCCGCGATCGATTCTGAAGGGTTTCCTCAAAGGGAAGCTCTGATCGTCTGAATTAGACCGGAAACCCGAGCGCGCTGGCGATGATTCCTGCGCAGAGTTTGGCTTCCATTGCTCTCGGCCCCAGCTTCCCCTGGGCTCCTGTGTATCCCGCCTGTCCCTCATCCTTCCCTCATTGAAATCATCCCGTTTCCGCGGGAAGTCCCTGTCCACCTTCTTAGAAAAGCCACGCCAGTCTTGTTTGGCTTCGGGTGCAGCTGGCGCATCGAGCCCCTTCTTTTCCCTGCCAACAGCGCTTCGCTTCCCAAAGCTCGAATTAGGGTCGTAGAATCGAGCCGCTCGTGAGCGTCGCACGGGTATCCTGTCATCTTTGACCTCACGTTTCCCAGCTCGTATGCGTACGTCCCGTCCAGTGCGAGGCTTCTCCGCTTTGCCGCCACCGGGTTGGCTGTCTCCTTTCCAGTCGTCACGAGAAAACCCACGGCTTCCCCCAGCAGATTCTGACGTCCTCCTCACGCCTCCGTCATTTCTCGACTCACGGCCGCCATCGGAGGCTTCATACTGGCCTCTCTCTCTTCCCCTAAAGCCTACTCCTTTCGACTTGCGAAGACCCTTGCCGATGGCAGAGTTCAACGACGCGGACCGGGAACTAAGGAGAGACGGGTATAGTAGCGGTAGAATGAGCGACTTGGCTGCTATGCGCTGGCAACCCCTGGAAAGAGTAGCGCTGCTCATTTCATTAATCGTTGGTGTTGGTTGTCACAGCGCAGTGGGTGATATTTTTTCCCCAGAAACATTTCTGATGTACCTACCTTCTTAGCGGCGATTGGCCGAAGTGCAGGGTCATCCGTGCCATGACGGCGGAATATCAAAGTCTCACTTTGCACTGCATCTAAGTGGAAACTTAATTGTATTTGTATAAAAGAAATAGGAAAATAGTTTATGTAGAAAATCCCATTGGTACTTTGAACCCTTACCAGTGACCTTTCCGGTCCTGAAAGCGGATTTACAGAAGGAGACATCTCTATGCGATTGATCGCGTCTCAATCAGCTAAGATAAAGAAGCGCGTCTACGTTATCGGAGTCACAAAGGTGCAGCTCAGATAATTAACAACAACACCAGGGACCTGCTCATGTGGGAGTATCTTGCGCTTCCAGTTCATAAAGATTTGCTGGGAATAAACACGTATGATGCCCCATACCATTAGCTTTTCCCACGGCCTAGCTGACCTCCAATAGTGGGATAGTACTCGCAGCACCTCAATCGTCTCGGCGCGACGCCGTTGATAACTTTGGGGACCTCGACAATCATGGCCTCCAGCGCTGATGATGGGGATGACTCTGTGGACGAGCTGCAGAGTTTCCAAGAGCTTTTCCCTAGGAAGAGCGCAGAGGCGCCATCCATTACCGCGCTCCAACATAGGCCCCGAATGTCCAGCCCTGCCGACGCAAACCATGAAACGGGGGAGGACGAAAGGGCTGATGTCGCAGCAGAAGATTCCATAGAGGATGATGGCGACTTTTCATTCCGAATTGAGTTACCGACTCCTATAAACACCGAACAATACACATATATCTCGGCGGAATCAGATGACGGCTATGTGAACTGTGTGGAGTCTGAAGTAGAGGACTCGGAGAACGTCAGCTACCATATTCGGTACGACGATGGAGGAGACGACATTGTAAGTGTTTTGGTGTTTTGTATTATATTTGCACAACATCGCCCATGAATGTCACAAGCTTGACGTATCATTCCTCAACAACCCTCACATCTTCCACTCAACATCACCAGCCACCAATCGTTCGGTCCCAGAGATATTAGCACAAACCACTTGATCTACTCTGTTTTAAGCGGATTTCTCTTCCAAAGATTGACACTACAGCTGCTTTGATCTCATTTGACAACATCGGCTTACTCTTTACCAACTTAGGTCCCGTTCGAGCGTCTACTTCAACTATGCAACGGCCAGAACGCTCTTGATGTCTTCCACAACCCGGATGAAGTAGAAGAAGAATCAGATATACCACGCCGAACAGAAAGGTCTAGAGAACTATCGAAAAGACAGGCTAGCATTTTATCATACACAAGAAAGAGGAAAAGTACAAGAGGGCACCTACGGAGCTATAACACCTCCGACGAGGACGACTTATCCATCAATCGATCTGAAGCCAGAAGACGACGAGCTGCCAGCCCCCGACGATCATTGCGATCTAGGACAGATTCACACGCACCAAGGAATAAACGTTACATCGGGATGACTTCAACTGATGAAGGGTCTTCGTCAGATGAGCTTGCATCACGGACCCTGGGTCTTCGCAGTTTAGGCACACTGTCATCAAATGGCCGCCGCACACGGGGTAGACTTACCCGACAGTCGATGAATGTCGACTATAGTGATGATATGACCGGTGATGTCGATAGCGATGCGAGGGGCATCGTGGGGAAACGCTCAAGTGGTCGCCTAGGCCGCGGCCGTCCCACGAGAGGCAGGCCAGCCAGAGGCGGAATGTCCAAAAAATCAGGGATGTTTGGGCGACGCAAGAAAGATTATGATGACTCTTCTGAGGCACCAGAGCCCACTCGGAAATCTGGCAGGAGCACGAAGGTGTCGAAGAATATGAGAGACCGCCTTGAAGATGAGGAGCTGTATGCCGATTCAGACGTCGAAGAGACAGGCCCAAAGATTATAAGTGTGCGGGAGGTCTTTCAACCTCTAGCTGCGAACAGTCGCTTCAGAGTCATCCACAATCGTCGTTGCGACGTATGCTCCGGAGCAAACACGACATCCAACAAAGGGCCTAGCCCGCTTATACAATGTCAAGGTTGTACGACTTCCATACACAAGGTTTGCCTTGGGTACAGGAGCCAGAGAGAACACTTGGTTACCAAAGTCGGCGAGGAAGATTTCGTTTTGCAATGCCGACGTTGTATTGGCCTGGCGCGGAAGAAGGATAGGAATGCTCCCGATCTTGGTGCTTGTCAAGAATGCAAGCAGCCTGGTCTGGCCTGCGCCCCATTTTCCACTAAAAAGACATCCAAGCAGGAGGAAAAATTGAGAGAAGAGAACGAAGGAACTGACCCCATTACTCCTGTTTCCCCAGACTTGCTCAACAATCACGCCACTCTCCTGTTTCGATGCGTTTCATGCAAGCGTGGCTTCCATTTTGAGCATCTCCCTCCTCTCAATAGCTCAGGTTATAGCCCCGACGACGTGGCGGATTTGCAGGAAGCTCGATTTGCCGAGTACGAACCACATTGGAACTGCAAGGAGTGTCTTGACGTACCAGGGAAACCCCAAGGGCTAATTGCATGGAGGCCTGCCAACCTGGAGACGTATGTCTCTGGTCGTACTCTCGAGTCACTCACTGAAGATGAGAGAGAGTACCTCGTCAAGTGGCAAGGAATGTCCTACTTCAGTTGTAGGTGGGCACCTGGAGCATGGGTATGGGGCATTACTGCGGCCTCCATGAGAAATGCCTTTGCTCGCCGCTGCATAGAACGAAACAACGGCCTGCCAATTATGACCGAAGGTGATGCTATCCCAGAAGAGTATCTACGCATCGAGATTGTCCTCGACGTAAAGTACTCGAGCCGAGTATCGACTCGCACCGAGGAGATCGACAAAGCTCGCATCAAAGAGGTCGATGAAGTCCTCGCTAAATTCACCGGGCTGGGTTATGACGAGATAGCTTGGGAGAGTCCGCCTCAGCCCACAGAGACGGAACGGTATGCCGATTACCACGCGGCCTACCTCGAATTCGTTGCCGGAAAATACTTCAAGCAGCAAGGTTCCAAAGTTAAGGAACGTTTGACCCAGTACAGACAGTCCAATTTTGAAAGGAACGTCCTTCTGGAGGGCCAACCAGCTGCACTGACTGGAGGGAAGTTGATGGAATATCAGATGGAGGGCATGAACTGGCTGCTCTACAATTTTCATCGGGAGAAGAGTGTGATTCTTGCAGACGAGATGGGTCTTGGCAAAACCATCCAGGTTATTGCGGCACTCACTGCATTGATTAAGGAGAAACCAAAGGTAAAGCACAAAGTGCCCTCACTCGGACACATACTGACAAATATAGTGCTGGCCATTCCTAATTGTTGTGCCGAACTCAACATGCCCCAACTGGCGCCGCGAAATCAAGCAATGGGCTCCTTCATTACGAGTTGTTACGTATTATGGTTCTCGGGAAGCTAGAGAGACTGCCATGAAGTACGAGCTGTTCCCGGAAGGCCGCAGTGAACTGGCAGCTCATATTGTCGTCACCTCATATGAGGCCCCTGTCGACGAGAACAGCCGAGCTTTCTTTCGGAAAACCAAATGGGCTGGTTTGATCGTTGACGAAGGCCAACGTCTTAAGAACGACAAGAATCTTCTTTATGGGGCACTGACTGCACTGAATGTCCCATTTCGGGTTCTACTGACAGGTATGCAATATATGGCCACAATCGCCGACCTTTTGCTAATGGTGACTCAGGCACGCCCTTACAGAACAACAAGAAGGAACTCTTCACACTCCTTCAATTTCTCGACTCAGAGATCAATGCTACTACCCTAGATGAGAAGTACGAAGAGTTGACCAACGAAAACTTGCCAGAGCTGCACGACCTTATCCGGCCGTATTTCCTTCGCCGTACGAAGGCCATGGTGCTCAAGTTCCTTCCGCCAATGGCCCAAGTCATCATTCCCGTGACAATGAGCACAGTCCAGAAGAAGCTTTACAAGTCGATTCTTTCCAAGAGCCCGGAACTGCTGAGATCTATTTTCGGCAAAGATCAAGCCCAACTAAAGCCAAGCGAAAGAGGAAGCTTGAACAATATTTTGATGCAGCTGAGAAAATGCGTCTGCCATCCATTTGTCTACAGTGAGGCTATCGAAGAAAGATCAAACAACCGTGCTGTGCTGCACAGAAACCTTGTTGACGCCTCCTCAAAGCTTCAGCTCCTCGAGATCATGCTCCAGAAGCTCCAGGAGAGAGGACATCGAGTGCTGATTTTCAGCCAGTTTCTGAAACAGCTAGACATTATTGAAGACTTTCTTGATGGGCTTGGACTTCAATTTCAACGCCTCGATGGCAATGTTGGTACGCTTGAGAAACAGAAGCGTATTGATGCTTTCAATGCGCCTGATTCGCCCCTGTTTGCCTTCTTGCTATCCACTCGTGCAGGAGGCGTCGGTATTAACTTGGCAACTGCCGACACTGTCATCATCATGGATCCTGATTTCAATCCCCATCAGGATCTCCAGGCGCTTTCGAGAGCCCATCGAATTGGGCAGAAGAACAAAGTTCTTGTCTTCCAATTGATGACAAAAGATAGTGTCGAGGAGAAAATCGTCCAGATTGGCCGCAAGAAGATGGCCCTTGATCATGCCCTTATTGAGGCCATGGACGAAGACGACGATGCTGGGGTTGATCTTCAGACGATCCTACAGCATGGCGCTACGGCTCTATTTGAAGACGATGACCAAAACGATATTCGATACGACTCAGCCTCGGTCGACAAGCTGCTTGATCGAACCCAAATGGAAACGACAAACACTGGAGAGGACAAGTCCGCAGAATCCCAATTCTCATATGCCCGGATCTGGGCCAACGATTCCGGTGCGCTTCAAGACGATGTTGGAGATCCTGATTCCGAAGAACCAATACCAAACACCGATTTCTGGGAGAAGATTCTCAGGGAACGTGAGGTGGAGGCGGCCCGTGAAGAGTTGGCCAAGCAGAAGCAGTTCGGACGGGGAAAGCGAGCTCGACAGGTTTGTTATGCCGTTTTATCCCATTTGGTCTAATGTGATCCTAACTCTTTATTAGGTAACCAGCGGGTATACCGACGTAGCTAACGAGGAGATGGAATTTCGTAAATCCAAGAAACTCCGGGTGCTGGGCGAAAGCGATGGAGAGTTTACTCGTCAAAGCAGTGAAGCTGAAGAAGAAGAAGGGTCTGATGATGGATTCGTTGATCCCAACGAGCTTGCGGCTGCGAAAGCTCGATCGGGAGGAAGAGGTATGACACAAACATCCCCTGCTTCAGAGAGTCCTGCAAAAATCCTTCCCCTCAAGAATGAGAAGAAATCTTCAAGTGTTCAAGCGAATGCTACTCCAAAGAAATCTGCCAAGCAGACTCAGCCTCCGAAGAAAGCTGTGAAGCCGGATCAGCCTCCGAAGAGTGCCGCGAAGATAAGTCGGCCTCCGAAGAATGCTGCGAAGCCAGATCAATCTCTAAAGAATGCTGTGAAGCCAGATCAATCTCTGAAGAATGCTGTGAGGTCAGCTCGGCCTCCAAAGAATGCTGTGAAGCAAAATCCGGCTCCGAGACCTCTAGCCGTGAAGAAACCGACCATGGCTTCTTCTGGACCTGGCTCAGCTGGAAATCGTATTGTACTGGACAAGAAGAGGGGCAGTGCCCAGGGCGCACCGCGCAAGCCAAAAGTTATGGCTGCTGCCTGTCGTGCTCCAAGTAATGGTTCTCAAGCCCAGGCGCCGTCTTCCGAGACAGTCTCTCAGAAGCAGGACCCGAAGAAGAGGAATACTTCTGTCCGCATTGTCACAGTCGCCCCAAAGGTTCTTGGGCCGCAGGAAAACCCACTAGGGGATGCGATTTCTGGGAAGTCCCTATCCCTTGCGAAGTAGGTGCCAAAGGTTGTGCAGCGGACTACTCCTACGTCCAATGCAGTTGCCGCAAAGCGCTCACGTCCAGTTGAACCAATTCCCGTGCGCAACGCAAAGCGGTCGAATCCACAACCCCACAGTCCTATTCAGAGTCGAACGAGTATATGTTGGCCAGCGAGGATGCTTGATTTTACGCATTTCAAACCATGATTGTCTTTTCCATTTCATACACCAATTTGGGCTTTATTGACTCGTTTTTACAGTCGACGCCTTTCAGCGCGCCCGAATTGTCCGCGACGTACCGAATTTGTCCGACGACCCCGCCTTCATGAGGACATTCGGCAACACCGCTACTCACAACTGCATATGTCTAGCCTGCGATTCAATGCACGCTGTTGGCCAGTGCCCCTCGAAGCGCTCTGGGGTAGAACATTGTGGGCTCTGCGGCCTCGCACACTACGGCTTCATACAAAGCGGTTCCGAACCCGCATGCCCTCACTTTTCCTCCGAGACCCAGGTTCGGCTCATGCTCGATGCGCTGAAGATGAGTACGGAACCGCAAGAGATAATCGAGCCGGCGCGGAATTACTTACGGGGGGTCATTGGGAATTTGGTCAAGAGGAAGAAGAAAGACTTGGAGTTGCAGGCTGCAAGGAGTCGACCCATTTTGCCGCCTTCCCGACCTGGAACCATGCAACCTCAATGGCGTGTTGCTCCCCAGGGGCGTTAGGTGGGTATTCATAATGGATTTTGAGGCGTTTGGGGTATTTTAGATGGTGGAAGAGTGCTTTGTATGCGGTTAATGGCCGGCTGGCATGCTAATTCTGGCGTTTACTACCTGATACCAACAAGAATACCACTACATCACACTATAAACAGTATCTGCACTCCAGGGATTTATACTTTCCGATGAAAATCTTGATACTGTATGTCACCGTAGTTCTGATTTGCCGCCAACGATACCCCTTTCGCCTGGTTTTAGTTCTCATCTGTCTCCAAACGCCAACTCCCAAACATGCAAACATTGTCCAGCCGGACATGAATGCTTGTCATTCCATCCACAACTCCCAGGATATAAAACCCATATTCGTTGTCCCATCAAACACCACCATTGTTTGCGCTTCTGGGGACGACAGCCTACGTGTCTAGTCATTCACGTCTCTCAACGCATCAGCCCTAATCTCATTAATTCTCTTACCTACTATCCGCATCCAATCAAATCCCCACCCAGCATCCTCCCGCCGCATCTTGACAAGCCAAGCACAAAGTTCAATCATACAGACCGTCAGTGAAGCTCCGTCTGCATATGACACTGTTTGCGCCTCACCGACACATCGGTTTCGTGTGGAGGCACTTCGATCGCAGCTTCCGCGAGCTGTTGGGATTTGCATTAAGAGGAGGAGAGGCTCCGGTTACCGGTCATTCACGATATCTATCTTCTTGGCTTGTACGAAACGGTGTTATCGCCTGAGAATCCCGGCGATGTGCCATGACACGAACCCAAAAAGCTCCGCGTGTAAGCTTGCCAGCTAAAACGCAATGCAACCACCCGCTGCTGGGTATTCGCTGTTTCGAACAAACGCCGCCTCACCAAACCATGCCAAATAGCTGGGAGACCTGGTTTGTATATATCGTCTCTGTCTTCCCCTCATCCCGTAATTTTCCTTCTCTCAATCTCTCATTTATGCCACGCGGGCTGTATAGAACATACCTTCCTTCCTGTCGGCTTTTCTCAAATCTCTCCGACGATCCTTTGCGATTTCAGAGAGCCGGCTTTATATGCACTTATTTGCACGTATACTACGCTGATTCTTCCCCATGAATCAGTTTTTTTCTTCTTTGGAGCGTTCCGCGAGGTATGCGGACTCGGCAGATATAGACGATGTATGGCCCTTGACAGCCAACTTGAACTTGAACGGCAACAACTCTTTGTTAGTACACTGCACTGCTATCAAGGGCAGTTTCTACTCCTCCGGAATTTACGGTTAACGATTGGGACAGGGGAAATGGACTCTATAGCGGCGCACGTATTAGTGGAGGCCGACCTGCGCTCGGTCAACCATTTGATGGGAGGCCATCACAGGATCCATGGTTTCTCAACAAGTCGGCAGTCGCCAACAACGCCGGGCTATCAGTGTATAAGGACCACCTTCCATACCCTGGGCAAACTCCCAGTGCCCCGCCAACAAGCCCCGCCGACGTCCCCAGAATGATCATCACAGACCGCCACCTCCAATCCGCCACAGGCTACGCCCTCAGCCGCGGAAACGGCCGATACACACGCCTTATCGCCGCCGACGAACTCCCTCCCCTCCAAGGACCCGGACTAAACCGAGGAGCAGTCGGTCTCATCATCCTCCCTACACCCCTGAACCCCACTCCCCTCGGCCCTCTCACATTCCACGCTCCAAACCCATTCCCCCTCACACCCCCAAACTCATGCGGCAAACCCCCCTCTCTCTACGGCCCCCTCCCTCCCGTCTCCACCCCCTCTCGCCCCTCCCGCGGACCCCGCAAAGACAAAGTCTACTGCGACAAATGGGTCCACGAGGGCGTATGCGCCTTCTCCCAGCAGGGGTGCCGGTACAAACACGAGATGCCCTTCGATGTCGCGACGCAGCACACGCTGGGCCTCTTCCAGGGCCTGCCGATGTGGTATAAGAAGGAGAATAGCTTGGAGCTGCGGACGCCGAGGGCGGATGAGAAGGCTAATGGTGAGGGGGCGTCAGGGACGGGGGCGTTAGGTGTCGGATTACCAACGCCTACTGCGCTGCCTAGCTGGCGGCCTGGAGCTGAGCAATCGCGCGGTGGAGGTGTGGCACATCGGAAGCCTGTAGCTGCGACGCGGGAGAATGGGTTCAGCAGCGCTGTGGCTACGGCAGCGAAGCTGTCTGCGCCGCTGCCTTCACGACGCAACGAGTTTGGTGAGTTTTGGCGCTCCTGTGGAATGTGGCACTCGCTGACTGGAATAGGGAATATCGCTCGCCCCGTTGCCCAGCGCCCAGCGACCAAGAACGGGGTTTCTGGGAGTGCGCCGGGATTGGAGTCATCCATCTATGCGCCTGTGGTGTTGAATCCGACTGCTGGGCCTTATGCGCCGGATTCACAACCGCAGCCGCAGAACCCGTTTAGTAAACAGCATCCTTGGGTGGTAGGTCCGTCGCTGAGGCCCCAGACAGTTGCAGCTTCAGCCGCGACGTCCACGGGCGACAGGGATACGGCTGCTGGGGGCAGAGATGAGTCCGGCAAAGCAGGGGGTGAGGATGGCGAGCGGGGTGAGAATCCGTATGAGCTGCTGTCGGCGTTTGAGGAGCGTGAGTGAGAGGCTTGGTTGGCTGTGGACGAGTTGGATACAAAGGCTGGCTGCATGTGGTTTCCACGATGCATTTACGATAATTCTCTCCTTCCGGGTCTAAAAATAAAATAGATAGAATATGACAACAAGCATTTATCAGCAAATATTAAAGCCCTGACCTCGTCACAAGCTTTCTAGAGTTCCCCCCCGTGCCGCCGCGTAACTTTCCAAATAGGTATAGGCACGCATATGACATCTGGGCCACAAAATCGATGCGACGACGCATCCGCCCAAGCCGCCATGACCACATCTAGCTAGACGCGGAGAAACTCAATCGATGTGACAACGCATCCGCCCAAGCCACGACCACATCTGGCTAGACGCGGAGAAACTCAATCGATGTGACGACGCAAATAGACGCGAGATATTCCCGACGGCTTCAAGCCACCAGGCGGTCGGTGGAAAAGGAAATCCGACTATGAGCTTCGGCGTCGTGGCGCGGCAGGTTGGTATGGAGGGTAAGTTGTATAAAGAAAGGTGGGTGAGCCATGAGATGCTGTCTTTTCCACACCATCATCATCATCAACCAGTTCTCATTATCTCACATCACGATCTTCATTCAGAGCCTCACTTCTCGCATCACTATCTCCAGAATCATTTCAATTTCTTCCACTTTCCCAAACCACAAACTACATCATGACTTCGTCTTCGATGCCTAAGCTCACAACCCTGATCCTTGGCTCTACCGGTGGTTGCGCACTCGCCTTCCTCGTCCGCGCCTTGAACGCCGGCTACGACTGCAATGCTCGTGCGTCTCCCCTCTCCCCCAGATCCATGAACACCACACTAACACCCCCCAGTGGTCCGCACCCCCTCCAAACTCATGGCCCTCCTAGACTCCAAAGGCGTCTCCTTCTCCACCATCGACCGCCACCTCACCGTCCACACGGGCAACTCCAGAGACGCCGCCGCCATCGGCCCTGCCCTCCTCATCCGCAATCGCCCCGTCGACCTGATCCTCTCCGCCGTCGGCGGCGCCCCAAAATTCAGTCGCTTCATGGTTCCATCCATCGACGACCCACTCGTCTGCTCCACCAGCATGGAGGCCCTCCTCTCCGCCGTGCGCACTATGAGGGCGCCCACGAAGCCGATCGTTGTTGCTATCTCAGCGACGGGAATTAGCAATTTCGGGCGCGACATCCCGCTGGCGATGGTGCCGTTGTATCATTGGTTGTTGGCGGTGCCGCATGCGGATAAGAAGGCCATGGAGGTTGCACTGTCCGATGATGTGAGCTCGGCATCGCCCGCTGTCGGTGCGTTTATCGGGGTCAGGCCTAGCTTGTTGACGGATGGTACTACGAAGGGGGTGGCGGGGGTGAAGGTTGGGATTGAGAGTGCGGAGGGGTTTGAGAGTTTGGCGGTTGGGTATACGGTGTCGAGAGAGGATGTGGGGAATTGGATTTTTGAGGAGGTGTTGAAGGGGCAGAAGGGGGTGAAGGGGGGATAGTACGAGAATCGCTTTGTTACGCTTACATACTAAGGGGTTGGGCAAGGGCGCGGGGTTTTAAGCGTATAGATGCATTTTCCTACAAAGCTTGTTATTTCGCATTAATGATTATCAATTCCATAACAATCACCGACATGAACTTTACAACTTCGAGAGGGTCACAAGTAGGCTGCGCACTACTCGCCCAATACTCGGCTCACTCACTCAGTGGGTTACTCAGCTGGGTGAGTAGCTGAACCTTTCACTCGACTCGGTGAGTGAGGCCAATACTCAGTTACTCTGTAAAAACCCAGTGAGTACTCGGCTGTCACGTGTAAGATATATGCATTACGTGAACAGTCCCTCATACGATTAATACTGTTTTATGGTTACAGTTGTAAGTTAACTTAAAGTATTACATTTATCAGCATCACTCTACCATCTCTAATAAGCTGTGAGAACGAATCACGTATATTCCTCTATCTAAGTACCACGATTATCAGAAGATTATCAGAACACTATATTATATATGCTCAAGAACATCTTTCCACCTTGCTTGATGAGGCCGGCCAGACCTACTAATACCTAAAGTATTTATAGGGTCTTGACGAGTAGCTTGAAAGATATCAAGTAGATCTCTTCCAGTCTTCCGAGGGCGTTGGATAGGCGTTGGTGGCGAGGACGGCATATCCTTATCTTCATCGTCATGAATAGTTGGAAGTATAGGCTCCTCATTATTACCATCTTCTCTTATATCTTCATTATCTGGGATATCGTCATCTGGGATGTCGTATAAGGTCTCGTTAAGACGGTCAGCCCTATCTCTTTCTTCACCTTGTTGGTAGCGCATTTGTCGTTCTTCATGTGCAGCTTGTGATAAGTCTTGCTGTTGCTGTGGCCGCTGAGGATTAAACGGAGGATATTGTACCTTTGAATATGTCTCTCGGATATGTGTATTTGATCGTGGTTCTTCTTCATCGCTGATATATTGTAACTCGATAGAATTGCACATCCGTTGTCGTTGTGCCTCATACTCTTCTTCGACTTGCTCCTCAGTCATATCAACGACGTCCATCATATCTGCAAGCTTGTCACGATGACCTTGACGATTCTTGTATTGTCGAGAGTAATATATAAGCATAATACTCTTAATCGTCTCAGGATTAAGTTGACCACGTCGGTGGCCACATACGTCCCTTGCGGCACTAAAGACTCGCTCAACTCCAGACTCAGCAGCAGGAATACAAAGTATATCACGAGCCATTGCTGATAGACCAGGAAATTGCTCTTCCTTTTGTTGCCAAAATAGCAATATCTTTGTGTAGATATGTGCTATACAAGTTAGAATAAGATTATCAGAAGATTACCAGAAACTTACGAGCATCAAGATAGAGATCAGCCTCATTCACATATTCCTCTCGCTGGCCCCGAGTCCCATTTAATGTCTGACTTTGCTGCAATACTAAGGCTAATGGATCCATATCTGCATCTCGTAATCCTGATTGACTCGCAACTCGCACTGTAGAGTACTGCTCTTTATAAAGAGTCCTAAACTGTTGTTCAAACTCTGTCTCCCAATTTCGTATTGAAAAGTCAAGCTTGCAAACCTTTTTGTTAAAGTGTGAGAGCTTCACACTAGGATTTAAGATACTAGCAAATGCGAAGATAGATCCAGTATTTGTGTATAGCTTGTTATAATACTTCCTAATCTTCTTCTCTGCAGCATCGATTGCTAAAGTCATCTTTGCTGCCCATGGATATGTCTTATGCCGTAGCCGGTGCCGAGTTCCTTCAAGCGTTGATAAGAGTTTTTGATATACTCCAAGTGTATAGCAGACAGTAGGTCCGGCTGACGATCCAATGTTTGTTGTAAAGAAGTTGAATGGCCTTGTAAGATCAATGATGTATTCGATGTGCTTCCATTCTAGCTCGCTAAGTCTGAACATGTGAGCACCATGATCGCCTCGAGTATATTGATTGATTGTTGACTTGAGTTGCTGTGCTCGCAGAAGCATATGGCATGTCGAATCCCATCGAGTTGATACATCTTGAATAAGTCGAAGAAGCCTCTGAGATGATTGACCCCGGTTCATGTTTGCCTTTTGCAAAGTCATAAACCTGTTCCTTCGAGTTTGACTTGAATTAACAAAGATAGTGAGCTTCCGGAGCTATGAGATATTAGAAAAGACTACCAGAAGTTTACCAGAACTAACAAGAGAATATATACCTTTCCAAGTGTAAATCCAATACCCTTGTCCTTCTGCAACTTTGCAAGGCCCTCCATCTGATTCTCTTCTTCCCAGTTCATTAAGATCTCTTGATTTGTTGGCGTAATCCGGATTCGACCAAGGAGAGCACTAAGGGCAAGTTGAATAACGTGAGCTAGGCAGGGTATGTGTTGTACTTTTCCTCCAATGAAATGCTCGTTGTCTGCAATACTATCAAGCATTATTTCCACATCTCTCATCATTGAAGTGTTGTTTGACGCATTATCAGTCGTAATGGATATAATTCGTCCTTCTAAATGCTGCCTTGTGATAACTTTTTCAAGTATTCCACATAACTCAGCACCAGTATGCTCTGTATATATAGGTTCAAACCCAATCAAGACCTCTTGCATTTTCCAATGACGGTCGATAAATGATGCAATAACACCCATAAATGAAAGTCGAGTAACACTTGACCAACAGTCGAGCGATAATGCAATCTTTGAACCAGGAACAACATCTTGTAGCATCTCTTCTTCGATTTGTGTGAGCTTTGTTGTTAAGAGGTTTCGAATAGTTGTTGCTGAGGGTAGTGGATAGTGAGGATTCTGTAAGATAGCAAGCCTTTTCCATTCAGGATCCTCGACTGAGCGGAACGAGCTATGAGTTGAGATAACTGTGTATAGAACTTGTTCGTAAAATGCCTCTTGTGTGAGAATATGATCCTATTATAGATATTAGCCTATATAATTCTGGTAATAATCTGGTAATCCTTACCTGTTGAGGTCGCATCTGATTGATTCGCATTTGATAGAGACTATCCTTACCCATCCGTGACTTCTTTTTGCAAATGTCTGATGCAAGATGTGTTGCCATAGACTTTGGGCCAGCAGACTTGATTGCAGGATGCGTAAGAGCCTTCGAACAATAGGTACAAATGACACATGGTTCTCCAGAAAGCCGGTCTGCTCCTTGGTGATAAATTCTCCAGTATTGAGAACTCCGGTTGGTTGAATCCCATGCAATCTTCGTAAGGAGTTTTGTAGTATGATCTGAGTGTTGTTCATACCATCGTGATAGCTTCCACCACTCAATGAATACATCGTGTGTATCCTTAGTCCATTTGATGAATTGGTTTAATTTGCCAGTATATTCGAGGCCCGCAGGGATTTGATTTAATGAAGGTAGTCGTTGAGAAGAGGGAAGAGAGTCTGAGAATATATTAGAAATAGGATTGTCAGAGTCAAACAACTCTGAATATTGCGATGACATTTGGCAAGTAGCAAATTGTTTGATTATCAGAAGATTACCAGAAGTCTGGCTACGATGAAATACTTAAATCTCTATAGCCCCTATTCGCGTCGGAAAATCAAATACTCCATTTCTCTCCTCTACTCTAACTCCAGAAACAACATATCCTGTGCAGCTGATACCTTAGCCCACTTTTCCTTATCAAATTTCTTAGAGTAGACAAGTAAGAACGCCTCTTTGAAGCTAGAACTATGAGTGGAGACTTGTAACCATCCGTTGTCGACAAGATTGTAAGACTTTGGGTACCACTGCGCAGGTCCTGGTAATTGGGCCCACTTTCCAAACTTCCAAGCTGTAAAGTTTGTCCAAACTGCCTGCTCGTACAAACAGAAATATTTATGTGGTGGGATAACGTTGTGAAAAGTGCTATAATAAACAATTAGTATCTCTAGAAGATTGCTAGAATGATCAGAGACGTACCCTTCTTCTACATCAATCCATGGCATATATTCAAAGAGATGCTCAGGCTTCTTTCTCAGCTTTCCAGCCTTTCTCGTATATGAGCGGATACAGCTATCCCAGAAATGTTGCCACTTGCGGAAATTGGACTCTTCATGGGCCTATCAACCGTTAGTATTACCAGAAGATTACCAGAAGATTACCAGACTATGAGGTACCAACATCAATGCGTGCTTGAGTTAAGAGAGCCTGGATGCTAGCGATCTCTTCATCAGAAAGCTCATCTGGTAGAACAGCCTCGTCATTTAAAATATCGTCGCGCCGTAACATAAGCTCCAACTCTAAATCGTCTTCAACCTCAGTATCCTCCCATTCGCTGTTATGATCGTCATCGATTGGGATACTGGTGATACCCTCAAATGCAGCAAGCTCAGACAGAAGTTGTGGCGGAGTAGATGGTGGGGCTTGTGGAGAAGAAGAAGGGGCGCTAGTATTCTTGACTTTCTGATTCGCAATGCAAGATGCATGGGTGCCCTTTTCAGTCCTGTTTATAGTTAGATTAAGGCTACCAGAGATTACCAGAAGGAACTTACCGAACACGAATACGCTCAACCTTCAATTCATTCTGTAGACGTGTCTTGTCTTCAGCAGAGGCAGCGATATACTTTGCAGACTTGTATAACTTCTTTAAGTAGTAGCTCAGATCGCCATGGTCAGCCTTGAGTGCTAAATGAACAGCCTTCTCATCTTCAGTAAGGTTGGAGACGCGGTTGCGAGCTTTGATAGTATTCAAATTAGTGGAGAGTTCTTCAGGTGCCTTGCGTTTCGCCATGCTAAACACGTGATTAGCAGAAGATCATCAGAAGTTCTGACTGTAGAATCAAGATAATAAACTTACTTGAGGTCCTAGTGAAGAGGTAAAGCGCAAAAGAGAAGAAGAATGTGTAGATCGGAACGTAACCAAGGAAGGTGGTTGGTTGTAAGGTTGTTGTTTTTTTAAAGTTGCAAACAATTATATTCGTCAAGGAATATTCACCTGCAAATAATTACTGTTCTAAACAACACTACAACGCGTACCTTCAAATAAAACACATACCTTTCAACCTCTACCTCTTTCTTTACTCTTTCTACAACATCCTTGCTACAAACTCACTGTAAGTACATATATCTTTTGATCTACTTCTTTGTCTTGTGTATACTTCACTAACTCATCTTAATGTTAGCAAATGGCTCGTATTAAGCAAACTGCTAGGAGATCAACTGGCGGCACAGCACCAAGGATGCCACTTGGATTACAGGCTGGCTCTAGGCTTGGTGGAAAGGGAAAGGGAAAGGAAAAGGCTGTGCGCACAGCAAGAAAAGCTCCAGTTCGCTCATCTCAAGCTTGCAACAATCATGCTCAGAAGGCCATGCGCCGTGCAAAGTCTGGTAAGAGGATTACCAGAGGATTACCAGAACTCTCTAATAAACATATAGGCACCAAGGCTCTCCGCGATATCAGAAGACAGCAACTTGATACTCGCCTGATTATTCCAAAGCTCTCATTCCAGCGTCTTGTTAGGGAAATCGCACAAGACTTCAAGTCCAATCTTCGCTTCCAGCAATCTGCTATCCTAGCTCTCCAGGAAGCTGCCGAATGCTTCCTCATTCGAGAATTTGAGAGTATGATACTTGAACATAGTGACAGGGACATACTAACAGTTATAGTGACAAATCTCCTTGCTATTCATGCGAAGAGAGTGACAATTCAGGCAAAGGATATGGTATTGGTTCGGCGTTTGCGGGATATGATGTTTAATCATGGAGCTGTAGGCTTAATCGATGGAAATGTCTCTCACCCAGGAATGAAGGTTAGATAAGTTCTGGCAACCTTCTGGTAACCTGGTACCTAAAGGCAAAGGTTATAGTGTGGAATAGGATATCAACGACATGGGAATGGAGTTATTGAGTTATGGCGTTTTACGATATCGATATCAATGTGAAGTCACGATCACACCCCCTTTTCAATGACTAATCAAACACGTGATATAACTGGGTTGCCAAGACCTATACTAGGTACCCGGCAAGTGAGTAATCCTCATTCAACAATACTCGGGATATGAGTGAGTAACTCAGCTGGGTGAGTAGAAATTCTACTACTCGACTCATGAGTACCCAGTGCGCAGCCTAGTCACAAGCCACAGAGGCCAGGCTTATATAACATCTCCTCTACACTATATACACATCGATTATCCAACTCACATAGCATCATCTCCACTATTTACACACCTCCCACTACGCTCCCCTCACATACGGCTTATACTCCACCGTATCATACGGTTGGGCTGCACAAGGCCCGCGCATTATCTCCCCGGTTCCATCCTTCTTGCTATTGCACAGCTTTGTTGGGGAGACGATGCCCTGAAGCCCACAGCATGCCTGGGAGCCAGGACACTGTACATTGTTTGCCCAGGGCTTACCATTGTATCCTCAACAGGTGCGGACGCTGGCGGCGCTGGCGAGGGTGAGGAGGGCGAGGAGGACGGCAGACGCCAGGGCAGGTGCTGACCTCATTGTGGCGGGCGGGGCGGGTGTCAGACAGCGGGAGCTAGGACGTAGAGAGGGTGTGCGCTGGTTCGGCGGCGTCGTCAGTCAGTCATACATGTGTGTGGAACTACTGAAGTTGTGACAGGTGACAGTGGCAAGGATGGGGAACGCCGACCGGGGCAGTGCAAGTCGTGCTTGTGATGCCCCGACGAAATTTCGACGCCAAGCCGAAGGAAGGATAGAATTTCGGGATGGGATGGCTTGCCTTTGTGGCTTGCCTTGGCGATTTAGTGCCTTGGGGATTCTGTGATGGGCTTGTCTTGGAGATTCGGTGATGGGGTTCTTAGGCTGAACAGTCTTGGGTTATTGTGGCCCCCTTTGCCCTCGTCGAGGCTTCTCTCATGTGTGTGTGCCCCTTGCCCGCCTGCGCTGCCTCAAATGGATCATAAAGGCTTCTCAACATTATACATAGTGAGGAGGAGGAGGGGAAGCAGGAGGAGAAGCATTAACAGAGTGGTGGCTACAGCACTCGTGCATATATGTTGTGCGGCGGTTATCATTAATGCGCACGAGCGCAAGATGGACTAGCATTTAAGTAACATCGTCACCAAACTTTCCCTTCGCTCAACGTAATCGAATTCCTGCTTCATCAGTATTTCTCACGCTTGGCATGGCAATATATTTAGTTGAACCCGGAAAAGGCCAAATTTGCAAGTGCTAACATCAAGATCCTCGGCCGCGCCAACAGCAATAGTCTAACGGCAGTAATGGTCCTAAACCATTCCTAGAACCTGCACCCCACGAGGCAGAGAGGGTAAAATCAAATCAAATAAAGTGAAAGGGTCATTGCAGCAAAGGAGCGTCCATCTCCCATGTCGTCATCTACGAAATACTTGAAGGCCACATTGGCCAACCTCTTCATCGTGGAATGGGAATTCTAAATAGGTATGATCCACGAACCGGCCTCGTGCTTACGTTCCTACCCTTCGGTTTTGGTTGGCAGGTGGAGTAGACTGTTGGGAGGCAGTTCAAAGGAGTGGTAGAGCATAGAACCGATCATAGCCACCGTTTGCCACAAGTAATGAGATGAGAAATGAGAAATGAGAAATGAGAAATGAGAAATGAGAAATGAGAAATGAGAAATGAGAAATGAGAAATGAGAAATGAGAAATGAGAAATGAGAAATGAGAAATGAGAAATGAGAAATGAGAAATGAGAAATGAGAAATAAAGCTTTGTTACAAGTAGCAATCACATCTCACATCGCTCTCCAAATTCAATATATCTGTTCTGTTCATTCCAGCTATGATACATACACATCTCATAACTTCATCTCCCACCCCAACTCCAACAAACATCCCCTCACATTAAACCAACACAGCAGCGCCCACAAACGCAGCAACCATAACCCCCAACACCGCGGTAATCCCGCCTCCATTCAACACCTCCATGCCCGACGCCGCACCCGTAGTAATAGTCGAGTTAGCTTTTGGCAGCAGAGCCCCCTTATCACCCGTCTTGTTATCGTGTCTCGCTAGACCCAAGCAGTTCGCCATCTCAAAGAAGATGTCAATGTTGTTATACGTGCCCTGGAACTTCTCCTGGCACGGGCCCATCGCATACACGGGGACATCAGTGAGCGAGTGCACGCCCTGCGCATCATCGGTGCGGAGGGTACCGTTCACGACGAGGCCGCCGACGCCATCGGCTGGGTTGACGTAGTAGCTCTTATCGGCGCCCTTGGTGGCAGGGACGCGGGGTTCGTGGGGGACCTCGTAGTTCTCACGGCGGTCGGGGAAGGCGACAGTGCCCTGAGCGAGGCAGTAGCGGGGCTCCCAGTTGACGGGGAAGCTGACGCCGGTGTTGTAGGAGATGGCGGCGTCGACGACCTGGTATTGGGATTGTCCGGAGTTCTGGTACGTGCCGATGGCGGCGCGCTTGCCGCGCACGTCGTTGTCATCGATGGAGGCCATGTACTTTGTGTCGGCGGAGCCGTAGACGTCGAAGCCGTGGCCGTGGTCAGCGGTCACGAGGACGAGTGTGTTGTTGAGGATGTTCAGTTCGGTGAGGCGGGCGATGGTGGCGGCGACGGTGTCGTCGAGCTCGAGGAGGTCGCCGAGAGCGCGGTCGTAGTCGAGGGAGTGCATTTGCTTGTCGATGCTGGCAGCCTCGGCCATCATGAAGAAACCGCGGTCACCACCGCGCTCGTGCAGGATGTCGACGGCCTTGAGGACCATGTCCTTGAGGCCGGGGAGGTCGGTGGCGGGCTTCTTGTTGCCGCTGGGGTGGTTCGTCGAGTTGATGATGTTCTCGGTGTAGACGTTGCGGTCGAGCCAGACGGGGAGATTGCTTGTGCTGAAGAGGCCGAGGGCGCGCTCTTTGCTGGGGAGGGTGGCGAGGGTGGTGTTGTCAAGGGCGACCTTGTAGCCCTTCTTGCGGAACTCCTCGACGTAGTCCTTGCCCTGGTAGGAGCCCGCGCCGGCGTTGAAGTTCTCAGCTCCAGCACCGAAGACGACATCGGGGCCGTCAAAGGGAGTCCATGTGTAGTTGGTGACACCGTTGAGCATCTGGTCTACGAGAGGTCCGTAGTGACCACGGGTGCGGGTGTGGCCAGTCAAGGCAATGGGTGTGGCATCAGCGAGGAAGGCAGTGGAGACAATACCAATAGCTGAGCCCCAAATACGGGTAAGAAGCTCAACGATGGTCTCGACCTTGGGGTCGTCAAATGCATCTGGGGACGAGTCACTGTAGACACCCATGGAGTTGACGGTGCTCTTGTGGCCGGAGTAGAGGGCGGAGGCAGAGTTGGCGGAATCGGTGATGTAGCTGTCGATGGAGTGGGTCATCTGGTGGCCGAGGATAGGGAACTTGTCCATGGCCATCTTGCTCAAGTACTTGCCGTTGATGCTCTTGTGTCCGATCAGCCGTGCAGCCGTGATCATGCTCGTGGTCATGCCGTCACCGATGAAGAGAATAACGTTCTTAGCCTTCTTCTCCTCAGCGAGGTCGCGGACAACCCAGTTGGCAACGGTCTTGGAGCCACTGTAGTAAGACAGAGTGGCGGTATACTCGCCTGGCTCGTAGAGCGCAACGCGGCGGTATGCCTTGGCCGCGACATTGACGTGGGAAGGCGTCTTCGCGTCCTCGGCGAAGTAGTCCTCGTACCACTTGAACTTCCACTCCTCGATGGCTGGCTCAGTGATATCGAAGAACTTCGACACTGGCTGCGAGGCTCCGCCCTTCTTCTGGATGGCGAGCGAGAACCTCTTATCCGGGATACCACCGTTGGCTGTATCATATTCGCGTCAGCTTGGGTCTTCAATTGAAAGCTTGAGAACTAACCCTCAGAGCCATTGACAGGCGCATGGACCTCGACACGGATATCGAAGTACTGTCCCGCCAGGAAATCAGCCCTACCACGCGTCAGCTTCCCATCCAATGCCATCAGCCACCGCCATCATACTCACTGATCGGGAGGGAAAACACATCCCAAGTCCGGGCAAGCACCGAGCCTCTGGAAAGTCTGGGCCGAAGCCAACGTAGCAAACGTCGCCGCAGCGGCGATCGTGGAGAAAGCAACCATGATGTATGAGTGAGACAAGGGCAATGGAGATCGGCGTGCACGACTACAGAAACGAAGCAGCACGACCGAACGACAGAGGAACAGGCACGCTCTTATATAGTGATCGCCAACCAGCGCTACAAGTCCTCCCGCACGCGCACCCTTGTCCCACGCGCACCCTTGTCCCACGCACGTTTCCGAGACCCCATTCCCATGAGATATCAGCTCAGAAACTAGTGTTTCGGTGCAGGGCTGATGTGCTCCGTTTCCTGCAAACCGCGGTCGTTGTTGCGGTAAAAAATGCATCCCGCGCCGGCTAGTGGTGCTAGCCAAGAATGGCCAAGAACACCAAGGCGGCGCGAGGCGACGGAGCTGTTCAGGGCGCTGGGGAATCATGGGGGGGGGGAGAAGCACGTTGCTCTCCATGGATGTGTATGAGCATGGGCGGCCTTTTCTTGACGGCCATAAGAGGGAGCTGCATCTCATCTAGTATGAGAAAAATGTGTAATAAGACGGGAGATGTGATAATGGCCCTTTTCACTAGTTTACTCATGGAAGTTGTCTAGATCACTAGTAACTAGAACGCGAGGCACATCCTCCCATGCTCCGCATTATGTTGGTTGATTGATGCAGTCTGTCTCGGTGATGCCATGCCGCCTTCCCGTGTTGACTTGACAGGGCCCACTAACCACCACTAACCACCCCTAACCACCACTAACCAACCACTAACCAACCACTAACCACCACTAACCACCCCTAACCACCACTAACCAACCACTAACCAACCACTAACCACCACTAACCACCCCTAACCACCCACCCCTAACCACCCACCACTAACCAACCACTAACCAACCACTAACCAAAATGTGCCTGAATACCAACAGGCGTGCTCCTACTACAGCATCTCATTGGCCACTTTCAACGACAACCCTCTGAAAAAACTCCATGAGACACGTGCGGTACACCTGTAATACACCTATAATACACGTGATTGTATAATTAATAGGCCGTCGCTATCGTTCTTCTCTTCTTCCTTCTTCCTTCTTCCTTCTTCCTTCTTCCTTCTTGCTTGTTGCTTGTTGCTTGTTGCTTGTTGCTTGTTGCTTGTAAATAAATAAAAGGCCGCATGCCTAATACAAGAGTGCGCCGTTGGGATGACGGTATTTCAAGGCCCGGGTCAGGACTCTATGTGAGTCCTTGAGTATCTAGTCCTTGAGTATCCAGTCCTTGAGTATCCAGTCCTTGAGTACCTAGCGGTTTTAACTACAGTCAAACCAGGACATAAAGGTGCCCTTCGACCCCAGATCCCCTAGCCAGACATTGCCAACCTTTCTAAGACATCCCTATAGCCTATAAGAAAGCCGTATCTTACTACAAATGGCTAATGGAGCTAGAGCATGCATTGCATCTTTATATAGAGGGGTCCCTATATCTAGATCGGACCAAATGCCATTTATGCCATCCCTATCTACACTGACTATTATAAAAAGGTATGAACGAGCACACGGCTCCTATTAAGGGCACTCGTGCAGCGTAATTATACAAATATCCAAATAAAGCAGTCATTCATCTCCAAGTATTTGGGAGCTTGTCGAAGTATGTACGAATATTATCATTTAACCTCATATATATTATTAGCCCATTTCCAGAATCCCGAATCGAAACAATCGACTCCCCCCTCCCCCCTCCCGTGTCATACTGACATTCGTTGCACTCAGTTTGCTATCAAACTCAAGAGCAAACTTAGAAATCTCCTCCTCAAACCTACAAGTCACCATACATATCTTGGCTTATCACACCAACAACAGAAGCAATACTACTCAACGATTGCTGCAAACTCTTCTACTACATCTGTTTATGCTACATACATCACGGCATATCATTTGAACACTCATTGAACAAGTTATTAAGAAAATCTCCTCCTTAAGGGGGTGGGCCAATACTACCACATGGCATATCTCTACCAACTAGAGGCCTAAGAACATGAACGATAGCTCCAAAAGCTTCTACAACCCTCTATGATTCATTACACGTCATCGCTACTTAGTTACCCACAAGATTGGTTAAGTTATGACATAATTTGTCTATAGGGGTACTCTGACCTTGGACCTCCTTTCACTTCCTATAGGCTAGGAACCTAGGAGATGGTTCTATGGGATTCTCTTACATCGACTACAGTTACCAAGCCTGGTAAGTCATGGAAAGTCTTGGAAAATGAGAGAACTACACTCCTTTAGCATAAATAGGATTGCCCTTTCCTTAAGAAAGGGCAAGCAGACAATACAGTAAATTGACTATCACATACTTCCACGTCTTTTCCAAGCTTCCAAGCATTGATCTTGTTACTCCTTGTTTCTGAAAAGTCAGTGAGGTGTTAACCTCTGACTTATCCCTGAGTTCTCAGACTCAACATTTGTTACAACTTGTCTAAACCACTCCACTACATCATACACCTGATTGCTGCATTGTGGAATAGTCTAAGCTACGACTCTTTGGCTCTTTTTCCTAAGACAGTGTGTTGTCTTAGTAAAATCATCCCTTCCTTGGGTGGCTAGATTCTCACATCTGGTGCACCCACCATTACAAAAAAGGTCCTTGGTGGACGCCTTGTTTTGCGCACTAAAAGAGATCGAGATGGCAAAATCCTTCGCCGCAAGGCTCGATGGGTTGTAAAGGGCTATGAGCAGAGATATGGAAAGGATTATGAGCAGACCTTTGCAGGAGTTTGCAAATCAGCCACATGGAAAATCGCCGTTGCCCTCGCTGCACGTTTCGATCTTGAGATTGAACAGATGGATGTTGACACTGCATTCCTTGAAAATGATATCGATGCAGAGGTATAAGCCGAATTGCCTCCTGGATAGTGTGAGAATGGTGTCAAGCTTTCAAAGGAGGATGTGTGCAAGCTATCACGCGCGCTTTACGGTCTCAAGCAGTCACCACGTCTCTGGCAGAAAAAGCTTCGCAAAGCACTCCAATCTCTTGGATTTGAACCACTCGAAACAGACCAATGCATCTTCATCAACAAGGACACAAAGATCATCATTGTCATTATTGGCAAAGATAACGAGGACTTAAGTAAGTTGAAATATGAGTTGCAGACAAAGTTCACAATTGAAGAACTCGGTCCTGCACAATACTTCCTTGGAGTCCGCATTCATCGAGATAGAAAGAAGCGAGAGATCTACCTTGGACAGGATGCATATACTCAAAAGATCCTCAGCCGTTTTGGAATGACGAATTGCCACACGGTGAAGACGCCTTGTGCCCAAGGATGGGAAATTCTCATGACTCCGTACAAAGACAAAGCTACAGCTCACGAAATCAAGCTGTATCGGTCTATGGTTGGATCTCTAATGTATCTAGCCACGAACACGACCGGATATCAACTATTGCACGTCCGTTCTATCTCGTTTTCTCGCAAACCCCTCGCCACAGCATATCGCAGCTGCTCGTCGCTGTCTGCAGTATCTTGCAGGCTCTATTCATCTGTGCATCTGTTATGGAGGCGATTGGAAGGATGATGAGGCTATGGCATTAAGAGGATACGTCGATGCAGACTTCGCAGGCGACAGAAGCGAGCGCAAGTCTCACACAGGATGCGTCTACCTTTTCTGTGGAGGCGTCATTGTGAGCATTTCGAAGAGACAGCCAACCGTTGCAGTTGCGACTACTGAAGCTGAATACGTGGCTATGTTTAAGGCTGCACAGGAAGGAGCATGGCTTCGACAGGTATTCAAGGAGCTTGGATATAAGAAGAAGGATGCACTCACAACGGAAATCATCGGCGACAACCAAGGAGCTCTTGCACTTGCAGAGAATCCAGAGTTTCATCAGCGAACGAAGCACATCGACATCAAATACCACTACATCCGAAATCAAGTGAAGGAAAACCTTGTTGATCTATATTATGTGTATACGAAGGAGATGGGATGGACTGACGAAGCCACTATCAACGATGGATCATCAGAGATTCATTGAGCTGATCAAGCTTAAACAGCTTCCAAAGATGGACTGATTATAGGTTACGGATGAAGAACTAGGGGTGCTACTAACTGTTGATATGTTTTCTACAATATCACCAGAGGGGTGTGTTGCAGGAATCGGGGTTCAGAGCCACGGGAGCCACTGGCGTGGCACCCACCCACATATATAGTTCTCAGTAGTTGTAACCTATATACTTCAACTAATCAACAACTTATCTACCACCAACATTTCCAATGACCTCCAGTGACTATGTGTTACACAAATCTATATACCAAAAATTAAAAGTCCCCCCCTCGTCCCCTCCCCCAAATTTTCAACACAAAAAAATATACTCCCCAAGACAAACACCCCCCTCACGGCAACTCCACCGGGCCCCCCCTATCCCCCGCCCTCAACTGCGCCGGCACCCCCCTCCCATCCCACGCCAGCAACTCCCCCGGCCCCCTCTCCACCCCATGCAACTCCGCCGTCGTCGCCACACTAGGTGAATACAACTCCGCCGCCCCCTGCCCCGGCGTCCCCGGCATCCCTGGCGAATACATCTCCGCCGCCGCCGCCACATCCCCCCTCTCCTCCCCCGGCAACTCGCTCACACCGCCACTCCCACCCTCCTCCCCCTTCTGCGCCGCCGCCGCCTTCCCCATCGCCGTATGGGGAACGTCTTTCTCGGGCCCCTGCGCATGGTACGCGCCCGATGGACTCGGGGGTGCCGCGCTGGCGTACGATCGCGCCTTGCGACGGCGCAGGAACCAGACTAGGAATGCGATGAGGGCCAGGGCCGCGATGCCGCCTACGACGCCGCCGGCGATGGGGCCGGCGTTGGAGGATTTCCCTGCGGAGCCGTCGGTGGAGGAGGGGGCGCCGGCGAAGGGAGCGGTGGGGGAGGAGGAGCTGGGGCCGGTGGTGGAGGAGGCGTGGCCGGAGGCGTGGCCGGAGGAGTGGCCGGAGGAGTTGCTGGCGCTGGAGGTGTTGCTTGTGTTTCCTGGGTTTGTTGCGCTTGGGGCGCCGGTGCTCGTCTTGGAGCTACTGGTTGTGATGGCTGGGTGGCGGGGTTAGTTGGTGTTTAAAGTCAGAGTAGTTAGAGGGGAGGGGAAGGGAAGGGTACCTCTTCCGGAGACGGCGATTGTTAACCACTTATCGAACTCCTGGAGTTCGTAGTCAGGGGCACCGCACCCGTTGCCGTCAGATTTCGTGTTTCCGTATCCCTTCCGCCCTTGCTCGCAGCAGAAGAAGCCGTCGAAATCGTACATGTCATGCTCCGGGTTCGCGCATTGCGGGAGTTTGGTGAGCTGCGGCTTACAATCTTTGTCGGGCTCGCAACACTAAAAATCCAGCTGTCAGCACATGTATGCACTTTCTAATTAAAACTCACATAAATATTCAGCTGTGGAGAGCCACACTCTGTACTCCTCGGGCAACACGCATGGTACGGCTTGACCGTCGGACCGCAATCCTGCTCGCCCATCCGACACGCTATGGTCTCGCGCGCCGCATATCCATTCCTAACCGTCGTCGCTCGCCCAAAGAGCAAGTCGGCCGCGTCGACGGCAGCGTAGCGCGCTGGCATCGTGAGGGTGGTGGTGGTAGGTAGGTAGGTATGTAGTTGGTAGGAGATGGCGACTCCAGGGAGGTAGCAAGAACGAGCTCGAAGTATTAACTACACAGTACTGTAACTCCTCAACAGTTTGCGCGCTGACCAAAGCGAAGATCCGTCAACGATGCGACGCAATGCGATAAACAAACAAACAGCCCAACCACACCCCCACCTCCCTCGCATCCCTCGGCTCATCCCTCGGCTCATCCATGTCGCTGTCGCTGTCGCCGTCACGCTAGGCGGCTTGGCTGGCCGTTGGGGCCCTCGGTGTGTGGTTTTGGATGGTGTAGTAAAGGAGGGATAAGGTTAACTTTCTTGCTGACTGCAATTTTCTATTTCCTAGCTTCCCTGCACCAGTCTATCAACAGCGACACTAACAGGGCACATCTCTATTTGACAAAAAACCCACAACAGGGCTGGCCTCCCTAAAAATCCCCACTCCGGCATCCTTCAAACACAAGAAATCACCATTGTTTTCCTGGGCAATCCCGACCCGTTCAATTCTGTGTGCACGGAGACAACCTCCGAACTGCACTTTGTAACTACTCTAACTAACTCTAACCATTCCACTCTAACCATTCCATTCATTCGGGATTCTCCAAATTCAAGCCCCCCCCCTTTTTAATCCAACGCAAAAATATCCTCCACCCCCTCCCAGCTCCCCTTCGCCCTCTCCTCCCAGTACCCCCTCGCCCCCGTCCTCAAGCGCCAGCACTCCTCCTCCCCCTCAACCCTCTCAAACCACCTCGGCTCCCACATCTCCCCCCTCCCCTCCATCTCCGTCCTCCTCCCCCTCTGTCTCTCCTCCAACCCCTTCTTCACCTCCTCCGCCGTATCCAGATCCCCCTCCTCCGCCGCCCGCTGATCCGGCCTTAACCTGCTATCCGTCACGGCCGTCTTGCCTTCTTCCACAGCCGTGAGCTCATTCAGCGTCGCCGCGAACGTGGTGAATCCGTAGCGCGACTCCGCGCTGCTGACCAGCGACCCGACGTGCCACACCTCGCCCTTGACCTTCCCCTTCTCCGTCATATTGAGGCTAGATGTCCACGTACCCTCGAGACCGAGCGCCGTCTTAACCCCAGTCGCGTCCCATAGCCCGACCTCGACGTCCTCGGAGCGCCCGCCGAACATGCCTTTGCTCTTGTACTCGACGACCGCCACGGCGCCGCTCGACTCGTTGAGCACGGACACGGAGCCGACGGGCTCGAAGTACTTCTCGCCCATCACGACGTTGCGTAGGAACACCGTCGCGATCGGCCAGCTGTAGCACTCGTCCACACCATCAGCGAGGCGGAGGACGGCGTACACCTTGCCCTCGGTGATAAGCTCCGCGCTCTTCCCCCAGAACTTCTGCACCGGCGTCGACGAGTGCGCAAACGACCACAGCGGGCTGTCGGCCTGGCACGCCATCTTGACGGGTCGATGGCTCACCTTCTCAGCCAGGAAGCGGAAGTTGCCCGGCGTCTCGGAGTCGGATCGCACGAGCTCGAACGTCTCGCCCAGCATAGGGTTAAAGGGCTTGCGGATTGCGCGCTCGCGGGCGCGGCTCGACGAGAAGTAGGAGATCGAGAAAGCGGCAACGAGGAGGTGGCGATGCTGCGGCGACGGGCTCTTGGCTGCAGCATCAAGGAGCTGCGCGTACTCCAGGCCCTCAGCTACGCGCTGCAGAGCGGACAGCGGTTCGTTGGAGCTGACGGGCATGGATATCCCAGAGAGGTCTTTCCCCACGTTCTTGCGCAGGACAGATATGAGAGATGGCGGTAACATTGTAGCAGGCTTGAGGGTTGTGCGTCGCTTAGGCTTGCTCGTTACAGGCAGTGGCGCGAGAGTTTTCGGCTTTGGCGGGAAGAAGGACACCGCACCCGCGGGCTTGGGAGTTTCATCTAGGTCAGAAGCAACTGATGATGCATTGTCACCGCTCATGGACTCATCATGGTCAGATGCTGGCGTGTCCTCATCGCTGCTTCGACCCACCACAATAATTTGAGAATCATTGCCATCGCCAGCCTCGGCGTCGTAGAATTCACCAGTAGATGTAGAATCCATGCTCCTACGCGGCACCGCCAAAGCGGGTCCGGGAGGATAACGTCGTTGCTTGCTGCGGGTAATAAGCTGGTTGAGGTCCGATAGAACAAGGTCGAGGTCCTTTAGCAGCGCCTGGCAGTGATCATTGATGCTGCTCTCCTCCTCTGAGCTAGTCGCCTGAGACCTTCGTGACGACTTTGAAACCTGGCCCGGTGGCGCAGGAGACGGCGCACTAGGCGTCGACTGAGGCGTGATGTTTGAACTCGTATTCGACGAGGCGGAAGCCACTTTAGCCCCCTTCTTCAACGTGCTCCGAGTGCTTGTCTTCCGTTTCCAGAAGGGCCTCTTCTCGGCTGGGTTGTTGAAGTAGTCCCCATTCTCCTCTGGAACCACTGCAGGATTGCCTGCCCCGAGACTGAGCCCAGCCCATGATTGCTTGTAAGACGACTTTGTATCATTCGCGAGCCTGCGGACCGCATCCCTCGACCCGACGATCCTGCTCACCAGCGACTCAACTTGATCCCACTCCAGGTCCTCCTCCGATGGCGGTCGAATAGGTCGGTTAAACACGCTATTAGACCCCATGTGCATCCCAAGCGGCTTCCCCGTCTTGCTGACCACCTTGCCCGGGACATTTCCCCTCGCCTTGTTGCTCGCCAACTCAAGCGCCCTCGTCCACTCCGCAAAGTCCTTGGCATTCCCAGCCTTCAAGTGCCAGATCTCAGCCCCTGAGTCGATGCTAATCTCCCTGCGCCTCTCATCCGCCGCAATCGCCGCCAAGCTCAGCGGAATCGCGCCCCGCAGTGCCGACGAGTTGCGGTTATAGTAGTACGAGAGCGTGCACGATATAAAGTCCAGCGAGAAGTAGCGTCGCGCATACCCCTGCCCCCTCTTCCGCCTCCGCTTCATCAGAATGCCCACATGGAACGACGGCGGCGCCGTCTCCATCCCCTTCCCCACCACCGATGTCTCCCGACTCGACGCAGAGTGCGGCCGGCTGTGCAGACTATCGACGCTCTCATTCGCCGCGGCCGACAGATTCGCATTGCTGCTCTTCTGCGCCAGCGCCACCGTACTCATGGCCTTCCCCCCCGGCCCGCCCTGCAGGTTATGATGTGTCGGGTTGGGCGGGAAGTTGCTCGGGTAGGTCAGCAACACGAACGTCGCCGTCTTCGACACAGCCTTGGAGAACGTATTGTCGAAGACCAGTCCAAACATGCCGCCGTTGCCCGCGTTGACCGCATACGTCCCAATCGTCACCTTATCGGCATCGCACTTCCCGTACCACTCCACCGGTATAAAGCCCTTGGCCTTAAGCTGCTCCTCCGCAGTCGAGAGATCATTCTTCACCGTGCTCGACCGGCGCAGCCGCTCGGCCGACTCGCCCTGTGCCTGCGCGGATTCGGATTCGAGGCGCTCATTCGGGGGTCGAAGTGTCGAGGCTGCGCTCGTCGCGCCGGCGCCGGGGTGCTTGACGATGCCGAAGTTTCTAGCTGCGGGTTAGCACCAGGGCGCACACCGGATGGGGCGGGGGGGCTTACATGGACTTCCTGTGAGGCTGGACGCTCCATGATATTGTGTGGCCCTCCTCGACCTTTACCCAGCGGACGATGTACGACTGCGGCGCGTTAGCTGGGTGTGTGGCGGCGGGAGCGCGCGGGACAAACCTTGCTGTGTATCTCGAGCTGCTCCATGCCCGCCATAGCTGGTCGGTTGAGGACAGCTGGTCTTGGTGGCGGTTGGTGAGGGAGTCAATCATCAATTCGTACTGGTGCCTTGAGGGGGTGGCGGGTGAGGGCGAGTGTTGTTGCTAGGTTTGTAGGTAGATGGTATCTAGGAGGAAAGCTGAATGTGCGGTTACAGACACCTTATTTGTAATGTTCGGGTCTAGCACTTGTAGCTGGTGAAGCGCTTGGCCCGTAAAGATTGAGTTGTAGGAGCGGCGGCGATTTGTTTTTATGTTCAAAAGTATAGGAGGAAGCTGGTCGTACACTGTACCCTGTCTAGATTTCGGTTTGCCGGCGGCGGCGCGGGGAAGAAGGAAGGCGCATGGGCAGATTTCACTCGTGACATGTGCAATGGAAGAAGGAACGCTCCTGCCACTCCTGCCACTCCTTGCATTTATATTCTTTATATTCTTTATATTCTTTAGAACTATTATTTAGAACTATTATTTATATTATTTATAGAATAAAGCCACTTCCCGGGGTCGGAGCTGCTGGATTTGGCAGGGCGCGGTTGCTGCTTTACGCACCCTCTACCCCTCGCTAAATCTCGAACGTTAGGCACGTGATTATGGCCCACATCGGTTACGTACCCTTCAAGGTCCCCGTTCCTGGTTCCTGTGGTCTACTTTCTGCTTTCCGTTTCTCTCTTTTCTGCTCGTCCCAAGGTACCACTGGTCCTCATAATGATGAGGGCCACCACACGGCGGACCACCCGGTCGCTCAAACTGGCCACTTGTTTAAGTACTTTGCAATCCCACGGCCGACGTCGAGCACCGCTTCCGAAAAGCTTGCCATCTCACGCTCTCAAACAAGTCAGTTTATCCTCGTCTTTTGAAGGCAGGCTCCCCACGGCTCTGTCTGCGGACCTCTGCGTTCATTTCGTTATCCCAAGGCGATCGATGAATCGCACATCATGTCCACCAGACGAATGGCCAACCGGCAACTGCCCACTCCAAAGCAGAACATGATACATTTCGTCACTAGTCGAACCAGACACGCTCAACAGCCAAAGAAGCCTAAGCGCACCGCCGAAGACTACCGGGTTATGGGTCAAGAGCTCAACACAAAATCTCAGAAACCCAAGGATGCTGAAGCCACAAAGGAGAACGTCCGAGGAATATGGCGCAAGTGGACGAAGTAAATCAACATTGTCCCCTTCAGACTTCCACCCTTATTGACTCTAGATCAGATTCTGCAAATTTCAGGCTGTCCAGGACTGGCGAGGAGCTATCGAGCAATGCGATAGGGGAAAGACTATGTCGTTCCTCTGCTTCATCTGCGAGAATTATAGAGTTAAGGCGTTCAATTCGGTCCACCAGTACCTGCTTCAGTTTAAACAACTCTATAATCGGGTTAATGGGCGTCACATGGATACAAACGATGCGAAAGAAGTGTTCAAGGTATGCTCTTGTATTCTACGTTACTTATGGAAGACTTGGCACTGACACTGTTCTTGTAGTATCTAGATGCGACCTTGGCAGACGAATTCAAACTCAGACGGACAATGAAGGCCAAACCAGTGTTGGGAGCAGACGATATCCTTCTCCTCCTCACTCACCTCTGGGCTCGGGATACTTCTATATTTCCGACTGAGGACCAACGGTTAACGCTTGCGACCGCGATGCTCCTGTCTATCTATACAGGTTGTCGACTTGCTGAGCTGGCTGACGCCTCAAAGCGTGTAGGCGGAAAGACTACCTCTCGCAAACGTCGACATAGAGAAGTCTGGGATGCCGTTAATGACTTGGATGAAGATGAGTGTGTTGATGAGGAAGAAGGATCAGATGAGCCGAATTATCAACAACAAGAGCCTTGGGCTAATAAAAACGATACTGAATATGACGATGATTACGTTGATCTCGACGCTGTGGAACGGGAATATAAGACTATATGCTACGAGGATATCCGTCTCTGGATTGTTCGGAACCCCACACAGGGAGAACGAGACCTTCTGGGAATGGAAATTACTTTCGCCCATCACAAGGGTGCGGATAGGAAACCGAAGCCGTATGTCCCTCCACAACCTCTCTGCCTCATCCCAACTAACTTCACAACTTTAGCACGACTTTCCTCTTTCATGAAGAAGCCCTTCCCATCCTTTGCCCTGTCAGCCATGTCTTGTCTATCGCAATAAAGGACAATGCGATCGAGGTCGAAGGCTTTTCGCACGCAGAGCCATTTTTTACAAGTCATCTGCAGCATCCTACGAAAGCTGTCTTGATTCACTGGAAGCCGGAGATGCTTAAAAGACCCATATTTCGTCAGGCCGTACGCACGTGCGATATGTTCCGTACGTCGGAGTGGAAGGCATTACGCTACTCGACTTACGCTTATTACCTTGATCGTCTCGGCTGGGCGACTGGTTTTGAGCAGAAGATAACAAGCTACTGTTTTCGTAGAGGCACAGGAAACGCTGTTGATGGTAAATATTGTCCTTGATCATAGTTTGCTTTAACTAACAAGTCCGTAGGGGCTGCCACGACAGCAGTTCGCGACCAGATACTAAGGCACAATCCCCAGACTGGCGTATTCTGCGGATCATACATCAATGAGAAAGTCAGGTTCATCGTTCAAGATGCAGTGCTAGACCAGCCTACCGATTCTGGCTTTCTCCGGGCCTTCACGCACATGAGTCTCACTTGTGATCCCCGCGCGCCTCAGACAGTGCCTGATAATGTTCGCGATGCCCTCCCGCCCGACCCAGAGCTGGTGCAGCTTAAGCTTGAGCAGCAAGAGCTTCGCTTGGAACTTAAGCGTTTGTATGGACACGCATTCGTTCAGGGTTCGATTGGAACAGAAGCTGGTGAAGAATATCGTCAATTAAATAGACAGATTGCTACAGTAACAAAGACGCTTGAGCAAGAACTCAAGAGGGAATACCGCCGGGGCTACTTCTACCGTATCCACAACGAAGAACTTGAGAAGATCATTAAGAAGGTCAAAGTCGTGACACCGACTTATGTTGAGCCTGTCGTCAAGCACCAGCTGCCGGAATGGACCCAGCTTCAAGATATCATGTGCGACCTCTCTAAGGGCCTCAATCCACGCGACATTGTCATGCGACGGATTCACGCCATTGACACAATGGTCGCACTATCTCGTCGCCAGGAAGTCCAGTGTCATAAGTCGCGGCTGAGCAAATCGTCTTCGGTAACTTCTCTTGAAGAGTCCCCGAAGGTAAAGGAGGAATCGCCTGTTCCTAATACTTTCCCTCTGGAGTGCGAGAAAACTCAGTGTATATTTTGTATTGGTGACGATCGGCAGAGCTATGACAGGCGCATGCGCAAGTTTTCGAAACCCGATAAGATGATCGACCATGTTGAGAGGCATTTAGAAAAGAGGACACCAGGAAAGTATGAATGCTGCCATCCAGTTTGCAAGGCCGAGGGGCTACTTCTTAACAACGTTATCCTTTTCAAGAATCATGTGGAGATGGTGCACGGAATTAGACTTAGAGACGAAAAAGAAGTATCTTGAATAACTGGTCCTTGTGACATTGTTCGTTCCGGGACTCTCCGTAACATTTGCCTTATGTTTTCATTCAGCAAGTAATCGATTTTCATGCCCTCATAATGATCCGGTTGCATCCCTCAGCTACCTGATAGCGACCACCGCTTCTTTGGCCTACGCTGTACTAATTTCAACGCACTTTCGCGTAGGTCCTTCATAAGCTGGGTCTTCCCTGGCATTGAACTTCGCGCATCAATCCACATATAGGCGGTGGTCTCTGATTAAGTCAACAACACACCACCCTCTGACTCCGAATCTTGCTCCTCCTGTGAGCAACTATTATGGTCTGCCAACTCATCTCCGCCCTTATCTGAAGCGGAAATCCGAGGACTTGATCTAGCAGAGGTATGTGTTGTTGCAAGGCCAGGTTTAGGATGGTTTAGGGTATCCATATTATCAGACTGGCTAGTGTCTGTTTTGTTTACTGGTCCGTTGTAGGTCTCTGAGCAGGTAATCCCAGTTGTTGAATCTGGCCGCCACATACTTGGACCTCTCTGTCGTTCGATATGTCGCAAAGTGTCAAGTCTGATCTGAGCAATGACCTTATTCAAAACATCTCGTTGTTGAATTTTCTCTTTTGAGTCCGTATTATTGATTAGATCTGGTGGCCGCCAATTCATATATCTAATGCTATGGGAAGTAGGGCGTACAAAGCCTCCTGGGTGGTTGCTGATGTAGTGATAGCAGCAGTAGCACGCAGGCTTGCTGCAACCGATGAAGCGGTCATCGTCGACAAACGGTAGTCGCTTTGCGTGAAAGTATTCTAGCAGATTTAGCTCAGCGTGAACTCTCGGTCTGAAGTGTTTGTCTTGATACTTGTCCTGGAGGCGGGTTTGGATGTTAAATTTGGCGTTCAGCGTGGCAAGAGCTTCTTGATATAGCGGGGCTTTTTCTGAACCTGGCGGAAGCATCCGATTTAATATCCCCTCTAAAGTAGTCAAGTGGCCAGTTGGAGGTGGTAGTGAGGGTGGCTTAGGTGCAGGTCGTGTTTGGATAGCAAAGCTATTAAATAGGTCTGGCATTCTCAAACCGGCCGCGACCAACACCTTCGCTGCCCTCACATGGGAACCGAGCCGCCCAATGTAATGGCGGGTCAAGACAAAGGCCTGTCTCCTAGACTCTCCCTCAACTATATATGTATGATTATCTCCAATATGCCTCTGCAGTGCTCTCATACATTGGCATGATCTCTCCTGGTATGCAAAATGGCACAAGCCGGGCAGGTTATTCTCAAAGCCTTGGAAACTTTCAAGCCAGCTGATGAGTATTTCTTCTGTGCGCAAGATTAGAAACATTCTGCTACTATTGTTGCTACTCGCCTTCTGGATCTTCGGAACCTCTCAAAGTTGCTAAACACTGCCGCAGGTACTTTTGCATAAAGTTGTGGTATGTCTTGACTCTTCGAATGCTATATTCGATACACCTCTGAGAAATCTCGGCTTCTGTGAATATCATTGGATCCTCGGACTGAGTTAGATCAAGACCTTGGAGGGTCTTTAGGATTCCTCTAAGGAATGAAGTCGTAAGCGTAGAGACTTCGCTGTTAGAGGCCATCACACACGTAGGCAAGCTGGTTCAAGAAATTCCGCCTTAACTCGCGCAGTTGCATGTGGACAGTGTCTGCATCTTCCCAGGCACGAGGAATTCTCTGTTCACCATTAGGATCGAGAACATGCAATAGGACCAGTGGCTCATAGAATCGCCTGAGAAGCTTTTTGGAGACCCATTCTGGGCATTATTTTCTCTTTCGTATGTGTCCTAACCTTGTAGGCTACTCCTAATGAACATTAATGATCGGTGCGTAGCTTCCTTTTAGGCTTGGAAAATGATTGTTGTTTTGGTTGGGTAGATGTACTGGAACGTTCCTTGATGCCCAATCTCCAACCTAGCTAGACGAGAGACCTGGGACGAACCGAATAGAGGGTTCTCAAAAGTAAAACATAATCTACCTCAAGTTGTTTGAAAGGATTGGAATTGTTGAAGATTGAGCACTTGAAGACAGCGAGAGTCGAGAGTGCGGAAGTAAGGTTCGACTAACATTAATTCTACGAAAGTGGAAAGGAGCAGGGGAGCAGATACACTATGTACATAATACAATCACGAGCTTTGGTTTATGCCTGCATGCCACGCCAGACGTAGTCAATAACTATTTAAATACCTGCGTGCGAACCTTGCCGAGCCCTTTCAACATTCCAAACGACGGTTTTGAGGAGTTGAAGAGTGGCTTTGGAGACCAGATTTATTGGTAGCGGATGGCTATGCTTGCTGTTGCCGTTGTCATTGATGGGCCGTTCTTAGTACCTCGGTGCTTTGCGGAGAAGAGCGAAGGCTTTCGAAGAAGTCAGATTCCACACTATGCCTATTGGCACAATTGAGAGTTTTAAGCCACTTAATTTCAAGTTTGTGTATGGCAGAGCGGACGGGATGCCCAGTTCTCTTGAGTCTGTGGTCGTATGTGATAGTTATTTGCGTATTGGGAGATATATGCTACAGTAATCTAACACAGAATGCAGCTACTTATTCTCGACGGTCACCCTTCTTTCTAGTCCCCGTTCCGTCCTCATGGCAATTTATTGGGTTAATTTCAAGAATAACTTTGTCTGAGGACTTGGTATACTTGAAGCGAACTTTACTTTAGCATAATTACCTTAAAAAGGTGTTAAAAGTAAAACCGTTCAACGACTAGAAAGTGAGTAAATGTGACAGGCCGCCTTGTCTTTCTCCCCTTCAACAAAAACACTGATAATCCAAGCTTTGTCCGCCTTATTATATGAAGACTGATGGACTGGGTTTCCACCACGAGACCGCACTAGTGCAGATTTAATGTTCCTAGAAGGCCGTGTCAGAAGGCCATTTGATGATATAGGGATAGAAACTCATACCTGTTCAGCGCCTCCACCAGGCGCAAAAAACTTGTCATAGGCAGATCTGTGGGGTCCAGGGATGCTTTCGACCGGAAAGCCGAGCTTTTTGAAAAGAGCTCTTGCTGAAGTGCTGAATGGACGCATGACGATGACGATGATGATGTGGTTAATCAGAATGTTGATAGAGAGAAGTAGAGCGTAAGGTCCGAACGCAGAACGGCAGAAACGAAGCTGGCAAGTCTTAATACAAGTAATAACGGCGCCTATATGTTGATGTTGCAGGAGATATAACTAAGCTGGAGGAGAAATCACAAGGCGGTTTTGCGTTCTTATATACACTTCGCCCTGGTACTTCAACCTGGCTAGCCAACAAAGCCGCCTGGTACGAGTTGTTATTTAAAGAATCACAGTTGGTTTCGGACTGTGTGGCCGGCATGGAGACGCAACTCGCTCTTGACAAGATTCGACACGTCTCTGAAGATTTAACAAGCATTGATTCGTTGGTCCAAGTACTGCTTCGTGAACCCTAGCCTGTGGATATTGAGACAGATGCAGGTGTCGAGATTGTAGGTCTCCCCCGGATAGGATGATTGGGCCACGAAGTACGGGAACAACAACTTTTCAATAATCTGTCAATGTGTTGGGTTTCATCAAAGAGGTGTGACCATAACCGCTGAGGGTGGCCTATAGGGGGCTCACAATAGACGCGTGGCCGCGCTATTTTGCATGAGCGTTCAGTGTGCCAACCAACCACGTCGCACGTTCATCTATTACATAGTACTAGCGGTTGGGAGATGAACCACTGTAGGGGCGCCACTTCATCATACCTTTAGAAAGCGTGGGTCAAATAACTCCTTCTTTCTAACTGGTCTGTGCAAAACTATTCATAAGTCTTTAGGCGCGCGCGTCAACAGCCGAGGGGATGACGTATCCACTGCACGCTCGGACCAAATGTTGCACGTGTACCCAGCCTCGTTCCTTTCTCCGATTCATTCCCACCGTCCAGCTCCTTGAATACTTCCTGTAAACCATCAAAGCCACATTGAAATCTCCCGTTAGATCACCAAGCATATCTCAACCATGGCTGGACTCCTGAAGTGGGCCAAAAGTGCCGTCAGACGGGCACCCTCTCCACCACGGCAATACTCGAATGTGAAAATCCCATTTATCAACCCATCAGAAAAGGTTGAAGAGGAAAATTTCGGAATTGAGCGATATTACCCAGCGCGTATTGGGGATGTTCTTTCCTCGCGGTATCAAATCGTCGGAAAGCTGGGGTTTGGAAATTCGTCAACGGTTTGGCTTGCACGGGATTTACAGTCAGCGATGCTATCCCCTAACATGAGATGAGGCTAATTTCAAAAAAGAGCCCATCGTCACGTTGCCGTCAAAATATTTACAAATGATGGCCAGGATACGGATGAGATTGCCATTTATAAGCACATTCTTCTCATCTTATCGAAGATACCTCTATTCTTGCTGCTTTTGAGGAGGCCGAGATTGCTCAGCCCTCACCGCGAAAGAAAGCGGTGCATCGAGAAATATATATTTCCCGGACTCTAGATATGCCCGAGTCTATTGGGGAGCCAGTACTTTGCGACTTTGGAAATGCGTATATGGGACAAAAATCAACGACGATGACGCCTACCCCGATGTTTACAGGTGTCCAGAAGTGATGCTTCATCTCTCGTGGAGTTATAGCGCTGATATCTGGAATGTCGGTGTCATGGTGAGTGACCCTTTTCCACGCGCAAATATAGGTTCGTGAGACTCTTTTACTGACTTGATAGTAGATATGGGATATCTTTGAAGGCAAACATCTCTTTAGGGGGCAAGATCCGAAACGAGGCCGCTACACAACTCGTGCTCATCTTACAGAACTGATTTCCGTTCTCGGACCACCACCACTGGAGCTCATCAAGCGGGGCGAGAGATCTGCGGAGTGGTTCGACGGGAATGGCAAATGGCTTGAACCAGACGAGAATGAGCCAGAACGCTTACCACTTTTGCCGTCTAGTAGTCTCGAGGCTGCGGAGGAGAATCTCAACGGGAAGGATAAAGATCTATTCCTCAACTTTATTAAGTCGATGTTGCAGTGGGAACCGGAGAAGCGAATGCCGGCAAGGGAATTGTTAAACGATCCCTGGCTGACTAGGTCACAAGTATGAGCTGCCAGGAGGTGGGCTCATTGCTCGTCACTTGCGGTCGCTGTTCAACATACTGCTTTGCTCGTCGTCTTCGCGAGGGGGAGAGATGCTATCCTAGCTTACGGACCTCAGCCGGAGTGCGAGCCATCGTCGTTATCAGGCTCAGCGTCCTTTGATTCCTGCTCTGGGACCACCAAGAAGCTAGGAGAGAGGGGACCTTGGATATCGATATTCGTGGATAGTCTTCCCACATATGGATGTTGAAGGACCTCACTGATCGAGAATTCCTTGGTGTCTCCCATTCTGTAGTCCTTCAGTGTTGGCGATGATCCTGGCCCTTCCGGCTCGGGCGGACAGCCGCAATATCCTCCATCGGCAGTACGGTGGTTTAAGTGAGTTAGCTGCCATTCGGTAGAGGTGTACTGAAAGCTTTGAGCTTTGCCTTGAACGTGTCGTACGCGTCAATGTATTCTGCAGTCCTGACGAGGTCGACGCACCCGCTATGCTGGAACTATTCCCGCAACATCAGGTCCCATGTCCAAGGCCAGCCGCCATTCCACCGATAACCATCTGTGTCGAGCTTAAACCGAGACGGCGTTAGCGATAGAAGATCGATCATCTTCTCTAGGCACGATATGTGGAAATACTCGAGGTTATGGCTCACAGGGGCAATTCGGTAATCACCCATGACTAGGCTATCTCCTCTTGGCGACACATTTGTGATGAAACATCCGTTTGCCCGGCAATGTGCTCGTCTCATATGTATTGGTGGGGACGGCTGTAGGAGAATTGTGATTGCGGCATCTTGCTCGAGCCGGCGTTGTAGTTTTCGCCCGTCCTCTGCCATCCTTTCCTCCTGGGTTTGGCGGGATCGCTTCTCTTCTTCAGCACCAAACTCTTCCGCTTCCCGCAGGTAGTAATGTCCGTCTCTTACAACGCGTGTGGGACTTTCCGGGGTCGGTGATGTTTCGTGTCCATCGCTTCTGCGTAATGGAAGGTGGGGGATTTGGGTAGAGGCTTATTGCTTTGACTTGGAGACAAATTTAATTAGATGGAGTACCTTAAGACAAATGATCGAATCCTTATTTAATGGGAGAGGAGGTTGACGTTGATGTGTAGTCGAACGACTACAGTACATGGAACCTCAGAGAATTGCAAGGATGAGTCTGTGAATGTGGCAGGTTCGCCAGGACTACCTGAGAGTACTCGGCTAACGTCTTTGTGGTAGAGGCGGTATCGTTCACCATGTCTGGCACACGACGGGGGTTGACCCGAATGTGCTAGGGGTTTATTAGGGGCAGCACACAGGTAGTAGCACTGCTCCCGCTCTAGAACACCTTGTGTGCTAGCACAGTTGGGTCGGCACGCGAGGCGTGACAAAACACATGTGGCAGCCCAGGAACGGCTTTGCCCCGGGCTGTGACAGACGCTGTGCTGAACACGCTAGTATTCTATTGACGTACCATGAATCAATAGACTAAGCTTGATTCCAGAAATCTGGGGCAACGCCGCTTCGCTCCCTCATGCTGTTCCTGTCGCTTACAGCAAACCGCTCTATGTCAAAGGAGCTCGATGATCGCTCTTTAAACTTCGACTCTCTTTACACGGGTATACTCTAGTCGCGAAAGGGATAGAGGGACACGATAGTGGCCACCTTCCTCAGGAGAGCAGTCTATTGAACATGATCTAAACTGTACTAAATCAGACGGCAAGTCTGCGGGTGAAAAGAACTAACGTTAATGGCGCTGTTATAAGTCAAAGGGCCAAATTTCCCTTACGTCTCCTTCATCTTTTATGGGCTCATCATCATCAGGGTTTTTGATACCTAGGACAGTTTGCAACATCGTCTCAAACAGCTCTCTGTTGGCCAACTTCGTCGCTTCCCAGTCTTCTGGCGGAGCCCAGCCGTCGGATGCAGTATTGAGTAAGCCTGCGAGGTTATTTCTCAAGTCATGTGCCGCCTCAAAGTATTTATATTCCTTCTGGTGGACGGCTAACTCTTCCGGGGTAGGTGCGGGATATGGACAGGGACCCATAAGACCAAGCTCCTTCCAGCGTTCAGATGTTTTGATTAGCTCATGGCGAAACGCCACCGCACCGTCCTTCCACGTCCTGTAGCAATAGCGGAACGGCCGGAAAAGGGCGTCATCCATAGCTCTTGGGCTAGCCAGCTTTGGAAGGTAGAACTGAGTGCAAACTTCAAATGCCTTCGCACATCGCTCACTGTTGGGCTCAAGTTGATTCTCGAGCGATGGGTGAGGTAAAGTTGTTGCAAAGTCGGGCACTTCATCTGCATACCAGAATGCTGGTTCAATACTGGCGGACTGCCAATCAATGATGCCTGTAATCACGGTGGGGTCATCATCAGAAACGAATATGTTTCTTTTGTGTAGATCAGGGTGAAACAGCGTTGGCGTAGCCGTGTCTCGAACTCGCTGGTCGTTGGACATATTATTTATGACGGCGCGACCGAATTCTAGAAGGCGAAGGTGCGTCTCAACAGATCCGTGATAGCGCGGTAGTTGATCAAGAGGGGAATCGACTGGCGGGACTCTAGAAACACCAGCATCAATGAGACCATTACAGTATGCAGTAAGGTCATCCCCTAAAGAGGCTTGTGAGTACTTTGAAGTTCAACAAAGGTGGGAAAGCTTCACGACAAACTTACACGGTCCCCGGTTGGGTTTTGTTTTGTGGTAGTACATAGATTCGCCAACATTGCAGTCCCAATACCTAGAGCCACAGTGAGGCCCAATGGAGAAGTTCCCGTTTAAAGGTCGCTTGGTTGCAGAATCGAGCGAAATATCGGCAAAATACACGCTCCCATAAGCCCAAAATTTGATGTCCACCACTTCTTTCAGCTTCCGATAGATAGCGTCTATACAGCTTATTTGTTGGTCTATAGCCATAGTCGGCCATTTATGATGTAATTGAGTACCGACAGCGTGTTCCATGATGATGTATTCACTGCCAATGGCGTTTGAGGGATCATCGCTCCAGTCAAGGATTTTAGGTATAGGGATGCTGGTGTTGGTTTGTACTAAAACATAGATGTGGTTAGTATTTTACTTCTAGTGCCACTGCTGATTAAAACTCACGATACTTGATTGTTGCGACTTCGGAATTGGTGGCCAAACAAGGTGGTCCTGCCAGTGCGAAAGGTAGTCTTGCCACGACCGTTTCTGCATTATTTGTGGAGAATATGAAGACTCTGTTGAAACCCCCTTCTTTCTTGTCATATGTCGCTATAGAAGTAGCTCCTGGACAGAGCTCAATAACCCTCCTGCAGAGCGCGTCGAAATCAAAAGTAATGTAGCGCGAGTCAATCTCCAGATCGTTGTGACGCAACCAACGACCGCTTGTGTAGGTATGAGGATCAAGATCTAGACACATATTAGGGCACTGAATTGGCAAGGTAACGTTGCGCGTTGTGAGCAGTAGCACTTACGATTTGCTTTTAATAGTGTCATTGTCTGCTTCGTGGTATGGAATCTTGCGTGAATGGCGGACTGTTTATGGAGGTTCGATCGAAGTAAAGAATGGTGAGGCAGCGAACAATGAATAGTTTGGGACACCCATCCTATTTTGGTACTACTCATAAACTGGCGAGCAGCTGGAGCGGAGGGAGTTTTCAATGTCACAATCATACGGTAGTGGTTGGTTGAGGGATGTAAGGAGATTACAAACACGATGGTCGAAACAGCGCGGGGATTGAACCGAATCCGCGCAACGGCCGCTAACGAGGGTCGCTTCCCTCGCGCTAGTTGTATGCGCGCGCTTCAACAACACAACACAACATTCCTGCTTTTCCATTGGAGCCCTATAAATACATCGTACATAACATGGTTGTGTGGAAGCTCTTAGTCAAGCCACTTCACCCAGACTTTTAGCACCGCCTTCAATGCAGGGGTTTGCATAACACCAACTCGAGTCTCGAGTGGCCCAAGAGCACCGACCTCTAGTAGAAAACAAGGGTACCTTTTGGCGGAGTGGACTGAGACTGTAATCTGCTTAGCCGGCATAGGTGGGCCAATGATTAAAATCCTAAGCGCTCAATCTATTTCAAGTTCTGCACTGATCTACCCAACCGCCGTAACAGCTTTTGAAACGAGTCATGTAGCAAACTATTCTAGAAATATCTTGTTTATTAGGCGCTGGTGTCATACTGACATTCGTTGCACTCAGTTTGCTATCAAACTCAAGAGCAAACTTAGAAATCTCCTCCTCAAACCTACAAGTCACCATACATATCTTGGCTTATCACACCAACAACAGAAGCAATACTACTCAACGATTGCTGCAAACTCTTCTACTACATCTGTTTATGCTACATACATCACGGCATATCATTTGAACACTCATTGAACAAGTTATTAAGAAAATCTCCTCCTTAAGGGGGTGGGCCAATACTACCACATGGCATATCTCTACCAACTAGAGGCCTAGGAACATGAACGATAGCTCTAGAAGCTTCTACAACCCTCTATGATTCATTACACGTCATCGCTCCTTAGTTACCCACAAGATTGGTTAAGTTATGACATAATTTATCTATAGGTACTCTGACCTTGGACCTCCTTTTCACTTCCTATAGGCTAGGAACCCAAGAGATGGTTCTATGGGATTCTCTTACGTTCACTACATGATTAGCAAGCTAGTTGTGGGTCGCACTTGATTTCTAATACATTTACCAAGCCTGGTTAGTCATGGAAAGTCATGGAAAATGAGAGAACTACACTCCTTTGGCATAAATAGGATTGCCCTTTCCTTAAGAAAGGGCAAGCAGGCAATACAGTAAATCGACTATCACATACTTCCACGTCTTTTCCAAGCTTCCAAGCATTGATCTTGTTACTCCTTGTTTCTGAAAAGTCAGTGAGGTGTTAACCTCCGACTTACCCCTGAGTTCCCAGACTCAACATTTGTTGCAACTTGTCTGAACCACTTCACTACATCACACACCTGATTGCTGCGTTGTGGAATAGTCTAAGCTACGACCCTTTGGCTCTGTTTCCTAAGACAGTGTGTTGTCTTAGTAAAATCATCCCTTCCTTGGGTGGCTAGATTCTCACATCTGGTGCACCCACCATTACAGACCCGCCCCAACTTGGTGGCAGTAATGGTCTTCCGGCAGGGTATATATTTGGATACCTTGGTGTATCGGTCTACGATTACTAAAATGGAGTCTGAAGCCTTAGCTTGGTCTGCTCCTATACTAGGCGGCAGATCTGTGATGAAGTCCATACTTATGGACTCAAAGGGCTTAGTAGGCATTCTAAGGCCTTGCATTTCGCCGTAGGGTCTATGCCGTACCGGCTTGATCTGCTGGCACCGATCGCAGCCACGTACGTACTCCCTGGCTTCCTGGTCTAATCCAGGCCAGTAGTATTTCCGTCGGATCAGTTCCTGGGTCTTCTTATATCCGAAGTGCCCAGCCAAAGGGTCGTCGTGGCAAATCTTGAAGATTTCCATACGTACTGCCTGATTGGGAGGCACGTAGGCTGCTCCTTGAAGCGTAGGATGCCTGCATCGTCTACTCTCCAACCTGAAGAGCCCTTCGCCCGCGCCGACCCTGCTTCTCTGGCCCTGTGAAGAGCGAGCTCGTCAGCCGCTTGAAGGGTTTTGATCAGATCCGCTAAGGGTTCGGCCGTGGCACTGTAGGTGCTCTCTCCCTGAGCCATGGCTGCCACCATAACTCGAGGGACAATGAGACCTGGACTCTTGGTGTCCTTACTCTGGTCTTCGCCCAGTGTGGTGCCTACTTCTTGTAAGTCAGCCACTACCCGCCTCATCTGCGGGGCTTCTTCTCCTGCCTGTATGGCTTTCTGGAGCTTGTTTCGAAGGGTAGGAAGCATCACGTTCTGGCTACCATTCTCTTCCTCATAGTCTGGTCTCCTAGACGGCCTGTCTGCGGGGTTGGTCTTGCCAGCTCGATAGGATATTTGGAAGTCGTAGGCCGACAACGCCTGCGCCCACCGCGCCTGCCTTCTTGTGAGGGCGGTGGTTTCCATGAAGTATTTCAGGTTGTTGTGATCCGTCAGGACCTCGATTGGGTGTTGGCTACCCTCTAGGTAATGCCTCCACTGTTCGAAAGATCTCACGATCGCCAAGAGCTCTTGGTCGTGGACCTCATAGTTCAGCTCTGCTGGCTCCAGCTTTTTGCTGAAGAAGGCGACTGGGTGCCACCCGCCCCTTCGTTCTGGGGTTTCTTCTACGTATTGGGAAAGGTTCCCTGCCAACCCGAAGCCGGAGGAGTCTGTCTCAAGCCTAATCTTATGGCTTGGATTAAAATGGACTAACGTGGGAGCTGTGGTGAAGGCCTCCTTGAGGTGATCGAACGCGCCCTGCTGCATTGCTCCCCACACAAAGGGCCCGGTCTGTTTACCGGCCTTGGCCCCCTTCATAAGGCCAGTCAAGGGTGCCACAACAGAGGAGTACTGCTCTATGAAGCGCCGGTAAAAGTTGGCGAAGCCGAGGAACACCTGGACCTCTCGGTAGGTCTTGGGTGTAGGCCACTCAGCTATCGCAGCAACCCAATCACCTTCCATAGCCACTCCTTCTGTTGTGACGGTATATCCAAGGAAGCCTACCTGTTTGGTATTGAACTCGCACTTTGAGAGCTTCACATATAGGTTCGCCTCTCGTAGGCGACCTAGGACCTCCTGTACGTGGTGGGTATGTTCCTCCTCTTTAGAGAAATAAATAAGGATATCGTCGAGGTATACAACGCATATCGTATCAATGAGCCCTTCGAGGGTCTCGTTCATATAGGCCTGAAACGTGGCTGGCGCGTTGGCCAAGCCAAAAGGCATCACTTTGTACTCAAAGTGGCCGTAACGAGTGCGGAAGGCAGTCTTCCACTCGTCACCTGGGCAGATCCGGATCCTGTGGTAGGTGTTCCTAATATCCAGCTTTGTGAAGACCTTTGCTCCTTGGAGCCGAGCCAAGGTTTCTGTGATCAGTGGCAAGGGGTGCCTATTCTTTACGGTGATCTTATTCAGACCCCTATAATCCACGCAGAGGCGTAGACTGCCGTCCTTTTTCTGTACGAACAGTATGGGTGCGCCCGCTGGGCTTACGCTCCTCTGGATCCAACCCTTCCTTTCGCTTGATTGAAGGTATTCCCGGAGTGTGGCCAACTCCGTCTCAGATAGGTTGTATACCGGGCTGTAAGGCGGCTCTTGCGTGCTGGTATCGATACCGTGGGTCTTCCTACCCAGCTCGGGTAGGTCTTCTGCCCGCTCCTTAGAGAAGACGTCGGCGAATTCAGCGTACTCCCTTGGGCATTGGGGTTCCAACGCTCCTTCCGAGGTCAACACCAGGACAAAGGCAGTATCGCCTTTGTCTAGCTCTTCAATACCCACCTCCATCGCCTTCGATATATCGAAGGGGTAGCGCCATATCTGGGTCTGCCAATCGATCTGGGGGTTGACCTGTACGATCTAGTCCATTCCAAGGATAACATCCACACCAGGGGTATCCATGGAAAGGAACATCTGGTCTACGGTCGTCTCCCTTCGAAAGTGGTCCCGGGCCTTGATCTGTATGGTCGCCGCTCCGTATATGGCAATCTCCTTGCCGTCCACAGCCCTCGCTCGAGGTGGGCCCTTGTCTCGGCACTCTAGGCCCTTATCTTTTGCGAAGAGGGGGTGGATAGTTGACGCGTCCGACCCCGAATCGAGTAGAGCCTTGGCCTTGTGCCAGGTAGGCCCTACTTTGATTTCAATGTCGATCTCCATCCTCTTCGCCTGCGTAGGGCGTAGGGCTTCAGTAGGGAGTCACTCCCACTTGAGGATCTGGGTATCCAGCTTCCGGACTCCCGGCCCAGTGTGCTGGCTATGGCAGTCCTTTGCAAAGTGGCCTGGTCTGCCACAGTTGTAACAGGCGTTCCCTACTTGGGTAGGCCTTGCGCCTTGGGTGTCGGCTGGCTTGCGCGCAGGTTGTTGGTCCGATCGACGGCGATCCTGGAAGGGCGTTCGCTCCCGGTGATTGCCCGACTTGTGGCTATTGAAGTGGCCCTTCCGAGCTGGAAAGCCACCCTGCAGGGTTCCCTTATTCTCCCTTGTGTTGGGCCTATCCGTAGAAGGATTCTTCTCGGTTACCCACCGGTTGTTCATTTCCAGCATGGCTAGGATATTGACAACAGCCTCCCTGTGGGTCGTGGAACACTCGGCGTAGCCACCCTCAAGGAGGCGCTGCCTCATTTCTGGGTGTAACTTCGTCAGGAGGTGGGTGGTCCTCTGGGACTCGGTGTAGGGCTCCATTTCCCGCTCCAATTCCTCGAGGTACGCAACGAATTTGCGGATACCCTGCCCCTTACGCTGGTGGGCGCCATTGTATTTGAGGGCTGCAATGCGTTGCCGGTTGGCTGGGTCGATATGGAGGTCGCGAAGGAACTCTTCAAACCCTGTGATATCTAAAGGGTCCTCAAGCCCTTCCTCTTGCGAGGCGCAGCGGTTGTCCCACTCCTTCATGGGGTCGCCCTCAAGGTATTGGGCGGCGAAGGCCACCTTGGATTGCTCGGTTGGGAACATTCTTGGCTGGTATCAGAAGGAAGCGCGGATTGAGGCCATAAACTCGTTGAGCTCTCGTGTCGACTTGCCTTTGTAGACCTTAGGGTCCTTGACCTTGCCGAAAGGCCTATACGATGGAGTTGCTTCTTGCAATACTACGGAGGCAGTCTCTTGTTCCTCCTCGTTTGGGGTCCCCTCCCATTCTTCCTCACTGTCTTGGTGTCACCTTTTCTGGCGTCCTTCTTCTTGTATTCGGGCCTGTCTTTCTGCGAAGACCCTTACTTCCTCCGGGTAGGCGCTATAGTCATCGCCGTGCGATCGTCGGAATACTTGGAGGGCTTCTTCCATGGTATTGTAGTAGGCCCTCTCTTCTTCGATCCTATTCTTGAGGGCGGCCAGCTTTGACGGCATCCTGTCCGCTTTGCTCGTCGCGGAGCTGCTGGCTTCAGGTGTAACGCTGACTTCTAAACGATAGAAGACACAGAGGTTCTCTTGCGTAAAGGTTTACTTATCAGAGGAGGCAGGGGATCAGACACAAAGGCTTCAAGTAACACGTTACTAGTATATAACAAATACTGTATTGAGTTGAGCATGAAGCTCCTATCTAAGGAAATACTATCTACTTATATAGTGGCGTCGTGCCTAGTGGACTCTTGGGAACTCACTTGAGTCCTCGGAGTCCTGGACTCTTAGGACTCTTCTCATCATCCTGCGAGTCCATCACGTGCCTAGTGGACTCCTGGGAACTCACTTGAGTCCTTGGAGTCCTGGACTCTTAGGACTCTTCTCATCATCCTGCGAGTCCGTCACGTGATACTTTCGGAACTACTATTCCCCGCTGCCCCTCCAGGTACCAGGGCCGGTCTCATGCGACCTCCCTCCTTCCTGTCCTGTAGTTGGCCAGCCTTCTTGTTCCGTCGTAACATCAGGGCCCAGAGTCGGTGGGCTGGCCTCGATGGTTTCTGCCGCTGGAGTCGCTCCTCCGGAGGTCGCTCAGGTAATCCTCTTTTCCTGGCTCGCCATCCTGATCTGGTAGGCTGAGTATGGGTTGATTCAATAGAATTGTAAAGGCGTAGGACCCAGGGTCACACGGGAGCTCAGGGAACCAGATCAGTAGGTAGGAAGTAGGATTCAATGCATAACAATAGGTCTACGTATATACAGCGACTATTGACTGGAGTCCTCAGCTGAGGCTCCAGCCCCTTTTATCCAGGAACCCGTGGGCCCTAATTGCCGAGCTGGCAGCTCCACCGTAGGGTTCCCTTCGGCGTGGTGTCATACTGACATTCGTTGCACTCAGTTTGCTATCAAACTCAAGAGCAAACTTGGAAATCTCCTCCTCAAACCTACAAGTCACTATACATATTTTGGCTTATCACACCAACAACAAGAGCAATACTACTCAACGATTGCTACAACCATCTATGATTCATTACATGTCATCGCTCCTTAGTTACTGGGCCGATATTACCACATAGCATATCTCTACAACCCTCTATGATTCATTACATGACATCACTCATACTACCACATGACATATCTCTACCAACTAGAGGCCTAGGAGCATGAACGATAGCTCTAAAAGCTCCTACGAACCTCTATGATTCATTACACGTCATCGCTCTTTAGTTACCCACAAGATTGGTTAAGTTATGACATAATTTGTCTGTGACATAATTTGTCTATGACATAATTTGTCTATAGGGGTACTCTGACCTTGGACCTCCTTTTACTTCCTATAGGCTACAAACCTAAGAGATGGTTCTATGGGATTCTCTTACATCGACTACAGTTACCAAGCCTGGTTAGTCATGGAAAGTCTTGGAAAATGAGAGAACTACACTCCTTTAGCATAAATAGGATTGCCCTTTCCTTAAGAAAGGGCAAGCAGACAATACAGTAAATCGACTATCACATACTTCCACGTCTTTTCCAAGCTTCCAAGCATTGATCTTGTTACTCCTTGTTTCTGAAAAGTCAGTGAGGTGTTAACCTCTGACTTACCCCTGAGTTCCCAGACTCAACATTTGTTGCAACTTGTCTGAACCACTTCACTACATCACACACCTGATTGCTGCGTTGTGGAATAGTCTAAGCTACGACCCTTTGGCTCTGTTTTCTAAGACAGTGTGTTGTCTTAGTAAATTCATCCCTTCCTTGGGTGGCTAGATTCTCACATCTGGTGCACCCACCATTACACCTTGTCTGCTTCAAGCTTCAACTATTTCTATAGCAGCACTTCGATACTACAATGGAGGACGACCAAGCTCCTACAACTACTGCTGAACAGCAGATGCAACAACTGTTTGCCTTTATACAAAATATAGCAAACAAACTTGAGAATTTGGAAAACACCTTTCAAGCCAACACTTCAGCAACACAATCCTCAACTCAGACACATCATACAGAGCTTCCCACAGTTCCTCTGGCTATGTCGGGTACCCCAGGTGCACTTCCTAAAGTGCAAACACCAGATTTATACCATGGAGACAGGAGGAAGTTGAAGGGATTTCTTATGCAACTGGACATCTACTTCACCCTCAGGCCTCATCAGTTCACCTCAGATATTCAGAAGATATATTTCGCTGCCAGCTACCTCCGTGGATCTGCATTCAACTTCTTTGAGCCATATCTTAGAAGACTTAGTGGCAACAACCAAAATACCACTACACCTTTGATTACCTCTTATGACCAGTTTCAAGAGGAACTTACCAGGACCTTTGGAGACATCAACGAAACTGCTACAGCAGAAAGAGAGCTACAGAAGCTATGTCAAAAGACCTCTGCTGCTCAGTATACAACAGAATTTAGGAGAATCACTTCTCACTTGACTTGGAATGAAGAAGCCTTAGTCTTCACTTACTACCAAGGGCTCAAGAGCTCTATTAAGGATGAACTCAGCAAAGAAGAACGCCCTACAACACTTCAAACGCTTATAGAGAAAGCTGTCAGACTTGATGATAGGCTTTTTGAAAGAAGAAAGGAGAAGAACCAAGACTGGCATCCAACAAGAAATTTCAACAATTACACCTCTACACCAACTGCTAAGGACTCAGCACCTGAACCTATGGACTTAGACGCCTCTATAAAGAGATCTACAGCAAATCCAGCACCTCAGCCTACAAGAAGCCCTCAAAAACTGAAAAGGGGTAAACTTACTCCTCAAGAAAGAAAACACAGAATGGTCAACAACCTTTGTTTATACTGTGGCAAAGGGGGGCACAGAATTCAGGAGTGCTATTCAGCACGGGGGAGTGCTGAATCAAAACATATAGCAGCCTCAGACACAGTCACAGCTGCTATTCCTAAAAAACTTGAAAAATCCCCACCAGGCACAACTTCAACTGAGACTACAACTTCTCCCCTAGACAACAAAGATGTGTCGATGGTGCTTTCTCAGAGTCTCACACACCTGTTAATCCCTATTCAACTCCATTTCAAACAACAGGTGTTGTCTACAAGGGCTATGATAGACTCAGGGGCAACAGGCAACTTTATATCTCAAGACCTCATCTTGACACACCAGTTACCTACAATTCCCAAACGCACTCCAGAGTTGCTCCGAGTCATTGATGGAACTCCTATCAGTTCAGGTTCCATTACCTGCAACACCCCAGTACTCAAACTTGAGATTCCCCTAGGAAAATCAACATTTTCAGACACCATCTCTTTAGATGTTATACCAATGAAGTACCCAGTTATCCTAGGTCTTCCATGGCTTCAAAGGCATGATCCAACTATCAATTGGAAGCATTTATCGCTTGGGTTTAGCTCAAATCCTGAGCTCAATACTGAAAAAACCCTTCAAGCCTCAGTTACCCCTATTCAGGTCCAAGACTCAAACTTGTCCCAGATCAAGGATTTTGACCAAACTATGGACGATATATCATCTCTGATATGGGTGAAACCTTTCCAACCTGTCCTGGAGATAGCAGCTACTTCAGATTTGGAGAAATCATCTCAGGAGGTCATTTTGCCTTTAGCATACCAAGACTACCAACATCTTTTTGACAAGGCAAAGGCATCAATTCTGCCAAAGCACCAGCCTTATGACCATGAGATACCACTCGCAAAAGGCTCAATGCCTCCCTACGGCCCTATCTACTCTCTATCTGAATTAGAGCTGAAAACTCTCAGAGAATACCTAGATGAGAACCTTAGTTCTGGCTTTATCAGACCTTCTTCCTCACCAGCAGGAGCTCCTATTCTCTTTGTCAAGAAGAAAGATGGCTCCTTGCGTCTCTGTGTTGATTATAGGGGCCTTAATGCAGTCACTGTTAAAAACAGATATGCTTTACCCCTTATCCCTGAGCTCATGGATAGGCTCTCTTCAGCAAAGATCTTTACCAAGTTAGATCTCAGGGGAGCTTATAACCTGATACGCATCAAGGAAGATGATGAGTGGAAGACAGCATTTAGAACACGCTATGGTCATTTTGAATACCAATGCCTTTTGGGCTTGCCAATGCACCTGCTTCTTTCCAAGCTCTCATGAATGATATTCTAAGACCTTACTTGGATATCTTTGTTGTTGTCTACTTAGACGACATTCTTATATACTCTTTAGACACTCAAGAGCATGTTCTACATGTTAGACAAGTCTTAGAGAAGCTATCTCAAGCACAACTCTTTTGCAAACTTGAGAAATGTCTTTTCCATATGTCTCAAGTTGATTTCTTGGGACATAGAATTTCAACAGAAGGCATTCAGATGGATCCTGAAAAGACAAAAGCAGTACAAACGTGGCCTATTCCTTCCAGCATTAAAGAGGTTCAGTCTTTCCTTGGGTTTGCCAACTATTACAGGAGGTTTATACCAAGATATACATCCTTGGCTTTACCCCTTACTCAATTACTTCACAAGGACACTTTGTATCACTGGGATAAGACACAGCAAGATGCTTTCGATGCTCTTAAAGGAGAATTCAAAGAAGGGAAAATGTTACTACACTTTAACCCCTTGAAACCTGCCACTCTTGAGACAGATGCCTCAGATTTTGCCATTTCTGGAATCTTATACCAAGCTCCAAAAGACAAACAAGAAGAGCTACAGCCTGTGGCATTTTACTCAAGAAAGCTATCAGCAGCCGAACAAAACTATCCCATTACAGACAAGGAACTGCTTGCCATAGTATGTTCTCTAAAGCATTGGAGATGCTACCTTGAAGGGGCAAACTATCCTATCACTATTTACAGTGACCATTCAAATCTCTTGACCTTTACAACCACTAAACAGCTCAATCGACGACAAGCAAGGTGGTCTGAACAACTAGGAGGTTTTGACTTTGTTATAAAACATGTCTCAGGGGCCAAGAATCAAAGAGCAGATCTCCTCTCAAGAAGACATGACTACCAAGATTCTGCTAAAACAAGCAATACAAAGGCCCTGCTAGACTCTACAAAGCTTATAGCAGCATCTTTAAGCAACCCTCGCACTACAGAGGACTTAGAGGGAAACTTATCCCCTCAAGACCAAGTTGCCCCCATTACCTCTTCTCAGGAACCAGAGACCTTTAAAGACTATACACCCTCAGCAACACTTCTTAAAGCATTCAAAGATGCTTACAACCATAATCCCTTTGCGAAAAGAACTTTGGAATACCTCCAGAAGAAAGGTTCCTCTCTTGAGAAAGTTGGACTACAGAATTTCTCAAAAAATCAGCATGGACTTCTCTTATTCAAGAACTATATCTATGTCCCAAGGGATAAACGATTACAGCTACACCTCCTACAGCAGTTCCATGATGCTCCAGCTGCAGGGCACTTTGGCTTTGCAAAAACTTATGAACTTCTAACAAGAAAGTTCTACTGGCCTAGTCTAAGGACTACTCTTCAAGACTATATATCTTCTTGCACTACTTGCAACTTGAACAAACCTACACGGCAAAAGCCCTATGGCCTCTTGCAGCCTCTACCTATACCAGAACGCCCATGGGACTCCATATCCATTGACTTTATAGTCAAGTTGCCTCCTTCTATCCCAAAAGGGGGTGCTACCCCTTATGACTCTATCCTTGTGGTGGTAGAAAGGCTCACAAAAATGGCACACTTTGAGCCTTGCAATGAGACTATCACAGCTTCTGAACTTGCGTGGCTATTCCTCAAGGTGGTCTTTAAATATCATGGAATTCCTGGACACTGGATCTCAGATAGGGGAGCAGTTTTCACTTCAAACTTTTTTAAGGAGTTCTCTAAACTCTTAAACATGGAACAACGCTTCTCTACAGCTTATCACCCTCAAACAGATGGCCAGACAGAGAGAGTCAACTCTGTACTTGAACAATATCTAAGAATTTATACAAACTATGCTCAAGACAACTGGGCAGATCTTCTCCATCTTGCAGAATTTGCTTACAACAACACAGTCTCTAACACCACAAAAGAGACACCTTTCTATGCAAACTATGGTTATCACCCTAGGTTTGAAGTGGCAGAACTGAATTGTCCTGAAAATTTCAAAAACCCTTCTGCTACTGAAAGAATCATCTACCTTAAGGGCCTCCAGGACTATCTCAAGGTTCAAATACAGCGTGCACAAGACGAGCAGGCTCAGGCCTTTAACAGGGGGGTGGTTGCACCACAATTCAAAGTTGGTGATCAAGTCTTTTTGTCTAGAAGACATATCACAACTACTAGACCTTCAGACAAACTTGATACTAAAAGACTTGGACCTTTTAAGATCACAAGGACTATTGGCAAGAATGCTTTCGAGCTTGCATTACCACCTACTTGGACTATCCATAATGTCTTCCATGCATCTCTCTTGTTTAAGGCACAAGAGTGAGGCCTTCAATGCAGGATTGGGGTTATAGAATTCAACGCAGTTCATGTTCACAGTAGCCATGCTGACACAGTAGGACATGAGGTGGGAGATTGGATTTTAGAACGAGACTCTCGAGCGGAATGAAGGATTTATATAGATTCGGACCAGGACATTCTTTCTATTTTCTTAAAACTATCCTCTCTCTTTTGCTTTTCTCTCCCCCACCAACCCTTAACCAACCCCCGCTGTAAAAATCATGTTGTTATAATACAAAACTACAGGATCGACATTGCGCAAAACGTAGCCGTAGATGCGCGTGGTCCAGCTAGCCCTCCCTTCTCTCCCTCCCTCGGATGGACCCAAATAAAGTCACCTCCCCAAACATACCCCGAACTCCTCGCGCGATGCGCCCACCACCAAGCCAATCCGTTCCAACCGCCCTGGCCGCCATGCCACGGCGGCAACAATAAAAGTAAAAAACGGGAAAACGCAGGAGCGAATACAACCTCCCACCGCTCATCCGCGACTCTTATTCGCCTCGCTGGCAAAGCGCAGCTTGAAGCCGTTGCACAGCGCGCGCATGTCCGGGTACGGGTTCTTGAGCAGCTCAAAGGCGTTGGGGATGACCTTGACGGGCCAGGCGTTGAGCTTGGCGTTCTGTCCGCCCTTGAAGCACAGGTGGAAGTAGCCGGGGTGCTTAGGGTCGATGCAGAAGGCGTATACGGAGCGCTTGGGGTTGGCCTCGGTGTAGGTCGTCAACCAGCGTTCTGAGGGCGCAGTTAGTATGCGATAAGGAGGTACGAATTAGGGGGGGGTAACATACCTGTGTCGGCCTTGCTGCCCTTTTGGTACTTCTCGTGCTGCATCATCTCGTCCACCTTGCGAGCCATGGCTTTGACGTGATCCACGATCAGTTCATCCAGATCGCTGTAGGTGTACTTGCCGCCGATACGAAGTTGCTTGCCAACCGTGAACTCGTTCTCCTTGAGCAGCTCGAGGACGTCAATGTGCTGGTACACACCATCTGCCACCTTCCATGTCACAGTCAAGTGATCATTACCCTTGGACGACGTTCTGATAACGGCGTCGCCGGAGCTCTGAGATCCGAGATACTCCTCCGCTTGGGTGGAATTGAATGGGCGGAACAGAGGATGCTTGATGACACGCTGAGCACGCCCAGTAACCTTGTCCTTCTCCCTCAGCTCCTCCCTGTCCCTCGCTTCCTGGTTCGAGTCCCACTGGTCATCCATGTGGTTCAAGCGACGGCGGAACGGTCTCTTGACCTCCTGCTCTCTCATCGAGAGCTTAGCCGAGAACTCGCGCCTGTCCACCGATAGTAATTTAGCTTGCGCAGCTTGCCCTTGAGAAAAGAGTCTCGGCAACGGCACATCATTGTTGTCCGTGGCTTCATATGCCTCCACGCGACCTTCCAAGCCCGAGTCGAGCTTGACGATGAGGAACTCATCGTTGACAACGCGGACATTGATAGAGACAACCATGCCCTCGCAAAGCGAATCGTTAGTCTCGCCAGTGAGCATCGTGAAAACATCATCTTCGCTCAACATAGCGAAGTTGCGGCGCAGCTCTTCGTAAGGCTGGATGAGCTCAGCGCGGATGGTCTCGAGGGTAGCACGCTTCTTCTGGTTGTAATTCTGCTCCAGCTGCTCCGCATACTCCTCGAGAATGAGATCGTTGACCTTGTCCTGCTCATCATCCTTGATCAGCTTCCGCACGACGGCTCCGGGGCCGTTCTCGTCGACTTCAGCCTTGACGTCTTCCTCGTCGAGCTCAAGCGCGTCAGCAGCCATCTTCCTGCCCAGCTCGTAGTCCTCGGGGTGCACACGCGTGTTATCTAGGTAATCGGACGTAGACATGGAAGGATCGTACTCGATGCTCAGGAAACTAGCGCAGTTGTTCCACACGCGCGGGCCAACGACGGGCAGTTTCTGGCTGTCTGGGTCTCCGACGAGCTCGTCACGGCTATTGACCATGCCGCCATTCATGTTGATAGCCTTGATCACACTTGTCGCCTTGCGAGGGCCGAGTCCACAAACATAAGGCAACAGGTTGGCGACGTACGGGTCAGTGACGGCTTCGTTGATATCGATACCGCACAGATTCACCATGTCAACCATGGCAGTATCCAGCTGCTTGCGCAGCGTCTCCTCTGGTACCAGGTGCTGGCATCGGTGGAATATCAATGATACGATATCGTTGCCGAGGGCCGCATACTCCTTCATAGGGTTCTGAAGATATTTCGCCAAGGCCACACAGTACCGAGTGACAGACGAGAGCCCCGGGTAGTCGCCGAGAGCCCTCGGACTATCACGATACAGACGTGCAACTTCGTCATTAACAACCACCACCTCAAGCTGCTCGTTGTGCGTCTCATTAGTATCGCGCACATCAAAGTCTGGCCCCCTGAGGTCTCGCTCCGCGACCAAATCCCTGATGTCTTTGATCATCTTGTTGGTCTCGATCGAGAAACCACCCACGCCGATAACATCGGGCTTCCGGCGCTGCACCAGCTCCGCGAACTCGTCGCGCGACCGGTCATCGCGAGACAGGTTCTCAAACTGTCCATTCTCCAAGACACGTCCGTCGTCTTCGACCCAGGCCCAGTAAACCGGACCGCGCGCCGCATCGCCGCTTCCGCTGGAGAGCGCCAAAACGCGAGGGGTGGTGCCAAGAACCATTCCCTTAGGCTTGTATGGCGCCTGATCCAGCTTCTTTGAGTATTCGTCGCGGCACGCTTTGAGGACTTCGGACTCGCATTCGTTGCGCATGTTTTCCTTGACACTCTTCACCATGATCCTGTCGAGACGGCGGAACGCCAGGTCAAGGACCTTCAGGCGCTCATCGTTCCATGCATCAGCCACCTCACTGTAGTTGTCGGAGGTGAACTCCTGGAGAAGCTGCCTCCTGAAATCGCGCTCCTGCTGCATCGTGATCCTGACCTCCAGAAGGCCCTCCTCTTCTGCCTTCAGCATCTTGAGGAAAACCTCGGGTTGCCTGGCAATGTCGGGGATCGTCATGTTCCGGAGATACTTGAGCTCGTAGTATTGGTTCTGGTCGTCGATGCGCCGTAATCCCTTCTCGGTGCGTTGGCAGCTGACTGTGCCCATCTGGAAATAGCTCATGCGGAAGTGCTTGCGCATCCTCGGGTTCATGACCATCTCCTCGCTGAACATCTGGCGAGCAGCGAGCAGGACCTGCTCCCCCGTTCTGAAATCATCGTCGCTCGTCAGCGTATCTGCCAGCTCGATGGGACGAACTGCGGGGTCCTCAGTGTACTGTTTCCGGCCTTCGCGGAGAGCGTTCTTCGCGATGTCCTCGGCGCTAATACCATAGGCGCGCACGAGGTTGTAGGCCTGACCGTTGCGGACGCGCTCAAAGATTGAGGACCTGGAGCCTGGTCGTCGCTGGTGGGGTTCCTTTGCATTTCCATCAATGACAGCAAGGTCCTTGAGCTGTCCAGAGTAGGTGAAATGGAGGTATTCCTGCAGATCCTGCAGCTCTTCCATGGTAGCCGCAACGGGTATCATCTCCTCGAACATCTCGTCCTTGACGTCGGATGCTGATTTGAGGTTATCGTATGCCTTCTCCAAGATATTCCGCTTATCGACGAACGCCCTGAACTTCAGGTCGAGCTCGAGGATTCTCCAGAGGTCATCCTGGTTGAGCAGCTTCTGAGCGGTTACGCCATACTCTGGCTGGTCGGGATTCGATGGGTCGGGGGCAAGTCTCGTTCTTTTTGCGTGGATCAAATAGTCCTTGCGATGTTGGAACACATATGGCACCTCCACCTCGTCGACAACGAAGAACTCCAGCACCTTGCCAATAGCCTTCTGGAATGGACCCTGGAGATCGCCTCCCGGCGGCAAATTCGGGCGCTTCTTTGGCCAGATCAGGTTGGTGATCCACTTCGCTTCCTCCTTGAACTGATCGTCGGTGATCTGGACATGCCTATATGCCTTCCGCTGGAGCTGGAAGCGCTCCGGCTCATCGGCCCAGCGAATCTCGTTGTCTTCATCCGTCAAGAGCCTCTCAGCGAGCTGGGACGGCTCAAAGACGTCCTTCAGCTCGAGCTGCTGGTCACCGACCTCGCGGATCTCATCCTCCTGTTCCATATCGAGGGCCCAATCGTATTCCTCGCCATTGCCAAAGATAGCCTCCATATCCTCCAGGGTGTCCTTGTCAAGACCTGAAGCCTCTGTTCCCGCCCCGACGTATGTACGGTCGCGCGGCCTAGCAACCTCCATCTCCTCCTGGTATCGGAGCTTCTGGTCTTCATCCTCGAGTTCGTCCTCCTCGATGAAATCGGCAAACTCGTCGACATTTCGGTGGTCCGCGCGGAGAGGGTGTCGAGGAGCTTCATCGACATCGGCGGCTTCGTCTTCGGAGAAGATTTCATCGAGCCCTCGTTCCCTATCGCGCTCGTCTTCGTCCCTATGACCACGCTTGAGACGCTTGTATTTATGCTAGAGTGGTAATTAGCACAGCAATCGTAGCAGTGAGGCGATATATGTACATCAGTTGTCGTCTTGGCCTGCCACTCTGGGTTCGCCTCCCCAATCAGATCGAGATCCTCTTCGTCCAGGGCGACCTCCTCCTTCTCGCGCTCAGCACGACGGCGCTTTCCCCGTCGCCGTTCTCGTGCCTCGGGCTCCTCGTCCTCCTCATCATCGATGATGAAACCTTCGCGGACCTGGAAGAGCGGTTAGCCTCTGTCATTGCCACTGCGCCACGCGCTCTGGGCGGAACATACAGCGCGTGCGGCCTCGGCGTCATCATCGTCCTCTTCCTCCTCGCTGGAGTCGTCCATGTCAGGCCTCGCCTGTTCCTTCCGTGGGCGGCCCTCGCCAGTCTCTTCGTCGAAGGACTGGTCATCTTCCTCGTCGGAGGCAAGCTCGGCCTCGCCCGAGATGAGGTCGCGCATACTCATGCTGGGCAACGAGGCTGTTGTGGATGGGGCGAGTAGCCCGGTGTTGGGTTCGGATGGCGGGTGCAAGTAGCGTAACCTTGTATCTTCCACCGCGACAGAAGTGAAGGTGTAGAAGGGGGGAAATGAAAGAGAAAGAAGAGGTTGAGCGTGAAGTGGGATATTAGAAGCTCACTTGTTCATTGAACACGCTCAAAAAGTCGCGACGTTCTGAAGTTGGTAGGGGTAGGCAGAGGGACCTGTCACGTTATAAGTCACGTTATATGTCACGTTATAAGTCACGTTATATGTCACGTTATAGTCACATTAAGTCACGTTATAGTCACATTATAAGTCACGTTATAAGTCACGTTATAGTTACATTATAAGTCACGTTATACGAATTCAACTTAAAGGGTGGTGGTAGAAATATTATAGTATGCCTTATTTATAAGGCCGCAGGTGATAGTAGTTTTAGTTGTGCCTCAAACCCATAACTTACAGTGTAAATAAATTCACTGGATGTAAGTTACAGTAAGAAGGAGAATATTATATCATCTATGAAACTACCAATACTAGCAAACTATTAAACATTTAATATTCCTGGAATTCTGTCAATCCTGGTCTCTCAAAGGTGAATGGCTGCTGAACGGACAGTACAGTTCCCAATAATTCAATATTTCCTACAGAAATTAACAGGAACGGGGTCCCCTATTCCCTCGAACCCCTCTATTTGAATTATTTGAATTCTAGTCTACTCGGCTTGGCTCTACTAGACTTGTACAACTTATACCATATACCACAATCCCCCCATACGTTCGTCTTTCAAGCTCTTTCGACTCCGCTCTTGCTCGCTACACTTGCATCTCTTAAGCGCCCATCCGCCCAATCTGCGAATCGCCAAAATCAACTGGCGGCTGCGACTAACACCAACGCAAATCGATACAGTGCAACGGCCACCGACCCCTTCCTGAACCCGTCCCCCCCCTTTGTGCAACCTACCTCCTGCATTCCGTGTCTAGATCCGGCCTCCTCGCACCTCTGCACCTTCACCTCGCACTCACGGCGAACAAATCCCGCATCGCCACCCGCACACGAACCCAACTCCCCCCCTCTCACCAGCAGAAAACTAATCTACAAACCCAACCCCAAGGCCACGGCCGTTGCAGAGAGCCTGCTCCCTCCAACTAAAACACACACTACCGCATCGGCGTATCCACCCCACCCCACCCGCAACGATGTCGGCCGAAGTCTTCGGCGTGCGCACGATGAAGCGCAAGAACGTGAAGGGCCTCGCGCTCAACGCACCGGCCCCCCGCGCCCCGGCGCCCTCGAATGACGACCACGCTGCCCTCGACGACGCCGCCAGCGGCCGCACGGCGCAGCTCGAGATCGGGATCGAGTACAAGCTTGATTTGAAGCGGGAGGATCTCGAGGTGCTGAAGGAGCTTGGCAGCGGGAATGGGGGGACCGTTAGTAAGGTCCGACATATCGCGACGGGGACGGTGATGGCGAGGAAGGTGAGTGCTGGGTGGTCTGGGTGGTATGGAGAGTGTGTTGTGCGGAGGTGCTGATTTTTTTGAATAGGTCATACATGTGGAGGCGAAGAAGGAGATTCGTCGCCGGATCGTGCGGGAGCTGCATATCATGCACGAGTGCAACTCGGACTACATTGTGAATTTCTACGGCGCCTTCCTGAGCGAGAGCAACGATGTCATCATGTGCATGGAATACATGGACGTTGGGTGAGCCCACCCCTTCCCTCCCACTCTCAACTACTGACCGCTCCCTCCAGCTCCCTCGACCGCATCTCCCGCGACTTCGGCCCAATCCGCGTCGACGTTCTCGGCAAGATCGCCGAGGCCACCCTCGGCGGCCTAACCTACCTCTACATCAAGCACCACATCATGCACCGCGACATCAAGCCCTCCAACATCCTCGTCAACTCGCGCGGCTTCATCAAGCTGTGCGACTTCGGCGTCTCCGGCGAGCTGGTCAACTCCGTCGCCGACACCTTCGTCGGGACATCGACCTACATGGCGCCCGAGCGCATCCAGGGCGAGAAGTACACCGTCAAGTCAGACGTGTGGAGTTTCGGGCTGTCGATCATGGAGCTTGCTATTGGGAAGTTCCCGTTCGATGCTAGCGAGCACCTGTCGGATGGCGATGCCGCGCCGGCGGGTATCCTCGACCTCCTCCAGCAGATCGTGCATGAGCCTGCGCCACGGCTGCCGAAGAGCGAGGCGTTCCCGCAGATTCTGGAGGATATGATCCAGAAGTGCATGTCCAAGCGACCTGAAGAGCGTCCTACGCCTCAAGAACTCTACGTATGTCCACCACCTCTCCCCCCCTCGCCCCCTGCCTTCCCCCTTACCGCCCCAAACTAACACCCACCCAAGGAACGCGAACCCTTCGTCCAAGCCGCAAAACGCACCCCCGTCGACCTCCGCGACTGGGCCGTCTCCCTCATGGAAAGACACAACCGCCGCTCCCACCTCGCCCCGCAACTCTCGCCCGCAACACAGGAACTCCTCCGTTCCTCCGACACGCCTTCCGCCACCCCTCCTCCCACCACCACCTCGACCTCCACCTCGTCTTCCATCCTCACGCCCAGATCCGCAACTGGTGATATCCCAATAACCACCGATCCGCGTATGGCGGCGATTAGCCCGAGGGAAATGGTGGTGAATACGATTAATGGGATTCGCTCACCTACTAAGGCTCCGCCGCCGGTGCCGAGTGCGAGGACGCCAAGCGTGCCGCAGCAGCAGGGACAGGGGTTTGTGATGAGGAAGGTGTTGAGTCCGGAGGTGGAGCAGGGGGGTTTGGGGGGGGGAATAGTCATGTGCTGCCGATTAGGAATGGGCCGCCGGGGGGGCCGTTGCCGGCGCCGCCGGTGCCGAGGAAGGAGGAGAGGGGAGGGGGTGGGGGGGGAGGTATTTTGGGGTGGATGGGGGGGGTGGGTATTAAGGGGGGAAGGGGGGAAGGGGGAAGGGGGGGAGGAGGGAAGCGATGAAGCGATGAAGGGATGAAGGGGGGAAGCGATGAAGCGATGAAGGGATGAAGGGGGGAAGCGATGAAGGGATGAAGGGGGGAAGGGATGAATGATGAAGGGATGAATGATGAAAGGGATGAAGTGAAGGGGGAGGATGGGATATGGAAATGATGGAGGGATGAGATATGAGGTGACTGCACACACATTCTGGGCGTCTATGATAAATTTTTCTATGCTTTTTTTTCGAAATATTCAGCCGATTTTTTTCTTTTGTTTTGGAGCAAGATAGATGGCCACCCACACCACCATATCAACAAGACGAATCATTTTTATTCGGTTAAACAAAGGTTAGGTCTCGGTCTAATCGGTATGATAAAAACCGTCCCCTCTCCATCCCCATCCGTCCTGTTGTTCGCCCCCCGTACATGGCAATCCGGCCCCCCATCACCCGGCCAGCACCCCGCCGTTGACCCCTCAACCATCAACAAGAGCACACCAGCCACTACGAAATCAATCTAGCATTCCCTAGCATTCATAGCTCCACGATCTCCCTCCAGGGGCCACTTTAGCGTACCACGATGTGCTGGTCTGGTCTTTGCTGGGTGTCACGATGTGCTGTGTCCATGTGCTGTGTCATGTCATGTCCAGTGTCTAGGGTCTATGTCTAGTGTCCAAGTCCAGTGTCTAGGGTCTATTTAGTGTTCATGTCCAGTGTCTAGGGTCTATGTCCAGTGTAGTGTCCATGTCAGTGTCCATGTCTACCGTCCAGTGTCCATGTCAGTGTCCATGTCAGTGTCCATGTCCACTATCTAGTGTCCATGTCAGTGTCCATGTCAGTGTCCATGTCCACTATCTAGTGTCCATGTCAGTGTCCATGTCCACTATCTAGTGTCCATGTCAGTGTCCATGTCCACCGTTCACCTCCACTCCACCCACCCCCCCATTGGCCCCGTCACCCCTTCCCTCTCACCTGTACATCACAACCAATACCTCCACCAAGTACCACCACGTACCAAACCCCCCCCCCCCCAACCCCCAAAAGCTACTCGCCCTGATTCGCCCACACCCACCCGTTGGCACCACAGCAGCCCTCCAAAACGCCAACGCAGAGCTCGCCAAACGATCCACCGCCGCCGCTCTTCCTCCTCACTCGCTCCAGTCAAGGTCAGCCCCGATTTCCACAGTGAACTAACTACCTGCTACTACCCACCAAGCCAGTCCAGCGATCTAGAGAGAGAGAGGCACGCAGGGCATAAACACGGATAAATAACACCTGCGTTCTGCCTTTTTTTGTTGCTGCTGCAAACTACGACGGCTAGTTATTGACGGTGGACGGAGTGGCTGTTTTTTGGTTGCTGAGAGTGAGTGCTGTTTTTTGGTTGCTGAGAGTGAGTGCCTGTTGTTTATGCTCCCCTATGGACAGGAGTGGGATGAGAGAGAGGCCGAGGAGAACGAGAGCTGACCGATGGGAATTGTTGTAGGCTACCTGGCTCATCCACCAGACTGAACGAATCCAGACATTGCACCAGACGAAAACACAACCACCACAACCCGCCATTGAACACACATCCCTCTCACCACCACCCACGCGCCTCCACACCCGCCCATGCAGCCCGCACCCACGCGCCTCTGAAGCCCAATGGCCCTGCAAACCTCGCGCGGCCCGCCGCTGCCCGCGCCCACCGACACCTCGAGCAACTCCGGCGTCGGGGTCAACAGCGGCGGCGCAGGCGTCGACGCGGCCGGCCTAGACGGCACCGAGCTCTCCCGCGTCACTGACCAGTCGGACCAGACGTCGTACTCGATTCCCGAGGATGGGAGTCCCGTGACGATCCCGACGCATCGGAGGAGGGAGGGCGCCGATCGGATATCGAGAGAGTCGCATCCGTCGCAGACGTCGTTGCTGATTGAGTATTTTGAGGGGGGGAAGGAGAGTCAGGTTGAGTCGAGGCGGCCGAGCGTGAGGGTTAAGGTTACGCCGAGTGGGAAGAGTAAGGGGAGGAGTGGCGGGAGTGGCGGGCATATACAGATTACGAAGTCCCGGTCGGGGGGGAAGGAGGAGAAGGATGGCGGGACGAAACCGTCCTATACAAAGCGCATTCACCTGTCGTCGTCGGGCGGGAATACGAAGAATGCGCGATTAGTGGATCTCGAGGGTGATGGACAGAGTCTCAGCTCCTATGCTTCGGCGACGGAGGAGTCGAATGTCTCGCGCAACCCGATTGAGATTGAGGTTGGCCCGAGGCGGCATCGCAGTCCGCTGATTCCAGACCCAGACGCCCCGATCCGCGAGCAGGTTCTCGGATCGGACGTCTCGTCCATGCCAGCGAACAGCTTCCTCGACGGAGATTCCGGCCTCCGCTCCGAGAGGGGCAGCAGGGGCTTCTCGAAGAACGAAGCGCTAATCTCGGGAGCTGCCGCTGGCCTAGGTGCAGCTGCCCTGGGGGAGGCACTTAAAGCCCCGGCCCGTCGCCGTAGCCGCAGCCTCAGCCGTGAGCGCATCATTACGCAGAAGGCGGCGGAGAAGGTGCGTAGCGCCAAGTCGGAGCACAACCCTAAGCACAGCCGCGACCGCAGCGTCAGCGACAACGCTAAACGCGCCGAGAAGCACAGCGAGGTGAGCGGAGGATCGCCGCGCAGGCGGTCCAGCCGCGGACACCACGACGACTCCGTCCTAAGCGGCGAGTCGAGCCTGCTCACCTCCTCCAAACTCTCAGAGCGCTCGCACCGCTCCGCCGCATCGGGGAAGTCATCCATCACTAACCCCAAGCTCCTCGAGACCGTCGAGGACGCTATACGCCGCCTCATCCTGCCCGAGCTCAACGCCCTCAAGAAGGAGAGCGCCAGCCGCGACAAATACGACCGCGAGCAGCGCGAGCCCCGCCACCGCCGCAGCTCCCTCACATCTAGCAGCGCGCTCTCTCAGGAGTCCCGCGAGGGCGAGACGCGCAGCAAACGCACCAGCGCCGGCGACGCATCGTTGAAATCCAAACCCGGCGATGACCGCGACCGCGCCGTCTCCACCGGCACCGTGCGCGCCTCCAAAGACCGCCGCAGCTCTCGTGGTGGCTCTGAGTCTCCGCGCCCGCACACGCCGCGGACACCGCGCAGCGTGGATCGTATGACGGGTGATGAGTCGGCGTCGAGGCAGAAGAGGAGCGGGAATACCAAGAAATCGGCGTTTGGAGCGCTGGCGGCGGGGATTGGACTCGGTGCGCTTGCGGGGGGACTGAAGAGTCATGGCGGGCACGAGGAGAAGGAGTATGATGATAAGGAGCGTGCGGAGAGGCGGAGACGGCGCGCGAGGAGTCGGAGCCGGGGGGATGATGTGGAGAGCTTTGATCGTGCGGAGGAGGATGTGCCGCCCATGCCGATGATGAGTGACGTTAATGCGTCGGATATCACGCGCTCGTCGATCTTGTCGGCGTCGACGGAGCGGCCGAGGTCGGCGGCTGCGGAGAAGGACGGGACGCCGGTGCATGGTGTTGCGAGGGGGTTTGGGAGTCCGTATGGTAGTCAGGGACAGGGACAGCGCGGATTGGGAATGCTGAATAATAATGGCTCGACGCCGGATGTGAGCCGTATGGACCTGCGGATGGGAGAGGGCGAGTATGACCTCGATGAGTATGGGCGCAAAGTCCCTCTCAACCGATCCGTTGATGATTCCGTATACGACCAGCAAGCGTACCACCACGACCTCGACGCCAACAAGGGCGGATATGGCAAAGCAGCCGCCGCGGCAGTTGGCGGTGGCGCCTTGGGTGTTCTAGCCGCCAACGCGATGGCGCATCATAATCAACACCACGAGGACGACGCGCGCTACCTCGAAGAAGACGAAGATGCGGATGCGGCATACTATGCACACACCCAGCATGTCCCATCGCCGCTCAAATACGTGCCTTACAACCAAGAAAAGCGCGGCCTCTCCCCCATCCAGAGTGTGTCTGGCTACACCGAGGCTGATGAACAGGAGCGTCTCCAGAAACAGCGCGATTCGAGAGCTACGATGACGCAGAGTTCGCGGTCGCGCGGATCTCTCGCTTCGACGTCGCTTGACCAGAGTCCGGCCCATAAAGCAACGTCTATCCGCTCCGATGGCGTCCTGGGGGTCGACCCGCGCAGTTTCGATTTCAGGGATGTCCGCATGGGCGGGCTGACCGACTCGGAGCTTACCCAGGAGGGTGATCTTGATCACGACGCCGATGCGGACGCGGATGCTGCGTCAGAGGCGGAGTACCAGCGTCACCGCAGCGCGGCCTTTGAAGGCGGCGACTGGGCCGGCCCGGATTACATCCACACACCCGTAGCGGTCGAGAGCGCCGTCGCCAGTCTGCTGGACGCGAGTGTCTTGACTGGACACACTGGGGAGCCGAGCCCAGCGCTAGAGGGTGGATATGAGAGTCACCTCGGCGATGCGAAGAGTGCTCCTGCGGGAGTGAATCGCCAGGCTAGCTATGCGTCGTATGACGAGGGCTCCGAGTGCCGCTTCACAGCCAAGGGAGTCAGTCCAGCTGCCCCTGCGTCGCCTACGACTCGCGACACCGTCCCTATTGACAGCCATGGTGTGGACACGTATCCAGAGTATGAACTCGACGAGCAGGGCCGCAAGATCACGATGCCCAATTACAAGCAGCACAGCGGCAAAGGCGCCGCAATCGCTGGTATCGTCGGCGCAGCTGCTGGCACCGCAGCCACGATGCTAGTTAACCACCACCAAGTCCCCGAACAGCACTATGCTCAGCAACAGGGACATGACCAGATCCCCGGCGCGCCGCTGCAGAAATCCTTTAAAGACCGCGCGAGGGATTATATACCCCCTTCGCCGCGGAGAGGTGACATGTACCTCGATTCTGACGAAGAGAGTTCCCGAGCCAAGATGAGTGCTAACGCCGCCCCGGGCATGGACGATCCGGTTGACCCCATGTTCGCGGAGGACGCGAGCGTGACTACAAACCCGAGCGTCATCAACGGCCCCAGCGAGCCCTACAGTCCCGCGGACGACCGCGAGGTGCAACAGGGCGATAGGGATTGGTACTACAAGACCCCCACGCGCAAGGCTGTCGGCAGCGGTAGTGCTGGGAGCGGTCTTCTCAGGGGGGCGGATAGCGATAGTGGACTCCGCGCGGCGCAGATGGGACTCATGGACTCTGCGCCCCTGGGGGGGAAGGCGCATACGCGTGATCAGAGCTTGGATGAGGAGTGGCACCGCACTTCTGATGAGAGGAAGAGGGATACGCTTATCACGAACCCGTATGAGGGGTCTAGTCCCGTCACGCTTCTCGGGGGTGAGAAAGATAGGAATCTCCTTGGGCAGCTGGGGTATGAGGGCGTGCGACGGAGCCTTGGTGGTGAGGCCGGGGGGTATAATACAGGTAGTCCCGGTGCGGTGCCGAAGGATGAGGGATACATCTCGTCGGCGCCGAATGCAAGGTCGCCGGGGGTGGTGACGCCGGAGCCGAAGAGGGGCGTGGTGGGGTTTGCGGATGCGGAGGGGATGGGGCCGGGGGAGTTTGATGCGGGGGATCCGTTTTATAGCCCGCAGCAGAGGCATCAGAGGCAGTTGAGTGGGATGTCGCAGGGGATGGAGTCGCCGCTTTATGATGGGGCGATGGGGAGGCATAGGGAGGCGATTAAGAGTAAGGATATTGTGGCGTTGATGGATCATGTGAGTATTTCTTTTTTCTTTTTCGGATGGGTTTATGGGTTACTGACAACTACAGCTCACCGTTCGAGATGCCCAGCGCAATGCGCGGGATACCGAGATCCTCGTCACCCTCGTGCGCGCCGCCGCCGAGATGCGCAATTCCTTCGAAGACATGAAGCGTCTCCTCGCCGACACCGAAGACGTCGTCATCACCGAAGTCCAACGCAACACCGACAAATCCATCATGAAAGCCATCAACGGCCCGCGCCCCCTCCCGCAATCCGTCAAGTCCCTCCGCTCCGGCACGGGCGACGACGACGACCTCCCCACGAAGCGGCGCAACGTGTTCAAGCGGGCCCTGAAGGGGCTGAGCATGCGCTCCACCAACGACCTCGCGCAGATCGAGCGCATGCTTGTCCAGCTCCTAGGCGATGTGGAGGGGTTGAAGGTCGCGCAGGGCTTGTCGTCGAGTGTTGCGCGGGGGGAGGGGTTTGATGATGACGAGTATGATGATGCGCATCAGGAGGGCGCGGCGGAGCAGGATCGCGGGTATGAACCGGAGGGCCATGCGGGCACGACGACAGCCAGCCACGCAAGCCAGAGCGGACACTTCTCCAACCCGCTGTCGCGCGGCACGAGCGCGTCGCAGGGGTTTGGGGGGAGGAAGCTCAGCGAGAATAGAGTCAGTACCGTGCCCGAGGGCGACGAGGACGATAACGTACCCGACTACCGCGAGCGGGCTATCCTAGGCAATGCTTACGACGACGCCGAGCCCCTCCCCCCACTCGACCACAACCCGCGCCCTGGCTCCGCACCCCTAGGCACCCCGCCCCGGCGCGTCGAGGCCGCGAATCTGAGTAACGAGAACACGCTGCGCACGGACAAGAGCAAGAAACACAAGTCCTCCTCGTCGTTTGGATGGAACCCTATCCCTAAGATCTCGCGCTGGTCAGAGACGACGGCTAGTACGGTGGCGAAGGGCTTCCGTAGTAGTGGGGGACGCAAGGACGCTGCGCCAAACTCGCCAAATACGACTAGCCACCCGCAGTCAAGGAGTGGTAGCGATGTAGGGAATTACGATCATGATGTGTATGGGGGTGATAAATTGCACAGTGGTTTCTCTGCCGCGACGCTGCCGCTGCAGCAGAGTGCTGATAGCCTCGCTCAGCAGCCTCACGACAACACCCAGCAAGCACACCAGGCACACCACGCCGACGGCCTCTCGAACCTTCCCCCCCTCCTCCCCCCGGAAGACCCCAAATACAAAGCCCACCGCAACTCCCTCAACCTCCAGCACCCGCAGCCGCGCACGGGACACCATTACCAGGGGACGCTGGAGCGGGAGGCGCAGGATTTTAGGGGCATGGGGAGTCCGCGGAGTGTTGATTGGGGGAGCACGACGAGTTTGGACAGGTTGCCGCAGAATGCGAATATGAATCGTTACAGTAATGGGACGACGGGGATGGAGGATAGTCAGGGACAGAGGCATTACGATGAGGGACCTGCAAGGCCGCCGAAGGAACCCCTCGACTCCTCCAGCGCGGGGGCGGCGCAGTATCCCCCTAAACCTGCCGTCCGCGGCGGTGGGAAACTCACGAAGCCGAGTCCCCTCGCCACGGAACAGCGTGTTGATTACGACGCCGCGAATAACGATGACGATGGACGACGCAGCGCCAGCGCCGCCAGTAGCGCGAGGACCTACGAGGGGAGTCCGAGGGCGGTGCATAGGAGTGTGAGCGGGCTTGCTGCGGTCCCGACGAGGAAACCGACGGGGCCGAGGAGTATGGGGAGTCCTAGGGGAGCGGGGGAGGGGGGAGGGGGGAAGCGTGGTGAGTCTTCACCGAGTCCGGGGCGGGGGGGGGAGTACCGGTATTGGTAGTCCCCTACTCTAACGGCGCGCGCGTGTGGTTGACCGACTGATCATTTCGCCTGCCGGAGTCCGTGGGGGTGAGGGACGATGGGGGGTGTGGTGGTTGGGCGGCCGGGGGCCGTTTGTTGTTTGTTGAGGAGAAGCTGATTTGTTTGGGGTTTTTGCAGATACGTTTGGTTTTGACGGCACCACGCCCGCGCTGCGAGGGCGGTGGAGCGGGGAGAGCGAGTGTTTCTAGATCCCCTCCGCGTCGTTTCTGCTTTTTTGAGAGGGAAGTTTTTTCGTTTGCTTTAGGCGGGGATGATGACTTTTATGACGATTATATTGAGGGGTTCTTTTCTTCTCTCTCCTCTCTCCTCCCTTCAATTTCATTTTTTTGGAGGGAGGGAGGGGGAGGGGAAGAGGAAGGGAGGTTGGGTGATGATGCCATGATGACTCTCTTTTTTTTACCTCGTTTTTTTGTGGGGGCTTTTCGTCTGCGAGAGACGGGGGATATAAAAGGAGCGAGATCGAGAGGGTTGTGTGTGTGGGATTTTGATTGGGATAGTGTAATATTTTGTGAGGGGGGTGAATAAAAGCAGTGTGCTTCGAGGCTTTTCTTGGGTTTTTGGGGTTGAGATTGTGAGATGTGAGACGTGCGAGTGAGTTGGTGGGGGGGAATAAAGTTTCTTGTCGACGACGAGTATAATCACGGCCTGCGTAGTTTGCGTCTCATCGATTTGTATTTATTATTGAACTTGTCTATTTCCGCCTTCCCTTGCCCGCAAACGACCTTAATGCTCTGGTGTTTTGAAGGTTTGTTGAATCTTGGGACTTGGACATTGTGAGGTGCGCGAGTTGGTGATGATAAAGTTTCTCGCCGACAACGATCATAATCATGACCTGCGTAATTTGACTCTATCAATTTCCATTCATCATTGAGCTCTCTATTTCCGCCTTCCCTTGCCCACGCACGACCTCAGTGTTGTATTTTGAATAGTTCCAACATGCCATCCACTTCAGACTATCTAACTATCAGATTCGCTTAGTCATCCGTCCGAACTATGACAAGTTGTCAGCGATGCTGTCAACCATTACCGCCATATTACCAGATCTCGCTGCGCTCCAATTCGGCCATTCCCTGCTTTCCTCGAGACACCTGTGAGACAGCAACCTTCCCCCGTCCGGCAAAGCGGCTGTCCCTCTCACTCGTTCCAGCCAGCCATCTAGCCAACTTTCCAGTCTTCTAGCGGCCCTTTCATCCCATGGAGTCTCACACAGTCTCGCATCGTAGGCGTCATGGTTGACTTCCGCACCACGCCATTATCTCATAGCTCGACGCTATGTCTGCCTCGGTGATGCAAGAGGGAGCACGGGGAGGTCGTGGAAACAGGCCTCGTTGTAAGGCGAAATGGGCGGGGGATGGGCGGGAAAAGTGGTTGTCGTCATGCGATGATATCAGAGGTCCGCACTTACGTTGTCGGTACGTTTATTACGAGAAGTGGGATGTTTGTGGGGGAATTTTTGAAGGCTTAAGTATCAGCACACCCTCGTTTTGCTTCCCTTTGACCTTGCTACTTCCTCTTGGTTGATTCTAAAACTTTGCTGCGGAAGCTTAATATTTGTCACCTCACGATCACGGTCCAGTAACCACTTCCCGGGCTCTACAAGAAAGAAATTCGAACGCAAGTTTCCCGTATTTCCGTGGCCCAGCTGAAAGCTGACAATTTCCAAGCCCAGCGCAACCCGACTACAGACTTCCCCCAAATCTCAAAAATGGCAGGCGCGGGAAAGCGTATGTAGCCCCACCCGGTCTCGCAGACCTCCTGGCTAAACCAACCCCCAGGTGGCATTCTCGGGGCCGTATCATGGATCTTCCTAGCCGGCGCCCTGGTGATGCTGTGGCTGGTGGTCCTCTCGGGCGTCACGCACCAAACGCCGCTGAACAAGATCTGGTTCCTGCGCGCCGACACGTCGGGCATCGCCGACGCACGACCTATTTCCCAGTGGACGTTCTGGCATGTCTGTGGGGACCATAACGACAATTGCGGGGCCTCGGTTCCGGCTCTGCCGCTGGGGTATGCGTGGAGAGGAAACTCGAATGGTGCGCCTGCGGCGCTGGTCGGGTGAGTTTTGGGATACAATTGCTGGAAGATGCGGTGCTAATGGAGGCGTAGATCTCACGGCCATGATACTACGTCCAAGTACTACTACTACATGTGGCGCTTCGGATGGGTTTTCTTTTTCATCGCGTTCATCTTTGCCAATTTGGCTGCTCTGAGCGGTTTCCTGTCGTGCCTCCGCTTGGTCGCTGGTGCGACCGGTCTGCTCACTCTCGCTGCGACATTCTGCCTATGCTTAGCCGCCTGCTTGATGACGTGAGTCCCCGCCCCAAAACTCCAACAACAACTAACCTCCCTCCCAGCGCCGTATTCGTCAAAGCCCGCGACCGCTTCCAGGACGAAGGCCGCAGCGCCAGCGTCGGCCGCTACGCATTCGCCTTCACCTGGTCCTCCCTAGTGCTGCTCTTCGTCTCCGCCTGCCTGTTCCTGGGCGGGGTCCTGATCGGTCGCAAGAAGCGCGACACGGGCACCAACGCCAAGGAGACGGCGTACAATGACAACGTCGGGTATCCGCCGGGAAACCAGGGGTTCGCGACCGATAATGTCCAGTCGGGGTATACGACCACTGTGCCGCAGCGGACGGATATTATTCGTGAGCAGGTGCCGGAGCCGACGACGGCGAGGAGCGGGCAGAGGATGAGGGGCTTGTTCCCGAGGTATAGGGAGGCGTCGCTGGTATAGGGTGTTGGGTCAACGACTTGACGACTCGACGACTCGACGACGGGGACGACTGGAAGGGGCGATCGGCAGGGGCAATAAACAATACGGGGAAAGAAGAGGGCGGCGACAAGATGTAATATTAACTGGAGGCCAGGGGGAGGGTTAAAAGAAAGACGAGAGAGAAAAAGTATGCTGTTGATAGTACAGCGATTTAATAGGTTCGCTCAGGGCGTGTTGTGTGTTGGCGTTCCAATATGCCTAGTTTTTAGCTTAAGTTTGCATACATTGCCCGATAACAATAATTGTAACCATAATTATGCTTTGTTGTCAGCCGGTGGATTACTCTTTCGACGATTCCTGACCGCAGCTGGGGGCTCGCCTTTGGTGTGGTTTGCTGACAGGAAACTTGAAATTATCACATTCTCTCAGAATTCGTCATCCCGCGACTAACTTCAAACATGACGACATGCAGTCACAAAATGGCAGCGTCACATGGGAATAAACGGCAAAAAGCATATGAGCCTGCTTGGATTGAAGTCCATTGAGTTACAGTGTAAGCCGCATGTTTGTTCTCAATTCATTCTATCATCAATTCTCCAGGTATAACTTACGCCCTGCCTTCCTATCTGCTAATGTAATTACAGTTGACCACTAAGCATCCTCTTCGTCGCAACCCAGACACTCCTTGCAAGCGTTATCCGTGTTGTCACTGTCGCATACTTGGTAGTGGCCCTTGGCATGGCCGTTGACTGTTGTCATAGGGAGTCGGATGCAAGCCTGCAGCTCGTTAGCTTAAAAGTTCTAATAAGTAAAATATACTTACGTCTACGTAGTTATAGAAATCACCTGGATGGATCCCGTCCCAGTTGTACTGCATCCCCTTTATGCTATCCACATTGGCGTCGTGGCTAATCAGGAGGTTGTAATCAGGATTGCAGTCGAAGTCCTTTATCATCCTGGAGGTTTGCTTTGCGTATCGCAGCCGAAATGCCACAGTGCTCCTCTTAGTAGGCGAAGAACACCACGTGTCCTTCCTTGTCCTTGGGGATATATAGCGTGTTCGTTGACGCTGTTGATGCGTGCGATGATTCTACCGAATGCGCGGAGGAGACCAAGATTAGCACCGAAAAACGTAATCCCGGCATTTACTGTCATTGTGTCTGAAGTTCCGTGGGTCTCGGTGGACGATGCTTCAATCGTCGCCTGGTCTAGTCTAGGATGGCGATTGGGCACCCTCCTACCCTCCTACGGTACAGGACCGCCGTTGCAGTGGCTCCTCTCAGATACCTGGACAGCTGTGGCAAGGAGATAATGTCAGCCTCTAGCTTTTTGGTTTTGGACAGCACAAAAATAGTGGCCAGGAAAGACTTACGTTTGTCCGCAACTCTCCTGACTGTCTTAAAATCGCAGAATTGATAGCAGTAAGGGAGGACCAATATGAGGCAGCGAGTGGCGTATGTGAATGTGGACTACTCAATATATGATAAAGCGGGAGGGTTCTCTTTATATCAGAGCATCCTAAGCCTAATAATAGTCCCCCTTTCAAAAGTTAGACTCGGAAGAGAGCGAGGGTGAACCAACACCGCAGCTTGCAAGATTGGCACCAGCAACAGCATGATCGCCGCATGCTTGATCGCCCTAAAGAGCATTCCTGTGAAGGATTTAGCGTTGAATCCTTTCAAAACCTAGTTCGGAATGTATCGTCGATGATGTCCAACGATGTGCACCACTCTAGGGATGTATTGTGGAATGATGCTTAAAATCGGCACATGGCTATGCACAACGCTAAGGGCGGTTGAGATTGAAGTTATTTACAGCTCATGTATCTTTGGCAGCTGATTGATGGCAGGTTTGTTAGCTTCTCTATATTATCAATATGAGAGTTGTAACACACCCGTAACTTACAGTACACACAGTGCAAGAAAAGTTACTGCTAGAACGTAGCGAGTAAGACCCGATCCGTGATTTAGGACGGAGGTGGGAGGTGTCATGGACACAGGTATTGGGATTTCTAGGGGCAAGCAGCGAGGTTGTTTCGATTATATCTTTCTCATATTAGCACGATTGAGAGCAAAAATCAACTAAATTGCAAGCCTGTGTGTGGGAGAGACCGATTCTGTTGAGTTTATGGTTGTATGTGATTGTTCTTGTTGTATGCTAGTATTATTATCATTGTGTTTCAACCTGGCCCCCCCTTTTCCCTTCCTAGGTTCCCTCTCACAGAGCTTTCAGTCACAGTAACCATAACGTATTCCTGAGCTGCACAAGAACCATTCTTTTAATACCATAATATATAAACTTAGCTATTACTAATAAATACCATAAGATCTCGCAATAAAATCGCTTTCTCCCTTTTCTCCCAGAACCCGCCAGGAGAACCCGCCGCCATAAGCGCGCTTGCTCTCAACAAATCCCAAACATATATCTCACACCCCCATCGCGGCACCCATAACCACTAACCTCTCCCCCGGTCAACTCCTAACCCCTTTAACACCCCCTCCACCCGCCCATCCCCATCCCATGCCCCCCCATACCACCCATTCCCATCGGTCCACAAGGTCCACAAGGACCGCACCCACACCCGCCCTGCTGCCCGGACTGGCCTCCCATCTGTCCTCCCATCTGTCCTCCCATCTGCCCCCCCATGCCTCCCATCATCCCGCCCATCTGCCCCCCCATCTGTCCCATCATCCCCGGCGAACAAGGCCCGCACCCCGCCATACCCCCATGGGTCCCCGCCATAGGCCCACACCCAATAGTTGTCTCAATCCCACCACTCTGACATAACCCCCCACCCGGTTGCATCGTAATCGATCCTCCCCCCGGAAGCATAATAGATCCCCCCCCCATCTGCCCCCCTATGCCGGGAATCATGATAGAACCCCCCTGATTCTGTCCGCCGCGAGTTTGTTGCTGCGGTGGCGGCTGTGCGAAAGTGGGTGGTTGAGGCTGGGAGAATGAGGGAGGGGGACGGGATTGTGTTTGTGGAGGCGGAGGGCGGGAGAGGGAGGGGGAAGGGCGTGATTGCGTTTGGGGTGGGGGAGGGCGGGTTTGTGTTTGTGTTTGAGTTTGGGAGGGGGTAGCGGCGTGGGCGTAGGCGCCGGTGAAGGGGTTGCGGAAGGACATTTTGTGTTGTTTTTGTGCGTAGGTGGTGGTGTTTGATGGAATGTTCGAGTGTAGCGGTGCAGAGAATTTGGGGTAGGGCATAGGTTTAGAAGGAGAAGACGACGTGATATAGGTGTTTGGGAGGGGTGGTGGGAATGGGAAGGAGAATAAAGGGATTCACAACGACGGGTAGGAAGGTAATCACATCCATTAACTGCAACTCATACACCATATGCGGAATAAATCAACGTAATTGCCATTCATCACCCCCACCCCCGCAGAACGCCCCTCTCCCCCCTTTTCAGCGCCGCCTAAACTCCACCATCGGCCCATCCTTCAAACTCGTAAACGAATCCCTCAACTGATACTCCGCCTGCCTCTCTCTCCCCTCCCCCATCCCCCTCCCTCCCTCCCCCACCCTCGGCCCACCCGCAACCCTCATCTCAAAAGCCCACACCACCCTCCCCAACGCAATCATCAACTCCGTATACGCGAGCGCGCGCCCAATACACGCGCGCGGCCCAACACTAAATGCACAGAACGCGCTCTTCGCATTCGTCACGTCTTCGGCTGTCACATCCCCGGAGGCAATCCAGCGCTCGGGCTTGAAGGTGAAGGGGGAGGGGTAGTAGGCTGGGTTGTGGTGCACGGCGTAGTGGGAGGTGCCCACGTCGACACCGGCGGGGATGTGGTGTCCGTCGATGTCGATTCCTCTCCCTAGGACTTCGCGGGGGAGGATGCCGCCGACTGGGGGGCTGAGGCGCATGGACTCATCGAGGACGGCGCGGAGGTAGGTGCAGGAATTGAGAGTCGCGCCGGCGACGATTTCCTCCTCATCTGAAAAGGCCTTGCGGACTTCAGCCTGTACGGTCTGGAGAGCGGCGGGGTTGTGGACGAGGTAGAAGAATGCAGCTGCGAGAGCGGTGGAGGTGGTGTCTGAGCCGGCGATGATGAGGAGGTTGGACTCGCCCCAGAGCTCGGGGAGGGCGAAGCCCGCGCCGGTTTCGGGGTCTTTGGCTTTGAGGAGGTAGTAGAAGAAATCTTTGCGGTCGACGTCGGGGTTCTTCATGCGCTCGACGGATTGCGATTTGCTGTACGCCATGTAGCGTGCGCGGCCGGCGGCGAGGTGGGGGAAGAGCACGTGGTCGAGGTGGTATTCGTGGAGGAGGGGCATGGCGCCGCACTGGGGGGGTGTTAGTTGTGCTCTAAACGCTACTGAGATCTCATATCTCATGAGTGGGGGGACCAACAATAAGATGGCGATGCGCCGCATTTCCAATAAGTTCAATCGCGAACCGGTTATCCTCCTTCTCTAACATGCCAAACGCCTTTCCAAAACAGAGATCCCCCATAACATCGAAGGTGAGATAATTACACCAATCAGCCATATTCTGGCCTAATCCCCATCCCTTCCTCTCCTGGCCAACAGTGGCAGAGCTCGCGCCTAGCCCCTCGGTGAAGGCGCGCACGTTCTGCAGAATATAGCGCTCCATGGCCTTCACGGCGCCGTCGGAGAAGGCGTGAGAGAGAACGCGGCGCTTGCGCGCGTGCTGCGCCTTGTCGATGCTGCTGTGCGTGTTGTAGGCGTGCTTGTTAGCGGGGAAGGCAGTGTAGAATTTGCCCTTTTGGACGGGGGAGTGGAAGCCGTAGATGCTATGGAGGGCAGTGGCCGTGTTGGTGGAGAGGCTGTTAGGGCCATAGCGGACGAAGGGGCCTGTAGGTGTTAGAGGAGAGGTTTGGTGAGGCTGGAGAGTGGGGACATACCGTATTTCTCGTGCATGAGGTAGAGGGAGAGATGGCGGTTTCCATGGTAGGCGTTGTATACTTGATGCCAATCTGTGATTTTTGCGAGGAAGGGACCTGGGTAGGAGGCCAGAGGGTGGAATGTGAGGCGGTAGAATGAGACGAGGAGGGCCTTTGGGAGACCTGGTTAGCTGGATAACAAGGACGAGGACGCGGCGATCTCGAGATCTGAAGCTGAGCAACCTACGTAGATAAAAAGCGATGCCACCAGTCCACCGAGGACCAGCATTGCTAGCCTCGTGGGCGCGACATCCTGTAGCTGAGCCAACATCTTGATGGCTGTCTTTTTCACCATGGAAGTTGATAACAGTGTAAAAGATGGTGCAAATGTGTCCTCGGATATATATATAATGCAATATACAACTGTGAATATCCGTCTCCAACCCTAGACCCCGCCGCGCTCCTTGACTACCCGTGTATCCATACCTTGGTATCTTACCCCAAGGTATACCGTGGTATACTGAAGTATAGACGCATCGGGGAGCTCACTAATCGCCATCTCCAGAGCTGTGATTCGACAATCCGCTCCCAACCCTCTCGCCGAGACACCCACTCCGGGCATAGGTTCCGTTCAATGGAAGAGCCTTAGTCGAGCTATTGTCAAGTCCTCGTCAAGTCATCTTCGTCGTCATCGCCGCAGTCCCGTGATTGGGTGGTTTGTCCCATTTACGAGGCGGCAGCAGCGGGCGGGTTGTGTCGGCATTGTGAATGGGGTGGTGGTTGGCAACTTGGCCGGGCAGAATCACGGGGTTGATCTTTGTTTTACAGCGGGGAAGGGAGAGGAAAAGTGTAGAACTAGCAAAGTGAATCAATCCACTTCTGCTGTAGTTCTTATACCCCCTTAGCTTTCTGGACTCGAGAGTCTGATCTCGAGTGCCAATGCTACTTTTTGTCTCTTATTGTAGCTTAAAGTATGAGGTTTATATAGTGGTTTTTTTTGTCGTGGCCGACCGACCTATTGGTCTAGCGAAAGCAGCATATAACGTACATGCATAGCGAGCGGGCCAGCATAGTGAACGGGCCACTCCACCCACTTTTCACAACTTCTTACCTCTAACATCAATTTTCACAACCATCAAAGATGGAATGTTCTTCAAACGAAAGCCGTATTGTCCTTGCTCTCGAGGCATTAAAAAGAGACCCTAATCTCTCGATTCGAGCTGCAGCTAAAGTCTACCAAGTTGCCCGTACGACCCTCGAATGCCGACAAGCTGGACGGAAATCACGACGCGATATCTCTGCCAACTCGAGGAAGTTGACCAATTTAGAAGAGAAGGTGCTTGTCGATCGGATACTCGACCTAGATTCGCGAGGATTTCAGCCCCGGCTTGAAGACGTTCGAGAAATGGCCGATCGCCTCCGTACGGACCGTGATGCATCGCATGTTGGACCACGATGGGCAGAGAACTTTGTCAAGCGCAACCCTGAGCTTACCACGCGTTTTCGGCGTCGAATCGATTACCAGAGGGCCCAATGCGAAGATCCGGACGTAGTAAATGCGTGGTTCCGGCTTGTACAGAACATGATTGCTAAGTATGGCATCCAAGAGGAGGATATCTATAACTTTGACGAGACTGGGTTTCTAATGGGCATGCTCTCGAGCGCAAAGGTTGTTACAAGCTCCGAACGAAGTTCTCAGCCTCGTACGAAGCAGCCAGGCAATCGAGAGTTTGTTACAGTGATCCAGGGAGTATGCGCGACTGGCTGGACACTACCTCCGTACGTGGTTGTGAAGGGAAAATTCCACCTCACATCTTGGTATCAGAACGGCCGATTCCTGAGCGATTGGAGGATCCATACAAGTACCAACGGCTGGACTACAAATGAGATTGGTTTAGATTGGATCAAGCACTTTGATCAGTGCATGAAGGCTTGTACGAAAGGTGTTTATCGCCTCTTAGTCCTCGACGGCCATACAAGCCACCACTCTACCGAATTCGACGACTACTGCAAGACTAATAGTATCCTACCACTCTGTATGCCTCCCCATTCGTCTCATATCCTCCAGCCTCTTGATGTCAGTTGTTTTAGCCCGCTCAAGGCTTCGTATGGGAAGCAAATTGAGAAGATGATGCGGATGCAAATCACTCACATCACGAAGGACGACTTTTCCGACGCATTTTTAGAGGCCTTCAACATAGCTATGACTGAAAACAACGTACGAGCAGGCTTTAGAGCGACTGGTCTTGTCCCTCTCAACCCCGAAGCTGTGCTTTCCCAGCTAGATCCAAAGCCAATGACACCTGAGCCACTGAACACACGCCCAAGGACAGCTCAATCTTGGGTTACAAAGACCCCTAAGACAGCGTCCGAGATCACTCAACAGTCAACCACCATTAAGAATAAGATCGCTAGGCATCAAAATAGCTCCCCAACCCATATGTACGACGTGATTGACGCCCAGGCAAGAGGTATGTCGAAGAGCACACGAGCTTGTGTTGATGCGGGCTGAGCTAAAGGACCTTCGTACGGCAAATGAGGTACTTAGTAAACGCCGGAGGGCTAAAAAAGTACGTCTACGGGCAGGAGGATCACTTAGTATGCAGGAAGCAGAGGATCTGATAACTCAGAAGAATGTGGATGAGCAGTTGAAGGAGGAAACAAGTCGTGGTGGTCGTCGTACGGAGGGGGCTCAAGTACGCGCCCAGCACTGTAGCGTTTGCGGTGAGGCCGGTCATAATGCACGAACCTGTCAGGTAGTAGTAGTAACCTCTGAAGAAGAGGATTCTATATAGTTTCAATTGATTTGGCATTGTGGTTTAGACTGCGACCGTGGTAAAGAATGCATGTGGTGGTTTAGTGGCCCGTTCGCTATGCTGGCCCGCTCGCTATGCATGTACGTTAACGATAATCGTCGTGACCAAACTTTTCGCTTCGCTCAAGGTTGGAGTAACGCAAGAGGAAGCAAGTTGCGCCAACTCACAACTTGCATATGTTCACCGCTACTCTAGAGTGATGACATGTAATGAATCATAGAGGTTCGTAGGAGCTTTTAGAGCTATCGTTCATGCTCCTAGGCCTCTAGTTGGTAGAGATATGTCATGTGGTAGTATGAGTGATGTCATGTAATGAATCATAGAGGGTTGTAGAGATATTGTCATACTGACATTCGTTGCACTCAGTTTGCTATCAAACTCAAGAGCAAACTTAGAAATCTCCTCCTCAAACCTACAAGTCACCATACATATCTTGGCTTATCACACCAACAACAGAAGCAATACTACTCAACGATTGCTGCAAACTCTTCTACTACATCTGTTTATGCTACATACATCACGGCATATCATTTGGACACTCATTGAACAAGTTATTAAGAAAATCTCCTCCTTAAGGGGGTGGGTCAATACTACCACATGGCATATCTCTACCAACTAGAGGCCTAGGAACATGAACGATAGCTCTAGAAGCTTCTACAACCCTCTATGATTCATTACACGTCATCGCTCCTTAGTTACCCACAAGATTGGTTAAGTTATGACATAATTTGTCTATAGGTACTCTGACCTTGGACCTCCTTTTCACTTCCTATAGGCTAGGAACCCAAGAGATGGTTCTATGGGATTCTCTTACGTTCACTACATGATTAGCAAGCTAGTTGTGGGTCGCACTTGATTTCTAATACATTTACCAAGCCTGGTTAGTCATGGAAAGTCATGGAAAATGAGAGAACTACACTCCTTTGGCATAAATAGGATTGCCCTTTCCTTAAGAAAGGGCAAGCAGGCAATACAGTAAATCGACTAGCACATACTTCTACGTCTTTTCTAAGCTTCCAAGCATTGATCTTGTTATTCTCTGTTTTTGAAAAGTCAGTGAGGTGCTAACCTCTGACTTACCCCTGAGTTCTCAGACTCAACATTTGTTGCAACTTGTCTAAACCACTTCACCACATCATACACCTGATTGCTGCGTTGTGGAATAGTCTAAGCTACAACCCTTTGGCTCTGTTTCCTAAGACAGTGTGTTGTCTTAGTAAATTCATCCCTTCCTTGGGTGGCTAGATTCTCATATCTGGTGCACCCACCATTACACCTTGCCTGCTTCAAGCTTCAACTATTTCTATAGCAGCACTTCGATACTACAATGGAGGACGACCAAGCTCCTACAACTACTGCTGAACAGCAGATGCAACAACTGTTTGCCTTTATACAAACTATAGCAAACAAACTTGAGAATTTGGAAAACACCTTTCAAGCCAACACTTCAGCAACACAATCTTCAACTCAGACACATCATACAGAGCTTCCCACAGCTCCTCTGGCTATTTCGAGTACCCCAGGTGCACTTCCTAAAGTGCAAACACCAGATTTATACCATGGAGACAGGAGGAAGTTGAAGGGATTTCTTATGCAACTGGACATCTACTTCACCCTCAGGCCTCATCAGTTCACCTCAGATATTCAGAAGATATATTTCGCTGCCAGCTACCTCCGTGGATCTGCATTCAACTTCTTTGAGCCATATCTTAGAAGACTTAGTGGCAACAACCAAAATACCACTACACCTTTGATTACCTCTTATGACCAGTTTCAAGAGGAACTTACCAGGACCTTTGGAGACATCAACGAAACTGCTACAGCAGAAAGAGAGCTACAGAAGCTATGTCAAAAGACCTCTGCTGCTCAGTATACAACAGAATTTAGGAGAATCACTTCTCACTTGACTTGGAATGAAGAAGCCTTAGTCTTCACTTACTACCAAGGGCTCAAGAGCTCTATTAAGGATGAACTCAGCAAAGAAGAACGCCCTACAACACTTCAAACGCTTATAGAGAAAGCTGTCAGACTTGATGATAGGCTTTTTGAAAGAAGAAAGGAGAAGAACCAAGACTGGCATCCAACAAGAAATTTCAACAATTACACCTCTACACCAACTGCTAAGGACTCAGCACCTGAACCTATGGACTTAGACGCCTCTATAAAGAGATCTACAGCAAATCCAGCACCTCAGCCTACAAGAAGCCCTCAAAAACTGAAAAGGGGTAAACTTACTCCTCAAGAAAGAAAACACAGAATGGTCAACAACCTTTGTTTATACTGTGGCAAAGGGGGGCACAGAATTCAGGAGTGCTATTCAGCACGGGGGAGTGCTGAATCAAAACATATAGCAGCCTCAGACACAGTCACAGCTGCTATTCCTAAAAAACTTGAAAAATCCCCACCAGGCACAACTTCAACTGAGACTACAACTTCTCCCCTAGACAACAAAGATGTGTCGATGGTGCTTTCTCAGAGTCTCACACACCTGTTAATCCCTATTCAACTCCATTTCAAACAACAGGTGTTGTCTACAAGGGCTATGATAGACTCAGGGGCAACAGGCAACTTTATATCTCAAGACCTCATCTTGACACACCAGTTACCTACAATTCCCAAACGCACTCCAGAGTTGCTCCGAGTCATTGATGGAACTCCTATCAGTTCAGGTTCCATTACCTGCAACACCCCAGTACTCAAACTTGAGATTCCCCTAGGAAAATCAACATTTTCAGACACCATCTCTTTAGATGTTATACCAATGAAGTACCCAGTTATCCTAGGTCTTCCATGGCTTCAAAGGCATGATCCAACTATCAATTGGAAGCATTTATCGCTTGGGTTTAGCTCAAATCCTGAGCTCAATACTGAAAAAACCCTTCAAGCCTCAGTTACCCCTATTCAGGTCCAAGACTCAAACTTGTCCCAGATCAAGGATTTTGACCAAACTATGGACGATATATCATCTCTGATATGGGTGAAACCTTTCCAACCTGTCCTGGAGATAGCAGCTACTTCAGATTTGGAGAAATCATCTCAGGAGGTCATTTTGCCTTTAGCATACCAAGACTACCAACATCTTTTTGACAAGGCAAAGGCATCAATTCTGCCAAAGCACCAGCCTTATGACCATGAGATACCACTCGCAAAAGGCTCAATGCCTCCCTACGGCCCTATCTACTCTCTATCTGAATTAGAGCTGAAAACTCTCAGAGAATACCTAGATGAGAACCTTAGTTCTGGCTTTATCAGACCTTCTTCCTCACCAGCAGGAGCTCCTATTCTCTTTGTCAAGAAGAAAGATGGCTCCTTGCGTCTCTGTGTTGATTATAGGGGCCTTAATGCAGTCACTGTTAAAAACAGATATGCTTTACCCCTTATCCCTGAGCTCATGGATAGGCTCTCTTCAGCAAAGATCTTTACCAAGTTAGATCTCAGGGGAGCTTATAACCTGATACGCATCAAGGAAGATGATGAGTGGAAGACAGCATTTAGAACACGCTATGGTCATTTTGAATACCAATGCCTTTTGGGCTTGCCAATGCACCTGCTTCTTTCCAAGCTCTCATGAATGATATTCTAAGACCTTACTTGGATATCTTTGTTGTTGTCTACTTAGACGACATTCTTATATACTCTTTAGACACTCAAGAGCATGTTCTACATGTTAGACAAGTCTTAGAGAAGCTATCTCAAGCACAACTCTTTTGCAAACTTGAGAAATGTCTTTTCCATATGTCTCAAGTTGATTTCTTGGGACATAGAATTTCAACAGAAGGCATTCAGATGGATCCTGAAAAGACAAAAGCAGTACAAACGTGGCCTATTCCTTCCAGCATTAAAGAGGTTCAGTCTTTCCTTGGGTTTGCCAACTATTACAGGAGGTTTATACCAAGATATACATCCTTGGCTTTACCCCTTACTCAATTACTTCACAAGGACACTTTGTATCACTGGGATAAGACACAGCAAGATGCTTTCGATGCTCTTAAAGGAGAATTCAAAGAAGGGAAAATGTTACTACACTTTAACCCCTTGAAACCTGCCACTCTTGAGACAGATGCCTCAGATTTTGCCATTTCTGGAATCTTATACCAAGCTCCAAAAGACAAACAAGAAGAGCTACAGCCTGTGGCATTTTACTCAAGAAAGCTATCAGCAGCCGAACAAAACTATCCCATTACAGACAAGGAACTGCTTGCCATAGTATGTTCTCTAAAGCATTGGAGATGCTACCTTGAAGGGGCAAACTATCCTATCACTATTTACAGTGACCATTCAAATCTCTTGACCTTTACAACCACTAAACAGCTCAATCGACGACAAGCAAGGTGGTCTGAACAACTAGGAGGTTTTGACTTTGTTATAAAACATGTCTCAGGGGCCAAGAATCAAAGAGCAGATCTCCTCTCAAGAAGACATGACTACCAAGATTCTGCTAAAACAAGCAATACAAAGGCCCTGCTAGACTCTACAAAGCTTATAGCAGCATCTTTAAGCAACCCTCGCACTACAGAGGACTTAGAGGGAAACTTATCCCCTCAAGACCAAGTTGCCCCCATTACCTCTTCTCAGGAACCAGAGACCTTTAAAGACTATACACCCTCAGCAACACTTCTTAAAGCATTCAAAGATGCTTACAACCATAATCCCTTTGCGAAAAGAACTTTGGAATACCTCCAGAAGAAAGGTTCCTCTCTTGAGAAAGTTGGACTACAGAATTTCTCAAAAAATCAGCATGGACTTCTCTTATTCAAGAACTATATCTATGTCCCAAGGGATAAACGATTACAGCTACACCTCCTACAGCAGTTCCATGATGCTCCAGCTGCAGGGCACTTTGGCTTTGCAAAAACTTATGAACTTCTAACAAGAAAGTTCTACTGGCCTAGTCTAAGGACTACTCTTCAAGACTATATATCTTCTTGCACTACTTGCAACTTGAACAAACCTACACGGCAAAAGCCCTATGGCCTCTTGCAGCCTCTACCTATACCAGAACGCCCATGGGACTCCATATCCATTGACTTTATAGTCAAGTTGCCTCCTTCTATCCCAAAAGGGGGTGCTACCCCTTATGACTCTATCCTTGTGGTGGTAGAAAGGCTCACAAAAATGGCACACTTTGAGCCTTGCAATGAGACTATCACAGCTTCTGAACTTGCGTGGCTATTCCTCAAGGTGGTCTTTAAATATCATGGAATTCCTGGACACTGGATCTCAGATAGGGGAGCAGTTTTCACTTCAAACTTTTTTAAGGAGTTCTCTAAACTCTTAAACATGGAACAACGCTTCTCTACAGCTTATCACCCTCAAACAGATGGCCAGACAGAGAGAGTCAACTCTGTACTTGAACAATATCTAAGAATTTATACAAACTATGCTCAAGACAACTGGGCAGATCTTCTCCATCTTGCAGAATTTGCTTACAACAACACAGTCTCTAACACCACAAAAGAGACACCTTTCTATGCAAACTATGGTTATCACCCTAGGTTTGAAGTGGCAGAACTGAATTGTCCTGAAAATTTCAAAAACCCTTCTGCTACTGAAAGAATCATCTACCTTAAGGGCCTCCAGGACTATCTCAAGGTTCAAATACAGCGTGCACAAGACGAGCAGGCTCAGGCCTTTAACAGGGGGGTGGTTGCACCACAATTCAAAGTTGGTGATCAAGTCTTTTTGTCTAGAAGACATATCACAACTACTAGACCTTCAGACAAACTTGATACTAAAAGACTTGGACCTTTTAAGATCACAAGGACTATTGGCAAGAATGCTTTCGAGCTTGCATTACCACCTACTTGGACTATCCATAATGTCTTCCATGCATCTCTCTTGTCTAAGGCACAAGAAAGTTCCTTAAGACCACTTCAGTCTCCTCCACCTCCTGTTCTGATCTTGGATCAACCAGAATATGAAGTAGAGTCTATCCTTGACAAAAAGACACTTAGAGGTCAGGACTACTTCCTCGTTAAGTGGAAAGGCTATCCTACAAGTGACAACACTTGGGAGCCTAAGAGAAATCTAAAAAATGCATCTAAGCTCATTCTAGAATTTCTTTCTAAGAAAGCCACCTGGCTAAAGGGCAAGCAGACAGCCCACAAACGTCCTTAAAAGGGGGATCAGGTCATACTGACATTCGTTGCACTCAGTTTGCTATCAAACTCAAGAGCAAACTTAGAAATCTCCTCCTCAAACCTACAAGTCACCATACATATCTTGGCTTATCACACCAACAACAGAAGCAATACTACTCAACGATTGCTGCAAACTCTTCTACTACATCTGTTTATGCTACATACATCACGGCATATCATTTGGACACTCATTGAACAAGTTATTAAGAAAATCTCCTCCTTAAGGGGGTGGGTCAATACTACCACATGGCATATCTCTACCAACTAGAGGCCTAGGAACATGAACGATAGCTCTAGAAGCTTCTACAACCCTCTATGATTCATTACACGTCATCGCTCCTTAGTTACCCACAAGATTGGTTAAGTTATGACATAATTTGTCTATAGGTACTCTGACCTTGGACCTCCTTTTCACTTCCTATAGGCTAGGAACCCAAGAGATGGTTCTATGGGATTCTCTTACGTTCACTACATGATTAGCAAGCTAGTTGTGGGTCGCACTTGATTTCTAATACATTTACCAAGCCTGGTTAGTCATGGAAAGTCATGGAAAATGAGAGAACTACACTCCTTTGGCATAAATAGGATTGCCCTTTCCTTAAGAAAGGGCAAGCAGGCAATACAGTAAATCGACTAGCACATACTTCTACGTCTTTTCTAAGCTTCCAAGCATTGATCTTGTTATTCTCTGTTTTTGAAAAGTCAGTGAGGTGCTAACCTCTGACTTACCCCTGAGTTCTCAGACTCAACATTTGTTGCAACTTGTCTAAACCACTTCACCACATCATACACCTGATTGCTGCGTTGTGGAATAGTCTAAGCTACAACCCTTTGGCTCTGTTTCCTAAGACAGTGTGTTGTCTTAGTAAATTCATCCCTTCCTTGGGTGGCTAGATTCTCATATCTGGTGCACCCACCATTACAGATATGCTATGTGGTAATATTGGCCCAGTAACTAAGGAGCGATGACGTGTAATGAATCATAGATGGTTGTAGCAATCGTTGAGTAGTATTGCTCTTGTTGTTGGTGTGATAAGCCAAAATATGTATAGTGACTTGTAGGTTTGAGGAGGAGATTTCCAAGTTTGCTCTTGAGTTTGATAGCAAACTGAGTGCAACGAATGTCAGTATGACATTACCCCCGTGTTGGGGTAGCTGCTGTTGCTGAGCTTGCTGCTGCCGTCGAGCTGCTCGGGCAATACTCGACCGTATTGACGATCGCGCGACCTTGAAAAGTCGACTGGCAGTAGTCGCAGATTCTGAGGGGTTCTCTGCTAGCCATTTACAGGCATTTGATAGTGGAGTCTCTTCCATTAAATAAATTGGATTAAATTACTATATAAAATACTACGTGTGGCTATGGTAAAGGTCTCCTTTTACTTCCTATAGGCTACGAACCTAAGAGATGGTTCTATGGGATTCTCTTATGTCGACTACAGTTACCAAGCCTGGTAATCATGGAAAGTCTTGGAAAATGAGAGAACTACACTCCTTTAGCATAAATAGGATTGCCCTTTCCTTAAGAAAGGGCAAGCAGACAATACAGTAAATCGACTATCACATACTTCCACGTCTTTTCCACGCTTCCAAGCATTCATCTTGTTACTCCTTGTTTCTGAAAAGTCAGTGAGGTGTTAACCTCTGACTTACCCCTGAGTTCCCAGACTCAACATTTGTTGCAACTTGTCTGAACCACTTCACTACATCACACACCTGATTGCTGCGTTGTGGAATAGTCTAAGCTACGACCCTTTGGCTCTGTTTTCTAAGACAGTGTGTTGTCTTAGTAAATTCATCCCTTCCTTGGGTGGCTAGATTCTCACATCTGGTGCACCCACCATTACAACAGAGCTCTTCTTGCTCTCCGACTCTGGATTTACTAATAGCCAGCTTGCTCTCCGGTATCTACAGCACTTTGCGCAGCATACAGCTCAATATGATAATGGAGAGCCGAAGGTTCTACTGCTTGACTCTCACATTAGCCATACAAGCGATGATTTTATCATTGCAGCTGAAGAACACAACATTATCATATATACCTTCCCATCACATCTTACACACATTTTACAGCCATTAGACGTTGGGATATTCCAGCCTTATAAGCACTGGCACCGAGAAGCTGTGCTTGCAGCTATAAGGCATATGGATATTACCTATGACCTCCAGTCCTTTATGCGGGATCTCACTCGCATGCGGGAGCAGACCTTTAAGGAGTCTACTATAATATCCGCTTTTCAGAAAGCTGGTATTTGGCCGGTTAGCTGTGCTGTAGCTCTTGCAAAACTACGTATGTACTCACAGCCTACTATAGAGCCTACACCTATGCCTATACCTACTCTACCAATCCGAGTTTCTACACCTAAACCCACGACTTTTAGGGGGGTAGAAGAGGGGCTATAGCACTGGAAACAGCGGGTTCCAGAAGGCTTTAGTAGCCCCTCGAAGCAGAGCTACAGGAATTGGCTTACTGTAATGGTGGGTGCACCAGATGTGAGAATCTAGCCACCCAAGGAAGGGACGATTTTACTAAGACAACACACTGTCTTAGAAAACAGAGCCAAAGGGTTGTAGCTTAGACTATTCCACAACGCAGCAATCAGGTGTGTGATGTAGTGAAGTGGTTCAGACAAGTTGCAACAAATGTTGAGTCTGGGAACTCAGGGGTAAGTCAGAGGTTAACACCTCACTGACTTTTCAGAAAATCAAGGAGTAACAAGATGAATGCTTGGAAGCGTGGAAAAGACGTGGAAGTATGTGATAGTCGATTTACTGTATTGCCTGCTTGCCCTTTCTTAAGGAAAGGGCAATCCTATTTATGACAAAGGAGTGTAGTTCTCTCATTTTCCATGACTTTCCATGACTAACCAGGCTTGGTAAATGTATTAGAAATCAAGTGCGACCCACAACTAGCTTGCTAATCATGTAGTGAACGTAAGAGAATCCCATAGAACCATCTCTTGGGTTCCTAGCCTATAGGAAGTGAAAAGGAGGTCCAAGGTCAGAGTACCTCTAGATAAATTATGTCATAACTTAACCAATCTTGTGGGTAACTAAGGAGCGATGACGTGTAATGAATCATAGAGGGTTGTAAAAGCTTCTAGAGCTATCGTTCATGTTCCTAGCCTCTAGTTGGTAGAGATATGCCATGTGGTAGTATTGGCCCACCCCCTTAAGGAGGAGATTTTCTTAATAACTTGTTCAATGAGTGTCCAAATGATATGCCGTGATGTATGTAGCATAAACAGATGTAGTAGAAGAGTTTGCAGCAATCGTTGAGTAGTATTGCTTCTGTTGTTGGTGTGATAAGCCAAGATATGTATGGTGACTTGTAGGTTTGAGGAGGAGATTTCTAAGTTTGCTCTTGAGTTTGATAGCAAACTGAGTGCAACGAATGTCAGTATGACACTTACCGGCACTGAAAAGGTAGTAGTAGCCGGCCAACCCCAGGAGCTTGACCTGCGTACTGTACGGCGGCAGGTCGAGGAGTCCAAAAAGCGGGCAAGCCGAAGTAGGGCCCGCCTTCAATTTGGAGGCGAGCTCTCTGCTGACCGAGCCCACGAGCTTCAGGCTGAAAAAGCTGATTGTTTAGCCCAGAAGCTCCAGGCCAAAGAAGCCCGGATGGCCCGCCAGGCTATCAACTGGGCCCGCAAACAGCTCCGTAGAGCTGGAATTGAGGCCCGGAAGCAGGAACGCCTCCGGAAAAAGAGGGTGGCATTCTACACTAATGCCAGCCTCCCAATTCCTCTAGAGTGGGAGGACCCAATACCTGACCCGGAAGCCTCTGAAAGTGAGGGCGAGGAGGAGTATGAGATTGCGGGCAAGTGTGGGAGCGAACGTGGGAGTGAGGATGGGAGCGAGCGTGGGAGTCAAAGTGATAATTCAATAGAGTAGGCAGATTATGTACCTTTACATACAAATTACTATGGGCTAGTACTTACTCTCAAAATCATGAGTTGGCGCAACTTGCTTCCTTCTCGCGTGAAGTGGCGCATGTTGCTTACTCCAACCTTGAGTGAAGCGAAAAGTTTGGTCACGACGATTATGCTCTGTACATCCCGGGCTCATAACCAGAGCAATTTAGATTTGCTGTAACGCTGCTCCATTTCTAGCCATAGTAGGAAACATAAACCCTAGTAGGCTTGGCATCATAATTGCCTAATTAGGATAGCGGCTGCTACACTGTAGCAGGTAGGGTTACTATCCATAAGTAGTTAGCTATATAGCCATGTCATAACTTGTGAGTTTGATTCTCTCTAGAACACAAAGCACAACTCTCTCTCAAGAGTTGTCTCTAGTGTAATCGTTTGTTTCCAAACCACCGCCTGGAGGCGGTTGGCGAAAGCGATCCTTGCTGCGAAAGCGATCCTTGCTCTCTCGGCAAACGCGAGCACGTCCAATGCGACATCAGGACAACGCGACTATCTGGACAACAATTGACACGTAAAGTTACAATCATGTCAATTGATATAGCTAGAAATGAAGCTATTCAAAAAGCAATTGATTTCCTAAATCAGAACCCAATGGAGACTATCGCCGCAGCAGCTAGAATCTACCATGTACTCCCAACCACACTCCGTATGCAACGCATGGCGCAACGCCAACCACCAAAGCCTCACGGAGGTAAGAACAGAATACTTTCAGATATACAAGTTATAGCTATACAAAGATACATTCAACGGTCATATGAAAATGGGTACGGTGCAACGAAGCCAATGGTGTTTAATGCTATCTGCCAACTACTAGCAGCTGAAATCCCGACGCATCCACCACCGTCTCAACGGTGGTTCCAGACTTGGATTAAGACTCAACATGAGACTTTCCACACCATTAAAACCCAGCCAATTGAAGCAGCACGTGTTGCTTCTCATGATGTATCAGCTATCAAAGAATGGTTTCATGGATTCAAAGATGTGTGTAATCAATTAGATGTTACTGCAGCTAACATCTACAACTTTGATGAAGTTGGGTTCTGAGTGGGAATGAGCACCGGTGAACATGTGTTAGTGCCAACAGCAGTAAAGGAGGTACGTTATATGTACCCATCTTACATTATATTATTCTAATTTGTATAGCTTTATATACAAGCTCCAGAGAATTGTCAAAGTCTCACAATAATAGAGACAATTTCAGCTGCTGGCATTGTACTTCCACCGTTCCTAATAATTCAAGAAAAGCTTCATATGGAAAGTTGGTACCATGATAATCTACATGGTGATGAGAGAGTTGCAGTATCAGATTCAGGATATACAAACTCTGAGCTCGCAATGGAATATCTACAGCATTTTATTCAACATTCTGCACCCTCTACAAAGACGAAGTTGCTTATAATGGACTCTCACATTTCTCATGAAGTTCCAGAATTTATAATACTTGCACATCAAAACAATATACATTTACATGTATTTCCTTCTCACCTTACACATATACTACAACCTCTTGATGTTACAGTATTTGCACTGTATAACCATTGGCACCGCCGTGCTATTCAACAAGCAATTCAGAATTTTGATGTTGACTATAATGTTATTTCATTCTTCCGAGACTTACCTACAATCCGAACACAAACGTTTACAAAGGGAAACTGTATGAAAGCGTTTAGAGACTCTGGTATTTGGCCACCAAACTACGAGAAGATAGAAAAGAAAGTGGAAATATACGCAAAACCAGCACTTTTAGAAACACCAAGGCAAGCAATCCAAGCAAGTCAAGATCTTTCAAATTGGAGTCAAAGATTTGAAGAGATTCTTAGTTCACCATCACGGCAAAAGTGGACATCTTCTTATACAGAGATTCAAGTACAGTTAACAGAAAGTACTTTGGTTACCTCAGAGCTTATGCAAATTACTACTATTATGTCTGAGCAAAGACAACGGAAAGTTAGAAGCAGAAAATCTATTCAAAAGGGTGGAGCTGTTACAGTTGAACAAGCACGGAAGAAGATTCATACGAAGATAGTAAAGGAGCAAGAGAGAGAAGAAGCAAGAGAGAGAAGAGAGAGAAAGCGCATGGTTAACCTTGAGTATAAGCTGCAGCTCCATGCTGGCATTGATGCACGGAGAGCGGAACGGGTATTGCCCTTTCCTTAAGAAAGGGCAAGCAGACAATACATTAAATCGATTATCACATACTTCTATGTCTTTTCCAAGCTTCCAAGCATTGATCTTGTTATTCCTTGTTTCTGAAAAGTCAGTGAGGTGCTAACCTCTGACTTATCCCTGAGTTCTCAGACTCAACATTTGTTACAACTTGTCTAAACCGCTCCACGACATCATATACTTGATTGCTGCGTTGTGGAATAGTCTAAGCTACAACCCTTTGGCTCTGTTTCCTAAGACAGTGTGTTGTCTTAGTAAAACCATCCCTTCCCCTGGGTGGCTAGATTCTCACATCTGGTGCACCCACCATTACACAGAGCGGAAGAAGGAAGGGTTGAAATCAAAATTTACGGTATAGTAAGGATCAAAGTGATAGTAGTAGCGATAGTGGCAGTAGCGATAGTGATAGTAGTTCTATTGATTTTATGTTTTAATTATATAGTTATATAGTTGCTATATAAGGCGTCTTTTTCTTCGTTTTATGTGTTGCACATCTTGCTGTCGCACGCACAACTTGCTGTTGCCACCTAATTTTGAGGTTGCTGCATCACTGAACGCTCCAATATAACCAGGGTGAGCAACTCAAGCCGACTCATGAGTTAGAGGCCCGACTCAGACTCATGAGTTAGCTAACTCAACCCGACTTAGACTCATGAGTGTTGGTGGAAGGACAGAGAAATCTGTTCCTAGCTGGCTGTGCACGGCGGTCCATCATCGGGCTTTTGGGTAACACCAGTATATGCAGCTACCCACAGCCAGCTAATCAAGAAAGACTCTCCGATGTTCAGCCTTGTTGCCTGTTGTCTGTTGTCTGCTTTGGCATCACTGCATACGATAGTGATAGTAGTTCTATTGATTTTATGTTTTAATTATATGGATTCACATCTCCCTGGAAGGGTTACGTAGACCATTAGCATCATTAGGTCTCTATAAGTAAGGCTGGGACCTCCTCTTATTGTTCTCATTGCGTCTCCTCTCTCCTCAAATCCCATCTCTCTCCTCGCCGTTCAAATCACTCCCCTCTGTCTTGCTCAATTTCACCACAATGACTGACGTCCCTGCTCCCCCAGCTGCTCATGAGAGTGCATTCTTCTTCATCCTCTCCCATTTCGCCAACAAACGCGCGTCGACCGAGCTTTCCATCTACAATGCTCTCCGCAGGGATTATCCGGAGTACGAAATCGTTGCCACCAAAGTCACCTATTGCCACCTTCTAAGCTTTGTGGAGTACAGGCTGGCGACGGCTACGCCCATACATGGTAACAACCATGATATCAGTCGGGTGTACAAGCCGCCAATGCAGCAAAATAAGAAAAAAAAACGCTGACGGCAAGTTAAAGAACGAGGTCCGGGTTGGGCTTTGGGAGTATGTGTGGGAAGGGAACGAGTATCTCTATTACCACGTAGAGTATGAATCCAGTGCATATGGTACGAAAGAGGCCGTCGTCTACCTCCTCAGTCGCAAATGGCCACTAGGTGCGAACCCCGAGACCACCCCCGAGGCCATCACCGCCGCCTCAGAAGCAGCAAAGCAACAGATCGACAAATTGCTCATGGCCGTAGGAAAATGGAGCGCCGACGTGCACAGCGAGATCTACGTCTTCGACAACTCCACCTGGCGCAAAGACCGAAAACTCTACCTCAGCGTCATGGGCACAAAGTGGTCGGATGTGATCCTCTCCCCCTCCCTCAAAGACGGCATCATCACCGACATCACCACCTTCTTCGACTCGGAGGAAATGTACACCTCCCTCAACATCCCCTGGAAGCGCGGTACCATCCTTCACGGCACCCCTGGAAACGGGAAGACGCTGAGCATCAAGGCCCTTATCAATACCCTGCAGACCGGCGAGCGCAAGATCCCTAGTCGTACGTTAAGAACCTCGATAACTGCTCGTATGGCCCGAAACACAGTATTCGCGAGATCTTCAGTCGCGCGCGCACATTGGCGCCGTGTCTACTTATCTTTGAAGACCTCGATTCGCTCGTACGAAAATCCGCGCGTACTTCCTCAATGAGGTCGATGGCCTCGAATCAAACGATGGAATCTGTATGATCGGCTCCACGAACCACCTCAACAAGCTCGACCCCGCCATCGCCAAGCGACCTAGTCGGTTCGATAGGAAGTACCACTTGGGACTCCCTGGTGTGGCATAGCGAGAGGTATACTGCGCGTACTGGGGCAATAAATTGGAGGGGAAAGAGACGGTGACGGTGATGGTGACGACGCAGATGGCGAGTGTGTTGGCGGGGTTTACGAAGGGGTTTAGTTTTGCGTATTTTGAAGGAGCTGTTTTTGGCGTCCTTGGTGGCTGTGGCTACGAAGACAGAGGTGGAGCAGGCGGCTGGGGAGGCGGAGCCGGAGGTGGCGGAGAGTGCGTCGTCGGATAGTACCGTTGTTGTCGAGGCGGCTGATACGGTGATGGAGGGGGGTGGGGAGGCGAGTGAGGGTGCGGATAAGGTTAAGACTGAGACGACGGCGGGGGAGAAGAAGGTTAAGACTGAGACGACGGCGGGGGAGAAGAAGGAGAAGGAGAAAGAGAAGGTGGAGGTTGAGGCAGGATTTGAGCGGGAATATGGTTCCAGGGGTGATGAGGACGATAGTGACTAACAGCACACTCTCTGCGTAAAGCCGAAGGCACGAAGGCGTCGGGGAGAATGGCGATGATTCATGAGATGATGATGAGTAGTTGAGAAGTCTATGGTATTGTTTTCTTGTTTGCTTTTTGCTGGATGCTGGGCTTGGTGGATGGGATGAGAGTGGGTTTCGTTCTTATTTATGGCTGTTATGGCGGAGACAAGCATGTGGGACTGAGGGCTAAGAAGGCTTATACGACTTAACGACACAAAACCCTCTTCATAGCTTAGGATCATCTAATTTTTTTCATTCGCTTTCTCTATTCCATCTTACATCCGCCATCCCCCCCCCATCGATAAAACGCTTGCAATATTCCCACCCAAACACCAATACTCCATCATCACAAACATCCTGCTCCCCTCGCACCCCCCCTAATCCTCAGCCGGCAACACCCCACTCTCCCTCAAATCCCTCACCATCGCCTCTCTCACAATCTCACCACACAACTTCCTCACCGGATTCATCTTAACATCCATCTCCCCCGCCACCTCCCCGCCCCACCTCTTTCCCTCCCTAAAATCCGCTCTCGCCATCTCCTCCACCTCGTCCGCTGATTTGCTGCCCAGCACCTGCACCTGCACTGCTCCTTCACTCTTGCTACTGTCGGTCTCGAGCGTTCGCATCGTGGTTGAGGTTAAGAGGAGGACGGCGCCGCGCTGGGTGTAGGCCTTGGCTAGGATGTCGGCTTGGAGTCCTGTGGTTGTGGGCGTGCATAACCGGATTGCTTCGGCGAGATCGGTCATTATAGCGCTCTCATTCGCCGAAGCAACTGTGAGATCCGAGCCATGCAGCAACCGTAGCGCCTGGGCGCGATTGTTGTAGGCAGATGGATACGCAGGGTGTGCCTCAATGAGCGATGTCAGCTCGTCGATGGCGGTTTGGATTGTAGAAGGGGGGGGTGAAGCGGTGTTGAGAGGTTTTAGGGCTGAGGATTCGAGGGTTTGGATTTGCTGGAGGAGGGAGGTTGGGAAATTGGGGAGCCCAGGTGGTGGTGGTGGGGGGGGAGGGAGGCGGGGGCGGGGGGGTCGGAGGTGAAGAGGGAGGAGAGGATGGCGGAGTCGCGGGGGGTGAGGATGGACATTGGGACGGATGGTGTTGAGGAGGTGATAGAATGGCTGCGTGTGTTTCTGATAACTGGGTGTATCTCTGATGGCTCTGTGTATGCCCGATGGCTGTGTGTGGTTCTGGTGGTGGCGTGTAGCTCCAATTGCTCTGTATATATCTAGCAGTCCCGTGTAGCTGCAATATCCGTGTGTATCTCTGGTGTGAATATCCGCGAGGGCTTTGAGAGGTATGAATGATAAGAAGATAGAGGGTGTAGATGAAGTTATCAAATAAAATAAGAATATAACGTGGCGTAGAAGAAGCCTTAGCTAGTGACTTGCCTGCGCTTACCGGTTATTTATTTAACCCATTGTACCTCCCCCGCGAAATCCGGTGAAGAGTGACTTCGGCTTCCGTTGCGGCTTGCCTTCCATCTGTCAAAATGAAGCCATCGATAGAGTACTTAAGCATGTACTGCACTAACCCAATAACATCTAGCGCCAGCGGCTGCCGCACTTTGCCGCTTCTCCCCATCCCCCGCGTATGCTGCCGCGGTGCTATTCCGCAGTCGCTTAGTCACCCGAATCCGTCGCTTCAGGGCGGTTCCTCGCGGCATTATGGCCGACCACCCTCTTCGCCTTACACCGTTCCGCCCCTACCTCAGCGTCATGCGCATTTGGTCGGCGTGTTGGAAAGGGGAGTTGCTAAGGGCATGGCGGCCATGGGCGATACCTGGTGAAATCATACGGTAGTACATATATGTCTCTCTTGTTCATGATTTCAGTGAAACCTCTCATTTCAGACCATTCTCATTCGATACCATATCTTTTAATATCAATCTCCCATATTCATATATACTCCAAAAAGAGATCAAGAAGCTTCACCCTCTCTTGATACCATCATCACCCCCTCACAGGACCTGAAAAAATGGCCCCTCACGCCGAGCTCAGCTCGTCCCCCCCGACCGCGACTCCAGCCACATTTGCTCCTTCATCCACACAAGAAGCTTCCACATTAGACTACAGGGGCTACGGCCATGTGCACTGGTACGTCGGCAACGCAAAGCAGGCTGCGACCTACTACATCGCCCGCATGGGCTTCCACAAGGTAGCCTTCCGCGACCTGTCCACCGGCTCCCGCGCCATCGCCTCCTACGCCGTCCGCAACGGCAGCGTGACCTTCGTGCTCACCTCGCCGCTGCGCTCAGCCAGCCAGGCTGAGGACCCCAAGGACAAGAAGCTGCTCGCTGAGATCCAAGCGCATATGGAGAAGCACGGTGATGCGGTCAAGGATGTTGCGTTTGAGGTTGATGATGTGGATGAGGTGTATAACCAGGCTGTGAAGAACGGCGGGAAGAGCGTCTCGCCGCCGGAGACGGTAACGGATGAGTCTGGGAGCGTTAGAGTCGCGACGATTCAGACGTATGGTGAGACGACACATACTTTGATCTCGAGGAAGGAGTACAAGGGCGTCTTCCTGCCAGGATTCAAGGCTGCACCTGATGCCGAAGATCCCCTGAACACATTTCTTCCCAAGATCACTCTCGAGGCCATGGACCACTGCGTCGGCAACCAAGATTGGGACGAGATGGACAACATCTGCGAATAGTATGCCCCCCCCCCCCCCTTTTTCCCAACCCCTCACATCCACGAACCCCTTTTGCTAACACCCCCACCCAGCTACGAGCGCGTCCTCGGCTTCCACCGCTTCTGGTCCGTCGACGACAAAGACATCTGTACCGAGTTCTCAGCCCTAAAATCCGTCGTCATGGCCTCCCCCGACGAGCGCATCAAGATGCCCATCAACGAACCCGCGATCGGCAAGAAGAAGTCCCAGATCGAGGAGTACGTCGACTTCTACGGCGGGGCGGGCGTGCAGCACATCGCGCTACGCACAAAGGATATCATTTCCGCTGTTACGGCGCTGCGTGCGCGTGGGGTGGAGTTTATTACTATCCCGGAGAGCTACTATGTGGATATGAGGTTGAAGTTGAAGAAGCAGGGGATGACGCTTGAGGAGGACTTTGCGACTCTGCAGCGCTTGGGGATATTGATTGATTTCGATGAGGGGGGGTATCTGTTGCAGTTGTTCACGAAGCATTTGCTTGATCGCCCGACGGTGTTTATTGAGATTATTCAGCGCAACAACTTCGAAGGGTTTGGCGCGGGCAACTTCAGGAGTCTGTTCGAGGCGCTTGAGAGGGACCAGGAGGTGAGGGGGAATCTGGTTTGAGTGGTGGCTTTCTGGGCGATTTTTAGAGAAGCGGCTGAGGGGGTGATTTTCTTGGACATGAATTTTTGGGCTGGTGGTCACAAAGTGTAAATAAAGCATGGGGAGCAAGAATAAGGCATATAGTATCTACACGGAACTAGCATGAAATATGCCCTTAACTAGGTCAAGCAACTCAGTTGCCCCCTCTCCCCCTCTCTTCCTCCCTCTCTCCCCCTATCTTTCACAACACATTTAGAAGCTGAGGTTGTTGCCAACCTTGCCCTCAATAGCGGCCTTGACCTTAGTGCTACCCAACTCGCTGTACGAGTAAGGGACGGTCTTGAGGGTACCAGCAAGGGTGGTGTTAGAGCCGCTTCCGAAGTCGTCGTCGTTGGCGACGGCGTATCCGGCGTCGGTGGAGTAGAGGTGCTTAGAAGAAGACGTTGCTCTCCACAAGGACCTGGGCACCATCGCGGGTGTTGACTCAACCGCACTGAGAGAAGTAGGAGTTGAAGATGTGGCCGGTACCGAAGCGGATGGTGGGGGCGCGAGCGTTGATGTTGTACTTGTGGTTGTTGTTCTGGGTGGCGCGGAGGTGGCCGGTGTCCTCGGCGCCGTTGGAGTCGGAGTGGCCGATCAGCGAGGCCTTCCAGTGGTCGTGGATGTAACTGTTGGAGATGGTGACGAAGTCGGCGGCGAGGGTGAAGTCGATCAGGCCGTCGTAGTAGTCCTTGTCGTGGTTACGGTCGGAGGAGAGGTCGACGTGGTCGATCCAGACGTTGTTGGCCAGCTCTGTGGATTGTTAGGAGGTACTTTGGGAGGCTGGGCAAGTGGAGAGAACTTACGGACACCAATGGCATCACCGTTCGCAGCAAGAACCTTGGAGATGGCAATGTTGCGGATTATGACGTTGGACTCTTCCTTGACGATGCTAGAAAACTCGTTAGTATGGAGCCTATGGAGACAAGGAGGGGGGTCAAGCTTACAGTCCGAAACCAGTGAGAACGGCCTTGGAGTCCTTGCCAATGATGCTGGTGTTGCTTCCAATCTTGATCTGCTTAGAGGCCTGGGTGATAGGGCCAGAGACAACGACGACCTTCTTCGCGGTGCCAGCAATAGCGGCAGTGAACTGAGCGAAGGAGGAGACAGTGGTGGTTCCGCCGGCTCCTCCGCTAGTTCCGCCGTTCTGGCTGGCGTAACCAGTTCCAACCTGGGAAGTCATTAGTGGTGGTCATGGCAGCTAGCAAAATATGGAAGCTCACGTCGTTGATGGAGGCGCGCTTGACAATAGGGCTGTCAGTTGTGGCGGTTGGCACAGCGGCAACGGCTCCAACAGGAGGCCGACAGAGAGAATAGAGAGCTTCATGTTGATGATGAGGCGGAATAGGTAACTATTGAATGTGTGTGAAGATTGAGAGATGCTGAGAGGAGTAAAGAGCAAGAAACCAGGATCGTCACATACTTATACTCTTGCAATGCCGCGGAGGAGGATAGAAGCCTCCATAGTCCGGAACTACAATTCCCCACTGATATGAAGAACTTAAGGAAGGAGAAGTAATCGCCATGCTATCCACGGAGGTCAATCCCATGGCAGGGCCTCCTGAGCAAGGCGTCGTCGAAGCATAAACGCCGAGCTGCCAAGAAAGGTACACATTGGGAGTTAACGCCGGCAGCTCCTCTCTGGGCTCGCCAGATAGATTAAGGTGTTGCGGGGTAGATCGTAGTGGCGATCCGTGCCGGTGTCAGAGCACTCCAAGCAGCTCGAGAAGGATACGCGGCCAGCCAAGGAAACAATATTCTTCAGGACGCAGCCATCCACAACAGCCTTCAATCAAGGTATTCTCGAAGGTCTCCAGCCCTCAAGGGACGGCGACGGAACCGGCGGAGCGCCAACATTCCACGAATAAGGGTCGGTGGGGAAGCTCGTCGGGGGGCTCCCAGTTTGGCCGCCAAGAATTTAGATGAAGGTTGTTTCAACATCCCCCGACGGCCAGCATTTTCCATCAATAGCTGCCCATTCTGGAATGAGAAGTTTAAAATGTGTATTTTATTCTACGGAGGACGGAATAGTGAGACCTCGTGGGAGAACCGGGGCCCAGGTGGCAGATGGGCAAGGCAGGCTTATATTTTGGGACCGGAGAAAGGCAGTCAGTTCCGCATCTGGCGTATAAACTTGTTCTAAGGCGAACAGAATGTCGTGTTTGGCTGCGGAGATGACGATCCAGCGAAATATATGGAGCGAGTCATTCGCCGATCATCTCGGTCGTCTCTCCGGTTTACGCAAAAACCGAGTCCGTGAGAGCTTCTTGATGGCGCGTGAGGTTATTTCCGGTGCATGACAGTTGTGATCATTGCTTGATAATTAGAGTATTCTTTCCGGCCTCCGCCTCCAAATTGTCGAACCTATCATATTTTGGCAGGCTGGCTAAGTCTGGAGTGTATCTCCGGCCTCATTGTTCCTTCTTCCGGCTTCATTCTTCCTTTTTCCTGCTGTGCCCGCGTCGATGCTACCCAAACTCCTCCTCGAGGCTCACGATGCTTGCCTCCCCTCTCATCCAATATCGCGCAACTCACCAGACATGCCTTCCCTCCATCCTCTCCCCAACTAACATTCCCCAAATCACTCACTCCTAAGCTCCTTAGGCGTATCCTCCTGCCTCGACCAATGCGCCCTCTTCACCTCCTCCATCGCCGCCAACCTTTCATAAATCCTCTTCACCGTCGGCATCTCCCCAAAATCGACCCCAAACCTCTCCGCCCCCCACATCGCGGGCACCAAACACACATCCGCCATCGACAGCTCATCACCCACCGAGAACGTCCCCGCAGTGTCCTTTACAACCGCTTCATACGCCAGCAAGCCCTGCGCCATGATCTCGCGCGCCCATACCGCCTTGTCCCCCCCAATCGCCTCGACGCGGTTCAGGATCGAGAGGTTGGTGATGGGCTGCACGTCCGCGGCGATGATGGCGGTCAGGGTGCGGACTGTTGCGCGGGCGGCGAGGTCTTTGGGGAGGAGGGGCCGGAGGGAGGGGTAGGCTTCTTCGAGGTATTCGAGGGCGGGAATGGATTGGGTGAGTTTTATGGGGGCGGCGCCGGAGGAGGGGGTGATGATGAGGGTGGGGACGGTGTGGGAGGGGTTGATGAGGGTGTATTCCTCGCTGCGCTGTTCTTTGGCGACGAGGTTGACGTATTTGTAGGTTGGGGTTATGGATTTGAGGTTTAGGGCGATGCGGAGGCGGCCGGAGCAGGAGGAGCGGTAGTAGACGTAGGCCTGGAAGGTGTCTGTGACGGTGGTCGACATGGTGAGGGGTAAGATTGGATGTTTCCTTTGGGGTTCTGGAGGTTAAGGAGAGGTAATTTGTCTTAACAACTTTAATGATTTTGTATGATTTATGTGTAGTTATATAGCAGACTTTCTGGTTGACTCACTTCTATAACTTATATGATTATTAATTGTGGTGGAATCAAGCCGGTAGATCGCGGGAACGGCAAGATAAACCCCGCATTTTTGCTACGGAACTTTGCCGGCCCGATATCACAGCTATCGTCAGCATTTCGCGTCATACTTTGTTAGACCTCGAGTTATCACATGCCGTGGGTTCGTAATGGAGTTGATTTAAAGTAGAATGTCGGAAAAGACACCTTTCAGTTGAAGAAATGATAAGCTATAGCAATTTATAATCCCAGCCCCAACGTTGAGCAAAGTTGGGTTCCTAGACATCAAGATCCATATCCGGGTTATAAAGTTTGCCTTTGCTTATACCGAGCTTTCACTATATATTAAGTACTTAGAATTAAAAAAATCTGCTCCAATTGAATGTAAGTCTATTCTAGTCTAATTATAATATTTCTAAAACTTTAAAAATTACACCACCACGCCCCGACAATCCTACATTATCGACGCCTCACAAGACCTTATAAACGCCGACAACGAGCGTGTAAGCACCAAGTGCGACTCCCTCAGCCCCCCCCCGGCCTCCTTATCCGCCATCCTTCCATTCATCCCCCTCATCCGGCAAATAATGCGACTAATACAATACTCCAAGTTCCTCAAAATCAACCCACACCTCACACTCTCATCCTCCTCTTCCCGCCTCCTCCCCCTCTCCTCATCCACCTCCAAATGCTGAAACGACGGTCCCTGCTCCAGATCCATCACATAATTATAACACACAATATGCGCATACAATATCCCATACCACTCCGCATTACTCCCCGGAAAAATCCGTCTCAACGCCCCCAAATCCGCCTCCGGCAACAACCTCCCCTCCTCATCCTCCCCCTCAGACTCCAAATCCGTAACCGGCGTCGCCGTCCGCGTAACGAGTCCCTGCGACCATACCGCCTCACTCTCCGTATCCTTCGACCCCACCTCCGACGGCGGGTCCGAGCTCGGCCGCGGCGAAGGGGCGGGATTCTGATCGCCGCTCGACAAGAACATCGAAGCCGACAACGAATCTAACAGTCCTTGCGACGCGGTGGAGGGATTGGTGTACCACCCCTCATAAGTGCGCCAGCGGCGTCGCGCGTTGCGGATGACGAACACGCAGGGATGGGAGAGGGTGAGTTTTTTGATGGAGAAGAGGCGCGTGGCCGCGTAGATGTCGTTTAGGATTTCTGAGGAGATTTCGGTGGCGGTGGAGCCCCAGATGTGTTTTCGTTGGCGGAGAAGGGCGGGGTGGGAGGGGTGGATGTTGAGGGGGGGGTGGGGACCGAAGGGAGGCGTGGGGGGAGGGCGGGTGGGGGGTGGGAGGAGGTAGGTTGGTTGGGGGTAGGGGGTGAATGGTCTTGAGTGGGATTTGGGCGTGGAATCGGGCGTATCTGGCGAGGCTGGATGGCGGGCTGGGTTTGCCACTTGATCCATAGAAACTCTGACTGGCGAATGTTCGGAGGAGCCTCGTTGGAATAGAGATGTAGACCTGGTTGGGAACTGGGAGCAGTCTCCCGATATATGAACAATACGTGCTCTCGCTGGTGCGAGCGGAGTCGCGAATTCCTGGCATGTGTTATTACAAGTCTATCATAAGAGAACAAATTACTAACCTCATAAGCACACTCGGAGTAACACGGTGAGCTCCGACCACTACTTCCACTCCCAGCCCAATCCATGAACTCTGAGCCCATCGAGTTTGGCACCACGCTTTCCTCAACTTGCTGGGTTACTGACTGACCAAAAGTCACTGGTGCGAGTTCCGATATATTGTGGCCTTGGCATTTGATAGAGAGAGCTGAACTCTGCCGCGATGAGACTGAGGCCCCATCCTCTCCATACGCATCGCCATAGTAGCTGTTATCATCCCCAGCCTCGCAATCCGACGAAGAACCTCTCTTAGGTGAAATTTGAGATTCAAAGCCGGCATAGCTATCACCCAGCCCAAACGTCGCCCAGGATGCCCACGACACTATCGGCGGCCTCGGCTGCGGACATGCCACCTCGTCTGTGACATATGCACGCGATAAATCTGGCGACCCAGCCTCAGAATAGAGAGGAGTTTCCCTATACTGCGCTCTGCTGATACCGCTGAACAACTCTGGCTGGGGCATCTGCATCCACGGCACCAGATCTTCATCGACAATACCGCCTCCCGATTGCAGTGTATGGCGGTTCGTGTTCTCAACCCAGGCGGGGAGATCTAAACCCATCTGCGGTAGGCATTCCGGCATCGCCGAAACTATTTCGAAAGTTGCACTTGCTACTGGTAAAGGACCAGGCATCTCATCGCCATAATAGCACTTCGGTCGCAATATCCCACTAACAAACTCGTCGCCGACAGCTTGAACTTGAGCTCGAGATTCCGGCATCGAGCTCCAGCTTGCAGCTGCCCTGGAACGACCTTGTCCTTGCATCGCGCGGCGGATTACATGTGGCCTGCGTTGCAAAGCTGACAAAACGGCGCGCAGACGAGGACGAGGCGATGATTCGCAAGCCATCGTTCAAGAAAAAAAAAAGGTGTGGTAGGTTGTTGGTATTTGCTGGAATCCTCTTGCTCGCTCCTCCTCTAAAACAAGAAACGACGATGTATCATGGGTGGGGGAATATGATAGATGATATTCTGGAGACGCAAGGGAAGAAAAGAAAAGGAAGATCAATATGAGAGATCTGAGAGACAGTATCCCTAATACTGAGTGGACTTATACTCATGGAGAACTGGATTGTAGATCCGCATGCAGTCATGCGAAGGATCCGGGATGGGCCCTGAGGGGCGCTGCGAAGATGGTTGAAGCCATCTCCTAACGCCTCTCTCTCTCCTTGCGCAGAGAAATGTAGAACTTAGCAAGGAGGCGCCGAGAGTATTGGGTATTATTGGGGGTATGAACCCGGACTTGGATGGATCAACTGGGTATTATACCCCTTGCTTGAAGCTAGAATGTTGGGACAAAGAATGGGATGGCTGCGCAGGGGGAGAGAGGGATCTCAAAGCGGCGGGATAAAGGTTGAAAGCGTAGGAAGGGGGAGAGAGTTTAAATAACCTGTTGCTTCCGGCCATTAGTTCATTCTTCAATACTATGTATTGTGTGAGGAGGATGAGACATTGTTGAAGTAGGGAGAACACTCACCGGATTCGTCCGAGGTCGGTGGTTGGTGGTTGGCGGTTGGTGGTCGTAGTTTGCCATCGAAGCAAACACATTATCTAAATTCTAAATTTTGGAAATCCCATCGTTATCAGCCTTGCACCCAGAACTTCTTCAGTACAGAAACTCCTTAATTGGGGCATTCACTCTACACCACCTTCTTTGGTCCGAGAAGGATTGTAACTGGCCGATAACATATACCATATTCCAGATCCAGCGCACTCGATTACCCCGATTGCGACCCTTGCCCATATCCGACCCGGGGAGAACGACGCAGGCTCTTCTACACCACCACTATTTTCTCTCAAAGCGCCGACGCCCACCCTCACTCTCACCTCCCCCCCTACCCCCCCTACCCCCCCCTACTCCCCCCTACCCCCCAACCTTCACAATGTCCCTCTCCGAAAAATTCATCACCTCCATCCGCGCCGCCCCCAAATCCGCCAACACCGCCATCTCCAAAGACATCGGGATCTACACGCACACCCTCCACCCCACCTACACCATCGACAGCGCCTTCAAGAAATCCTCCACCTCCCCGCACTGCCTCGCCGTCAGCAGCACCCACATCTTCGCCGCGCAGGCCGACAAGGCCGTCGTCCACATCTACTCGCGCGCGCGCGCGAATCAGGAGGCGCTGGTGTCGTTTCCGGAGAGGATACATAGTCTCGCTCTACTCCATGATGGACTGCTGGCGCTGGGGACGGCGGAGGGGAGAGTGATTCTTTGGGAGGTGTTGACGGGGAGGCAAGTGTCGACGCCGACGTCGCATTTACAGCCTGTTACGTGTTTGAGTGGGGATGCGGAGCACTTGGTGTCTGGGTCTGCGGACTCAAAACTCTACGTCTGGTCAGTCCCGGCGCTGCTTTCTCAAGCTACGAGCGGTCCGAATGAGCCACTGCGCGCACTCTCGAACCACCACGCGGCAGTCACAGATGTAGTGCTCGGACACGGTGCGAGCGGGACGAATATCTGCGTGTCGGCGAGTAAGGATAATACGGCTATCGTGTGGAACTACCAGACGGGGGAACTTTTACGGACATTCCTCCTCCCAGCCACGCCAACATGCCTCGCCCTCGACCCTTGCGATCGCGCGGTCTATATAGGGTTTGAGAATGGGGATGTACAGGCGGTTGATTTATTTGTGCCGAAGGCGGCGGCGAACGCCCTCCACGATGCAGAGCAACAAGCTACGCCTATCCAAGTCCCTCCCACCCCCCTCACCGGCGCCCCCGCAAACCTAGGGGAAGTCCACTGTCTCGGCGTCAGCTACGACGGTACGACTCTCGTATCCGGCCACGCATCGGGCAAGATCGCGCACTGGGAGAGCGGGGCGGGGAAGTTTGTGGCGGAGCTGGGGGATGTGAATGCGCCGGTTACGAATTTGGTGATGCTTGACCCTCTAAAGGCGGGTGAGAGGGTGGCGGCGGTGGGGGTGTCGAAGCCAAGGTTGGGGGAGGGGAGTGGGGTGTTTGTTGGACAGTTTTTGGGAGGGTTGTTAGGGAAGATGGAGGGGAGGAAGGGGGTGGAGGTGCAGGAGGTTGGGTTTGCGGACGGGGAGCTGGAGAGGGCGATTTTGGAGTTCTCGGCGGCTCCCGCGGCGGCGGTGGGGCCGAAGGGAGTGAAGACGGATGAGGCGCTACGCAAGGAGAATGAGGAGTTGTGGGCGATTGTGAATGAGCAGAATGAGGTGCAGAAGTCGACGTGGAGTAAGTATCGGAAGGTGGCTTCGGGGAAGGTGGAGGGGTGAAGGGGGAGGGGTGAAGGGGGGCGGGGGCGGGGGGCGGAGATGAGACGAGGCATACGGAGTATATATGGGCATACATGTAGATGGGAATCGGGACGGGGCACGCCCCTGATATGTCACCACCTCCCTCTTCTGGTGGATCATCTCACCCCCCCAACCTTGTCCAAAAATAACGTGATCGTCGCCCTCGCCGCCGCCGCCGTCGCAATCTCTCTCCCGCTGCATATCTGCACCAGGAGACGCGATAGGGATGGGGGATGGGGGATGGGAGAAAAAAGGGGTCTGGGCTGGAGGTGTAAGCGTCAAACGCGTGTGTGGGGAGGGGGGAGCTGCATGGGGCTAGAAGGTGGGTTGGTGTGTGGTGGTGTTTTTGAGGTTGCGTCGAGTTGGGTTGGAGATGGTGATGGCGATGGTGATATTGGGATGCTTTGACATTACTGAGCTGTATTATACTGAGCTGTATGCTCACATGCTCGTATCATTACTGACTGAGGTGTAGTTATTCGCATAGGAGCTGTAATGGGCGTGATTGAGGGTATAAAGATCACCGTGTGGGGTTGTCGTGGTGTGCAGGGCTCTGAAACAAAACAAGCTGGGGCACGGACCATTCGTGCAGGGTGAGAGGGCTGGTTGTGTTTTAGATGGATGGTTATTGGGGGGGAAAATGGAAATATGGAAATATGCAAATACTATATGGAAAAATGAAAAAATAGAAGAAACAATGCCACCGGCGTCCCACCCGCGTCCCCTCGCTGGACGGTTCAAGCGTGGGTCCGGGAGGAGATACGCTGCCCTTGTACTCCGTATCGACTCATATCACTCATATCACTCATATCACTCCACTCGCCTTTCTACTTTCCTTCTCCTCCCTCCCCCTCCTCCTTCTCTTCTCCCCTTCTCCGGCTCTTGATCGACTCTTGATCGACTCTTGATCGACTCTTGGCTCTGATCGAGCTGCTCTTCGCATCTTGCGATTCTGTTCTTTTCTTCCTCAACTTGGCCATTTCGTTGCCTTGCCTTGCCTTGCCGTTCCTTTCCCTTCTCATCACCACCACCACTCATACGACTACCCACAGGCTTGACGCCAAAATACCCTCCAACGAAAGATTACTGCAAACCAGCAAAATAAAAGTAACCCATCGTCGATTCACTACTATATTTCCAACCCTCCATCGGCTGCTTGGCCGGCCCTTTCACTCTTTTGTGTGTGTGTTGCGTTCCGATTATTCGATTCTCCAATATACCCACCAAGCCGACTTTTCATTCACTTCTCGACTCGAACTTCGGAAAATATCCCACCTCTTCTTTCTTCCGAGATAGACTCGTCCCGATTTCGCGCCAGTCGCTTTGGAGTCCCAGAGTCGTGCAGTGCAGCCTTGCGGATGCTGGCATTCTGCACATCCTATATACTTTCTGGCAGAGGACATACGCCTATCCGATTCCAACAAATTGCGCGCACACCATTTCGCTGTTAAACCGACTTCGAAGATGCAAAGGCGCTCTACATACATCCCACTATAAACCATTACACCCGCATTGGTTGCAATGGATTTGCTGCCCATACAAAAACCCAGCGACATAAGTCGCGGCGGCGGCTCCGTGAAGCGCGCCAGGGAACAGGTGGAAAGGGAACGTCTACAGATGACCTCGGAATCACCACGGATGCGCCAAGCCCAACAACAGGCGCGCGGCGAGAACCGCCCGAGGCAACCTCTACCACAAGCCATTACGGCGTCGCGAACCGGACAGGGAATAGGAGCTGCGATATCGCGCCCGACGCCTGCCCCGCAGAGGCCTCTCCCGTCGCAAACGGGGAGGCCGCAGATGAATGATAACGCGCAGCAATACCAACCTCCGTCGGGGCGGGGTAAGGCTCCTCAGAGGCCGCCTCGTCCTAGTCATGTCCCGTCGATTCTCGATGCCTCGAAGCTGCAGGATCATACGCCGTCGTTTCCGTATCAACCTAAACCAGGGCCGTCACAGCCTGGATCACAGTCGAGGGAGGCTCAGCAGCATTTAGATGAGATGCGCTCGCCGGATGTTTTGTCTCCAGTGACTCCAATGACCATGCAATCAAGAGCCTCGACAAACTCCTCCATCGGCACAATCCCCGACTTCCCCGTCCCGGTAACCGGCGCGAACTACAGCACAACCGGACTCGGACCCCCACCCTCATCCCGCCGCGGCCCATCCTCCTACTACTCAATGCAACCCTTCGTCCCCATCCCCGAAGAAATTCCCAAAGCCCCCACCGCCGCACACGGCTCCTACGCCTCCAGCACCGCCATCCCCTCCAACTGGGGCGCGATGGGGTACGGCTACGAGACGGACCAGCAGGCGCTCTTCGATAAGGAGATGATGATGGATGAGGGCGCTGAGTCGAGCGAGGGCGTCCGCAGCGCGAGCGTGGGGAAGAGGGCGAAACCGCCGATCATCCTGAGGAAGGATCAGCAGGTGAAGACGCCGCTGCAGTCGAGGGGAGGGGTGTTGGAGAAGACGAGGCATTTGCGGGTGGTTGGGGGGGCGGAGAGGAAGGGGATGCCGAAACGGGCGGATGATGCGCAGGGGGGGATGATGATGGTGCCGATGGCGATGCAGAGGGATACGACGTGGCCTACTTTTGGACTGGATTCGCCCACAGAGGGGAATAAGGAATTAGGTGATCTGTTGTCGTCATCTGATTCCGACTCAACGCTCACCTCTTCACCCACCGCGATCGAGATGGAGAAACTGGCGCCCATCGCAGCCGTCCCCGCAGCAGTGATGATGAATTCGCGAAGTCCGTCGGGAAGTCCATTTGACATGGGCGGCGGCGAGAGGGAAATCCAATATAGCCGCAACTCCGCGATCCGTCTCCCCTCGCGCCTGAACATGGATACGGTGCGCGACGCCGAGGCGAGGGGGAGTCTAACGAGTCTCCCTGATCTGATTCGGCGAGCTACACGGTTGGCGTCGATGATGAATGAGGGGAAACGGCCGGCGAGTAGGCTGAATGATCTTAATGATTTTCCTCCCCCTGGGGGAGAGAAGGGGAGGGCTGGGAATGGTTTGTTTTTTTTTGTTACTTCTATTACATTACCTTTGTGCAAATACTAACTTCAACAGGTCGCCATCGCAACACCCCCTCCGGAATCTCAGGCATGCTCGCCGCCTTCCCCCCTCCAGGCCTAGCAACCCCCGTCGAAACCCCAAAATCCAGGTCCCGCTGGCCTGCCTACGAGTCCTCCCTCGCCGACCTCCGCACCCGCAACGGACGGCGCTGCTGCGGAATGCCGATCTGTTGGTTCCTGATCCTTCTCATCGCCCTTCTTCTCGTGATCACCGCCGCTATCGTGATACCCCTGGAATTGCTGGTGCCGAACAAGAAAGGCGATGCGAATAAGAATCTCTCGGCGCTGGAGGTGTGCGAGAAGGATAGTAAGTGTAATAATGGCGGGCAGAGCATTATTAATGGGGGTGTGTGTAGTTGTATCTGCGTTAACAGTTTCACTGGCACGAACTGCGGTGATAAATCGGCTGTTGGGTGTACGACGGTGAATTTCACCTCCACCGCTACCTCCCCCGCAGACGCGAAGACATACACAGATGTAACAATCGGCGCCGCCATCCCTGCGCTCATCAAAAACGCGGTGGCCGGTTACAACATCCCCCTCGACTTCGCGAAGGTAGTCTCGCGCTTTAGTGATGCGGGTCTAAGCTGTGATGCGCAGAACGCGATTGTTTCGTTTAATCCTGGGGCTGTGAGCGAGAGTGCCGTCGCGGGGGGGACGTCGAGTAAGACGCCCACGGCGACGGCGGTGGAGACGGGTCCAACGAGTATTGTGAAGGGGTCGGGTGCGAAGAGGCGCGCGGAAGAAGCTGATGCGCGGTTGGCGCCAAGGATGGAGAGTCCCTTACCTAATGTGGCGGAACCTACGGGAATACACGCCTCCTCATCTACCCCCCCAACTTCTACTCCCACCTCCTCTTCCTCATCCGCCTCCGCAGCAAAAGCAGCAGCGGCGGCGAACTTCACCGTAACAGGATCAACCCTCGACTTCTCCCGCACCGCCGTCCTCTACATCCTCCAAACCCTCTCTCTCGACGCTGCAGCTGTTGCACAAACGAAAATCACGTTGTTTTTGGTGGGGAATGTGTATACAGGGATGGGGAACGTGACGGTGGGGAATGGGGTGAGCGTTGATTTTCTTGGGCGGAAGGTTGATGCGGGGGAGGGGGTGGTGGGGGGTGGGGGTAAGGCGAAGAAGGATTGAGGGGGATGGGGATTAACGGAGTAAAGGGGTGAGATAAAGGGGGATGGGGAGGAGGTTAATGGAGTAAAGGGGTGAGATAAAGGGGGATGGGGAGGAGGTTAATGGAGTAAAGGGTGAAATAAAGGGGGATTGGGAGGAGGTTAATGGAGTAAAGGGGTGAGATAAAGGGAGATGGGGAGGAGGTTAATAGAGTAAAGGGGTGAGATAAAGGGAGATAGGGAGGAGGTTAATGGAGTAAAGGGGTGAGATAAAGGGAGATGGGGAGGAGGTTAATAGAGTAAAGGGGTGAGATAAAGGGGGGTGGGGAGGAGGTTAATGGAGTAAAGGGGTGAGATAAAGGGGGATAACTAGGGGGGTCTTGAGCTGAGCTTGGGGCTTGTATATAGTGTATTTTTTTGGCTGGCAAGGGAGCTGGATCTATGTATTGTATACACTACCACCATCTATTCATCGTATGTGAGACTTCGTCGGATTTCCTCCTGTGTTGCGAAAACGGCTTTCCTGATCCTGACCTGAGTCCTTGACTCCCTATATCCTATCATCCCGATTTATCAGCGTCAGGAAGGTCGGCTGCGGCTTAAACTTCACCCGCGCGGGATGACGGCGGTGGTAGTCGGGGATTTCGAATTCCGGGGACAATTGTTACTCTAAATATTTATGACCTCGCTCCGGATTTCGTTTCGTTGGTTTTACGGCGGACTCGTTGTTGTGGCTAGGTACGGGTGGTCAACATGAATTGGAATTTGTAAAAACTGCGGGCTTCATCAATAGATTGTCGGCGCCAGACGCCTCCGCTCATAAACCAACCAACCCGCCTCACCTCGACATATCGACAACCCCTCACCACCACCATATGCGCCTCAGCACCATAACGAACGCCCACCATGACCTCTAACGCCCCAATCGACGGCCCCTCTGCCACCTCACCCTCAAACCCGCCCACGACCACCTCACCCCCCCCCCAACCGGCAACATCCACCACCTCAAGCAACCCCGCCAACCCCTCCTCCACCACTCCCTCCCCCCAGCCAATACTCACCCACCCCGACCCCTTAACCACCACCCTCTCAACCCCCACCTGCCACGCAACCCTAACCTCCAACGCCCTTTCCGCCACGCACATCCTCTCCCTAGTCCGCTCCCCCCACTCCGGCGCCAACGTCCTCTTCTCCGGCACCACGCGCTCGACCTTCGGCTCCGAAACCGTCACGGGGCTCTCCTACTCCGCCTACGCGCCACTCGCGCTGCGGTCCATGCTGCGGATCTGCACGGACATACAGGCCAAGTATGGGGCGTCGGGAGTGGCGATTGCGCATCGACTGGGAGAGGTGGGGGTGGGCGAGGAGAGTATCCTGGTTGCGCTGGGGACGAAGCATAGGGGGGGGGCCTGGAGGGGGGGGGAGGAGGCGTTGGAGAGGTGTAAGAAGGAGGTGGAGGTGTGGAAGATGGAGAGGTTTGAGGGGGGGGGGTGTGGAGGGCTAATAGGGATGGGGTTTTGGGGGAGAAGGTGGATGAGGGTGTGGAGGAGAAAGTTGGGGGGGAGAAGGTGGCGGAGGAAGCTGTGGAATCAGAAGCAGCTGCACCGTCGCCGGTAATCATAAAATCCGACCCCCTTCCGTCAGAGGAAGACACCAGGCGACCCGGCCCGCCGCTCGAGAAAGGGCATGGACCGGTTGTACATCGGAAATAGGCCGGTGATGGTTCGGCGTATGTGTTGGCATGCAAGTTGTTGGCTTTATACCCGAGCTGCTATAGTAGGCTGGCTGGCTTTCATGTATCAAGCAAGTTTGTCTGGAGCTCAATGAAGGAGGTGAACATGTGCTGTATTTGAAGTTTATTTATGATTTTTATAACAACCCATCGCAGCATACTCTGGAGCTGCATGTCCTTCCTCTCCTCCCTTCCATGGTTGGCCCAGACTTTTGATATATTTTCGATATCCCCAGAGTCTTGAGAAGACACCGGCTAATATCACAGTCTTTGTACACTAATCGTTACAGCCTCCCCCTCCTCTTTCCTCATATACACCTCCCCTCCATTTAATTCGCGGTTGGGCGCGGTCGTGGCATGATCATCGCGCGCCTTCGTGCATTGAGGTATGCCTCGGCCATGATGGGAGAGGCGTCTTGGCGAATGGTGCTACCGATACCCATGAAGAACCTAAATGAGGGAATCAGTAAACAATCGCCCTCTGCGCATAACGCTCAGACGAACCCAAATGTTGCCCCAGATCCAGCCATGTATTGCCCCAGAGACCTCATCACGCCGTTTGGCCCAGCTCCGTATCGCATAATGTTGACGCTTCCTGTTGCTGGTCAGATTCTGCAATTGTAGAGCCGCGGGGGGGAAGAGACCCACCGAAGATGAAGCCGATGATGACGCCCACAGCTATGCACCTGTTAGTTCGCCGTACGCGGTATGGGGTGTTGTACACGCACTGCCGCCCATCATTGCGCCCATCTTCACTGTTTGAACGTTAGCATCTGGGTGGTCTGGTGGAGCTGTTAAGACCTACGCTTGTCAAAGGTCGATTGCCCGCACATGTTTGCTCCTGCGGGGACCGGCATATTTGCGATATTATAAGATGGGAGAGAGATGGGTACAGTAGTATAGAAAGTGGCTTGTCAACGGCGATGTCAATAAAGTAAAGGCGGCTTTGTACTTCCAGGCAGTTCAACGGCCATTGCCGTTGGTTGGTGTTTGCGTGGTTGTCAAACACAGACGGGGCACCTTTGGCACTTCTGGTCAACCTCCGATTAGAAGCAGTTAAACGCGCTCACCAGTAATTCACATCTCTATTGCAACGACAATCTTATATATTGCTTGCTATCCATATACCAACATGAGCCGTCCTCACGGCCACAGGGCCCCCTACGACAGGCCGGACATGTACGACGACCAACCCGACTCAGCCCACCAACAGGGCTACAGCTACCGTTACGATCACAGCCCGGAAGCGCCGCACGGTAACGATGGTTTATTGCGGGACTACTACCACGAAGCACTGCTGATAATGGAGTTTTGAAAGATTACGCAAGGTCGACGACAACGACGACGCACCGCACCCCAACAGGCGACGCCCCATACGAGCGCCGACCAGAGGCGCCGCGATCACCCCGCCGAGAGGGCCGAGGACGCTACACCGACCGCGACCACGAGGGCTACCGGTCGCCGCGACGCGAATACAGCAGGAGCAGGAGCCGCGAGCCGTATGGGGGGCCGCCGAGCCGGACGCTCATCATGGATGGGCTGCCGGTGGAGATGACACAGGAAGACGTTGGCACCCCTCATCCCCCTTCTTCCGTGTTTGTGGCAGCATGATGCATGCCCGCAAATTATCACCACCCTAAGTGTTCATGAGCGATTGGACTGGGACGCTGGCTAAGCATAGGGAATGGCCTTCTTGGCCTTTTGCGGATTTTTACAGATTGCCCATGAACTGAAGACGAGCTTTACTGCGGATGGCCTGGAGCAGGTGCGCCTGATTAGGGATAAACGGACTGGTGCGTGTATAGCAACATTTCGGGGGGGAGACGTTTGTCTGATAATGTGGTACAGGTCAATCGCGGCAGTTTGCGTTTGCGAAATTCGCCACGCTGAGAGATTCCAAGGTTTTCCTGGAGATGTACTACCCGTCGATACAGTTCCGAGGGTCGTACGGTATGCCTCAGACTAGCGAGGAGTATGCACAGGCTAGATTGGCGTATAGTCGAGAGAAGGAAGATAGAGACCGGCCTGGAAAGGGCGAGGGGGACTGGATGTGCGAAAATGTAGGCCAAACCGGCCCGTCACCGAGAATAAAATGCTGACTCCTTCCAGTGCGGCTTGGCGAATTACCAGCAAAGAACTCTTTGTTTCAGGTGCCATGCTCCTCGGATGAGTAGGTATATACATGCTGTATGTTTGATCTAGCTGACCGTATTAGGACCGAGCGCAACTGGTATAGTTGGAGTAGCCACCCAGGCCAACGTATCTGCATTTTCGGGTGTCACCACTACGGGAGACAGCGATGTGTCCCCAGATAATCAAGCCTCCCAGTTCCTACTATTTAGAAATCTCGAGCCAGGCGTCACTGAGGAGTTACTCGCCAAAGCTATGACCAAGTTGTACCGCGTCAAGGGGTCGACTACCCCGCCGGAAACGCAAGCAAACAAGAAACCCAAGATGATGTCTACGTCCACCGATGCAAATCTTGGCGCGAAGGAAGGCTCTTTGATGAGGGTATTCCTTGTGCGAGACCGAAAGACAAACGAGAGCTGGCGATACGGGTTTGCTGAATTTGGCTCCGTGGACGATGCGCAGGCCGCAATGGCGAAGTATAATTCGTCGGATAAGTTCACAATCTCCTCGAAGCCCGTACTGGCTTCATATATTCATGCCGGCGTCTTTGTGCCGGTACTACAGGCCCTGAGCGCAAAGTTTGAGAAGTTTACCTTCAGTCCGTTGTCTAACCCAGCGGTGAAACTCATGTACTGGGATGAGGGCGCGTTTGCCAGTGAGATGACCGTGGCGCGTGAGGCTTCTGCGGATACGAGGTCGAAGGAGAATCCCAACGCGAAGCTGGCGGCAGCAGCTGCTGGTGAGGGCCTACTTGATGCGGCAAAGGGCGGAGCATCAAAGAAGCGGAAAGCCGGAAAGGAAGACACTGCGGCTACGAAAAAAATCATCGCGCCTCATCTGAAGTTCTGGTCAAACCAGCACGCAGAATTACATGGGCTACCTGCAAACAGTGCCGCAGAGCCCGGAGATAGCAGTGCCAAGGAAGCCCAACCGAACGACGCCGATGCGCCACCCACCCAAACCTTCGCCGACCCAGTCCGAAAGTGCTGTCTCCTCTGCTCTCGCCAATTCAAGACCGACGCCGAAGTGAACAAGCACGAGCGCCTAAGCCAGCTACATCGCGATAACATGCTCAAAGAGGATTTAGTCGAGAAAGCCCTGGCGAAACTGGGGAAGCTCAACGACCCCGACAGCGCCGCCTACCGCGACCGCGCCCAAGAACGCCGCAAGACCTTCAACCAACCCAAACAGCCCTCATCACAGCATAAAAAGGGCAAGGACACCGCTGCACCCGTAGCCAAGGAGCCGTCGAAACCAGTGCAATCGAAGGGCGCGGCGCTGTTGGGCAAGATGGGGTGGACGGCTGGGGAGGGGTTGGGGGCGCAGGGGACGGGAAGGACGGAGGCGATTGAGACGCACCTTTATGCGCAGGGTGTGGGGTTGGGGGCGCAGGGGGGGAAGGTGGGGGATGCGGTTGAGGAGGCGAATCGGGCGACGGGGGGGTCGTATGCGGATTTTGTGAGTCGGGCGAAGGATAAGGCCAAGGAGAGGTTTGAGCAGATGAGTTGAGCGGGCTTGGGTATGTGCTCTGGGTGGCGTTTGGGGGGTGGGAGGGTTTGGCGCTTGGCTTGGGGGTGTTCATAGAGTGATGCTGGTTGCATTGATTGTGTGCATCTAGAGTAATGGACCTTCTTTTCTATCTTTCTACTTGGGCCATCACCTATCATTAGGGGTATCAAACAAAAGAAATGGCAAAAGACTCATCAAATCTCTTTTTAAGATCTGATGAGGAGAAAATCACTTGATTTTACTTTTTGTGTTATGTGGATAATGATATTGATGCTGATATTGATATTGATGTTGATGATGAGCGTTTATTTTACTTTTTTGTCGTTTGTTTGCTGGGAATCGAATTGATGACCTCTTTATTCATTCCAAGCCCTGGCCAGATTGTCCAGACAGTGGTACTTCCACTGCGCCACTGTGCCGCTTGATTTATAGATGGCTAAAGTTGGGTTATAAGGGTGGCCTTGGCTTGGTGTTGGGGGAGAGGTGGGATGGGATAGTTGTGGGTTTTGTGTGTGGGTGGATTCCCAGAACTTTGGTAACTTATTACCTAGAAACCCACGTGAAGAAGGCATTACTCGAACTTAACCTACCACAAAGCTATTAAGACTCAACTGCTTATCTAGTCCTCTTGATTCTTCACCTCCATAAATAATTTATAAATTCGTCTTATTCGTCTTACCGTAAAACATCAAATAACCGCCCACAACCATCTTTTCCGAGCCCATCTAACCTTCCGTGCCGTCACACTCACCGACCCTACCTCCGAACGCACAGATCCGTCCGAATGACCCATTTCTCGCCCGCCGTCACCTCACGCCCCTCATGCAGCATGCACTCATTCCCGTGCTTATGCAGCAGCAACATGCCCGTCTCCAGCTCGACCACGACCTCCTTCTGGATCGGCGAGTTCTTGGACGGCAGGTCGTCGGGGTAGAAGACCGTTTGGCCGCCCTCACAACCTGTGGCGGGGGAAGTAAGGTAGAGGAGGAGGGTCCAGGTTGTCTTTGCGGGGGTGGTAGGGGTGGTGGGGAGGTTGATGATATTCGATTCGTCGTCTAGGGAGGAGGGTTAGGGAGAGGTGACAGGGGGAGGGGAGGGGGTCGTACAATGCTGGTCGAAAAATTGGCCTGGGGTGTAACGGTAGATCCGGACTGAGGGGTTCAGTCCTACGACTTCGCCGCCCCTGTGTTCGTTAGTAGAAGCACATTTGCATATCTCTGTCCAGTGTCACGTCACGTGTGGAACATACCATAGTCTTCTCCTCTCCTCGTTACTCATAGACTCCTCCTCCTCCTCGTCTGTCCTCCCATTCACAAGCTCTCGTAGGCCGGTCTCCAGCCATAATCTGTTGGCGAACGCAGGGTCTGTGATCTGGAAGCGATCGTTGACGCGCACAGCATCGCCCTTTTTCGGCTTCCCTGGCGTCGTGACCAGAGGCAGGGATCTGAGGAAGGAGACGTAATCTTTACACAACGTCGAGGTCCAGAAGTTGCGGGTGACAATGATTTGCGAGTCCACGATGGGTTCTAGGGAGAGGTCGGACGCGGGGAGGAGGGGTTTGAATGGGGGCCAGTTTGGTGGGGGTTCGGATGGCGGGCTTTTAGCGGTGTTCTTCTTGGGGTTGGCATTCTTGTGTTTCATTCTTTGTAGTTTGGCTGCAGGGTTCCAGGTTTGTGATATGTCTTCTTTGATAGAAGGCCCCGTTTATTTTGGATGTGGCTGCATTCGTCCATAATGTCAAGTCGCACTTGCACTTGACGTTTGATATTGCCTATTACGGTTAGTTGTGCTGCGGCGTCGCGGCTCCACCAGAGATCGGTTTCTCGATCGATTCGAACATGTCAAAAACAACAGGAGTAAGGTACAGGAGGCAGCAGGTATGTTAATCTCTCAGTGGATCTATAATATTTACAATGATCTACACTCCTCGATCCATCCCTGATGCTGAGGGACCTGTACCCCAACGTTTTAAGCACTGTGATGGCCACAACGTCGAAATAAATACCCCAAATTTCAAAGTTGAGATAAACTACACTGTATTTGGATTTATGACGGCATTCAGCATGCCTTTACTATCAGTGGCGCTACAAGATCTAGGATTTGACAGAAGTGCCGTTACCACGGCCGGCTGCACAGGAAGCAAGGGGGCTGCGAGAGAGTCTTGAATAGAACAACTCTTGCCAACACCAGCCAATTGCAAAATATGCTGTGCATTGTTATATCTTTGAAGCTGAGACAGAGTTCATTGTTATCTCCTAGGAGGTGAGACGGAGAAACCCTCGAGGCCAGCGAGAGCCCGCTCCTTGTTGCCTTCCAAGATGCTTCGTGAGGGATTAAGACTTTCGTAACAAATCAAAGCCGGGTTATTGTTTGTTTATGAATCTTATGTGGTAGAGTGTGTGCCCAGATTTCTTAAACACAGTCTGCCCTAACCTTTATACTTTAAAAAATATACGTTCCAGCTCGGCTTCATATTATTCATTCCACTGAGATTCGGCATATGATTTCAAAATATTAACCCTTTATATTGAAGGGAAATGTGATCTCCTTGCATTCAATGTTGGCGACTGCCGACTTGTTGAGAAACCATGGATCCTGTGATGGCCTCCCATCAAATGGTTGACCGAGCGCAGGTCGGCCTCCACTAATACGTGCGCCGCTATAGAGTCCATTTCCCCTGTCCCAATCATTAGCCGTAAATTCCGGAGGAGTAGAAACTGCCCTTGATAGCAGTGCAGTGTACTATCGGCCGTTTCCGCGGCTGAGGGCGTAGCCTGTGGCGGATTGGAGGTGGCGGTCTGTGATGATCATTCTGGGGACGTCGGCGGGGCTTGTTGGCGGGGCACTGGGAGTTTGCCCAGGGTATGGAAGAATATCTTCTCCAAATCAAGTCGTTACCTATGAAACCCCTTGCTTTGGGATGGCCGCTCTATTTGCATTGTGTCTTTCAGGGAAACGTTAAGCCCGTTGATATCCCGATAGACCTTGCGTCTATGGAAGTCATGCATGGCACATACTGTATGCATACCACGACAACTTCGACCGGGCATGAAACCTTTCCAATCACTCTCTTTACATAGCATAGCACAGTGTCATTCAATCGCTTCGGCCTCAACGGGGTCTGGGACGACGAAGGCACAGAACAAAGCCTGAAGGTCTACCTATAAATTCCACCGTCTTCCCCCGAGATTGTTGCCTCCAAAAAACAACAACATTATCTTTGACACCCACCGAAGGGTCAAGCCAATACTACACTTCAAAGTAAGACTACACGTCAGGTCAATCCCGCTGGATGTTGTTGATTATTTTACATCTTCAACAATACCATCCTTATCCAATTCTTCAAATCATTGACCAATCAAACACCAATCAATCGATTTATCATGAAGTTCAACACCATGGACAACACCTCGAGCGGAGCCCTGATCACAAATACCCTCGCTCTATTCTCCATCCTGGCATCCGTCCTAGCGAGCCCCATTTTGATCGCAGACACACCCAATTCCCTTGCCTCTAAATCGTCTTGCGTTCTCGGCAAATGTGGTCTTTCTGGCCAATGCTTCAAAAAAGGTTCCTGCTTAGGTATCAATATTTTTGACCCAGACTGGTCTCACTGTGGAATTTGCTCCTGCCCAGGCCAAGCATTCGGTGGACGTACTGATCCTGTAAGTTAACCCGTCCATTTATCCTTCAATGCTATTTTCCCTCTTGATCTCGCGAGCATGGTCTAATATTCAAATAGACGTGCGTTATGGATACCGATTGCCTCAATGTTCAACTCGGTAATAGACCAGACCCTTGTGCCAATAAAGGCCACCGATACGGAGGCCGTGAAGCAAGTGCCGACCCAGCCCCTCACAGGGGCGATGATGGTGTAATCGACAAATATTCCACCAATCCAAATATCGAAGCACCTGTCAATATCCCCGAATCCATCCCTTTCACGAATTACCTCACGAGCCGCCACCCCCAGCGTTCTACTATTGAAGCCGATGCCCTGGAAAAGCTCAGGGAATCAAAGCCAGAATCTTACATTTTGAATGAACGGGATCAGCTTATGAACGAGTATGCTCGCCTCAGCGACGACGGCCCATCTGGACCGGTTATCCCTGATGCCGCAATGATGGAGAGGCTGAGGTCGATTACTCACCTCAGAAAGCGCGCTTGCTACACTATTGAAAACGGAGCCATGGTTAGCAGTGCCTGCGGCATGGCAGAGAATGGCATTGATATTGACGGCGGTGTTAAGGCTGCTGTTGACGTTAATCTCAAGAAGCGTGGTGGGTGCTTCACCGTTGAGAACGGGGTTATAGTTGAGAAGCGCGGTGGCTGTGAGTCCGTGGAGCCTGACGTCGAAGCTGCGGTTGAAAAGCGCGTCGGTTGCTTCGTCAAAGAGGATGGGATCGTATATGCGAAGCCCAATTGTGATGATCCAGACCACTGGGTCGGGCCGCCGTTCCCCATGGCCGAAGGTGACCCACGAGATGAGTAGAGGAATCAAGGTTGAGAACTGGGGTTATTTGCACACCACAATTAACGTGAGCGAGGTATTTGCTCTATTCACGATGCGGTTTAGTGGCATGCTTTCGTTTCTCTGTGGAGACGGCACATTATTTGCATGCAATCTGAGAACTAATGCTACAAATAACGAATCAAATTTCCCTCATAACAAAAAACTCTCTAATTGGCCATCACCCCCCGCACAGCACTACATATGCTTCGCAGCCCGAAGAGTCCGCAGTATCTCCTCCCTCTTCCAAGGCGTCACCCCGCTCTTGAATTCCAAATTCTTCCATTTCCCCTTATACGCCGGAGGCGGCATGACCCACGCACCTCCCGCTAACAGCATCTCCACAATCTCGCTGTGGCCAGCGCGAGCAGCTTCTGTCAGCGCCGTCTTCCCGGACACGAGGAGATCGAGGTTAGCGCCGGCGTCGATGAGAACTCGGCAGATGTCAATGAAGCCCTTGAATGCTGCATGGCCTATAGGGGTCCATCCGTATGTGTCAGCATCGTCAAGATCAGCGTGGTATTCTATCAGAAGCTTGACCATGGAGAGGTTTCCATCTATAGTTGTAATGGCCAGCACAGTCCTCTCTGTGTCTACGGTCTTGAACCTCGCATCTGCGCCGAATGCGAGAAGGAGTTGGCAGACCTTCACATGCTCCGTGACGACTGCGACGTAGATAGGGGGGTGTCCGCTGCTGTCGTTGATGTCGACCCTCGCACCACGGCTCAGCAGGAGCTCGGCAATCTCCTCATATCCGAATTTTGCCGCAAAACCGACGGGGCTCGTTGATAAAGGTCCGTATGTGGCATTGAGATTTGCGCCGGCTTCAATAAGATCCCGACAGACATCGAGGTGTCCCTCTACTGCTGCAGAGCCCAAGGGGGTGTTCTCGTCACTTATGCCATCGACTGGAGCCCCACGGGCTAGTAATACTTTTACTATATTCCGGCGACCGAGACGAGCAGCGTGGCCAAGAGGTGTCATTACTGGACGTGCGACTTCCGATATGAAGTCTGCACCAGCATCAATCAAGTCCCCGCATATATCCCCGTGTCCACCGTCCACAGCACAGTATATTGGCGTTTCACCATCCGTTCCAATGTGAGAGGCAATAGCCTTGTTCCTAAGCAGCGTCTTTACAACGTCGCCGTAGCCTTTGAGAGCTGCCCATTTCAGGGGTGTAGCGCCGCTCTTGGCCATTGCATTTGGATCAGCACCTGCAGCGAGGAGAATCTTCACGCACTCGTTGCTCCCTAATTGAGCGGCTTGGCTGAGGGGTGTGCCGAAGCCTGGGAACGAAACGTCGACGGGGGCTTGTCTGTTTAGGAGGAGCTGTAACATCCTTGGTCTTCCATTTGACGCCGCCAGGTGCAATGCAGATGATTGTCCCCCAGTGTCCTCAACGTCTGCACCAGCATCAAGAAGCAGTTTAGCCACTTTGTACCGATTATACTGGACTGCCATGAAAAGTGGCGTGAGGCCAGTGGAGTCCCTCTCGGCCGGCGAAGCTCCATTGTCGAGCATAATCTTGACAGCATCAACTAGCCCTAGCTGGACCGCCAGGACGAGAGGAGTGCAGCCTCCGTAGGCCTTTCCACTGAGAAGTTTAGGGTTGTTTGATAGACGTCCGATCTTGTCTAAATCGTTTTCCTTCACCGCGCGAATGAGGCTGTTGTCTGACCTCAGTATTTCGGTCTCGATGTATGGCAGAAATGGCTCGAGGGCTTTGTGGGGCTTTACGCCTCGTTTGACAAGTATTTCCTTGCGTATCTCACAATTCGGATCAAGATAAGCGCAGGACTGACACACGGTAGTGTTCTTGTGCTCTTCTACCCTGTCTTTATCGTCATCTTCTCCGTATTGGTTATTGATCGCCATGTAACAATAATAGTGAAATGTCGAGTCCGGTACACCCTCATCGCACCGGCTGCATATTGCTGTGGTAAGGATGTTGTCAGGGTCAACCTCGTACACGTCATCCATATCCTCCTCCACAGTGACTTCAGATTTGTCCAGGAAGACTGGGGCCTCAGGTGGCTCTGAAATTGTCAGGGTTGAAATATCAGGCACTACGTTGACAATCTCATCTGCCTTGCCATGTGCCTCAGATAGACAACGGCTCTCGATTGCATGGCTATTTCCACGATCATGGGCAGGAGGTGATGCTTGGACCTTTGGTCGAATGTAGTGACTGGCGTTCCCGTATGTCGGGGTGGTCGCACGTTCTACGGCCATATGGCGATCTGGATGAGGGGCAAGGGCTGGAGGCGGTTGCTGCGGTTGTTGCGGTATATACGTCGCATGGCTGGTGGCGATTTTGTCTTGGAAGTATGGAGGAGGAACAGCATGTATATAACCAGTCATAGATCCAGAGCCGCCGTTTGTCAACTCCTGGGTTGGGATCAGTTCTTTTCTCTCACTTCATAGAAAAAGATATAGTAGATAGCTTACCTTGCCACCACGGGGGTATTCAAGACTTACATCTTTCCCCGCTACTATCCTAGCGGTGCTTATGAGACCATGCTTGATAGCAGATTTGACAGTAGGGTATATGCCACCCTCTCCCTTCTTGAGCTTGGCAATTTGCGAGTGGTCACAGTCAACAGAGACGCACTTCTCTTTCCTATAATCGAGTCGTGCCGAAATTGACCCAACCATTATCACAGGAGGGCCTTCTCGTCTCCATATGCCGTCCGCACCCTGTAGCTAGGTCAGCTTGCGAGACCCTACTAAGTCCTCTGCGGCATACCTTAACCACAGTCTTTGTAGGTCTTTGCTCGTAGCATGTCAAGAGGTCGACGTTATCTTCCACAATGTCACGGAATCTACTGGTGAGGTCCCTCAGTATTGGCGAGTCGGCTCTGAGCTCATTTATCATGGCCTCAGTCGCCTGGCCCATTAGTAGTGTTTGCAGTGCATCGATGTTGAGTCCTCTGTGGGGTGCAGCTAAGAATATAACGGCGCGAACTGGTAGGCGGGACGTTGGACTGGAACCTGTCAATACATATCTATCACAGCACTGTGTGCTGAAAGCGGGTGTTGAACTTACATGCCCATTGGACCAATGCCAGTAAGTGCCTATTTCCAGTCAGTACGTACGTGATAAATAAATGGGAAGGCGTAGAGCTTAACACATACCTTCTTGATAATTAGACACCCTAAACTATGCCCAACAAATATTATAGGCCTTTCGAAATTAGAATTTTATCATCCATTTCGCTGTGCTCTGGCCATCGCATACCTGCTTTCGCACTGCAATTATACGTTAATATAAATTCCAAGGCGCAGCGCATGGTTTAATTTACTAACCTCAGACGCATCTCTCATATCAACAAGCTTATGGACAAATTTATTGGTGTGATCTTCGAGCAGACTGATAGAGTCGCCCTGCAGTGCAGATTTGTATCCATAAGTCAAGATTCGTGCATTTGGCGCGTCTTTCGGAAGATAGTCACGGAGCCACATGCGCTCGTCGGAATGGCTCCATGACCCAAAAGCATGGTCACCGAGGCCTGTAACGGCGATGATACTAATAGGGCTGTCAGCACACGGCGACAGCCTTCGGGGCCCTCGGCTGACGCGGAACGCAACAAAAACTCACTCTGCCGCAACAGGCCCTTTCTCTTTCGGAGGAACATAGAGAGGAGTGAAGCCGAAGAATTCCTTGGAGAGCGTCAATGTATCATCGTTCGCCAGGCGCAGTTCGCCTCTGTCCGCATCACGGGGTCGATAGAAAATCGTCGCCGTCCAGTCGTCCTCATCCGGATCCACGCTGTCGCACGAGGGGCAGAGCGACTTGACTTTAATATCCTCCCTATCCTCTCTGTAAAAATACCGCTCCAGAAGCTCCTCCTTCGACGTTCCCGGCGGGATATTCTCGACGCGATAAGTCGACGCCTTAACGCGATGGTCAGCCATGTCGTCTGTCGTCAGGAACACACGCGCAGCAGGGAATAAAAATGTACGTGTGCCATACACACGGGTGGAACATTTTCAATAATCAATGTGTGCACTGACGGGGGCGGCCAAAGTGCCCTGTTAGACACCCCTCATGATAACCCAGCGCGATCCTTCGCGCGGGCGGCGGGACTGCTACAGAACAAGCATTGTTTCAAGAAATTACCGTGGTCTATCTTACGCTTAGTCAATTGTATCAATCAAACCGCGTAGTCTAGCTCTGGAAGTTGCTTGGAGACACTGTTGCCCCATGGAGTTGTTGTCTCCCCTTGGAGCTGACGCGCAGCGGGCTCCGGCCCGCTGCCACATGTCTTGCGTCTGGACGCACAACATTAGCTAACAACAGTGGGTCAGGTCAGGGTCAGTCACAGTTCTTTCGAATGAAGTCATTAAGATCTTGGATCGCAATCAAATTCCACATGCTACAAACGCCGCCTTGCCACCCATCCAAAGGACCCAGCCGCAGTATAGCGAAAGTTCAGCACAAGGCTTCCCAAAAAAAAAACACAATTATCGACGTCGCGCCCCCCGACAACAGGGTATCGAACCCTCCTCAAATACGCCGACAAGGTAGGCCCTAATGTTATATCCACTCCCAGTATATTCACAAACCTATTAAAGAGAGAACCCCCCCCCCCGGCACGCGCCGGACCGTGCTCGGCCCGTCCCCTAAAACGCCGAACCTGCAATGCACGCGTGCATGCTTTAAAGCAACCGAGACAAAGGAAAGATCGCCGTGCTAATGAATGCTTGACGCCGGCTGGATTACGTGAATTGTTGGCTCAAAATACTTGGAAATCATCGCTCGCCTTTCTGCCACCCGTTCATGTATGCCATCAATCCCATGCCGAGAAGAACGACCCCGATCATGGACGCGTAAGGAGCTGAGTGTTCGAGTAGCCGTTGATCGTGGCCGCCGGGGTGATGTTGTAAAGCGGTGACAGGCTGATTCTCGGGAGGTTTGGTGACATGTGGCGTCGATATGGTACCGTTTTGGCCAATATCTTTTGTCGCCGGTGGTAGTTCTTCTACCCGTTTGTCCGCCTCAGTAGTCAACGAGGCAGCTGCATTCGAGGCAGACAGAGCTGCCTTAGCACGTTCAGCCGTCTCTCGTCTTGCCTGATCATCCGCCCTGATCTTCTGAACCATCTCTGCCAATGACTTCCTCCCATCATCTCTTTCTGTCTCTGCAGTATCTGCACGCTGTCGATAAGTCTCCATTTGCAGCTTCATTTCCTTCATTTCAACCATCATCAGTTCCAGCTTCTCCTGTAAAGTATTCGTAGATGCCTCCACATTTTCAGCGTTCAAGGTACTCGACTTGGCCTCTTCTGCGGCTATAGATTTCAGACCCACAACCTCTGGGGTGACTTCTTTCGGTGGTTCAAACGCCTCGTCAACTATTGGGCCGCCCTTGGCAAACCCATTCACATGTATCCTGGTTGATTCTTCTTCAAGCCTCTTCGCCAGTTCTTCGGCAGCCTGCCTCGCCTCCCGCTCCTCTTGAAGCATCTTCTCTAGAGTACGCATCCGCTCACTTTGTTCGTCAATTTCTCTCTTTGCCGATTCTAGCGATTCTATGAGCGCAATAATTTGGCTTGAGGATTCTTTGACTGGAGACGCCGACGTTGCAGATCGTGGCCGTTCTGTATTCGAGCGCTTCAAAGACGTCTCAGATGTCTGTACCCGAGGCGCATCCGGCTTCTCTGGCAGCGGCTGCTGGGGTGGTGGTGCAGGCGGGTCGCTGAAGCGCGGCTTCGCATCGATCTTGAATGAGACGCCATTGGGTTGGTGGGACTTGATGGGCTCCTCCGGCATTTCTTCCTCTTTAAATAACTGCTGCGAGACCAAGGTGTCCAAGAACAATTCGGTGCGAGAAAGATCGTTATTCTGTAGTTTAGCGTGCCTCACCTCATTCTGAACATTGATTAGCTTGTATCTAATAACAGTTAGGAGCGTACCTACTGTTAGTCTTTTCATTATCTGCTCGGTCGTTACAGGCGTTAACCAGAAGTTCATTGGGCGTTGTGCGGCTTGCATTACACCCGGGCCTGGTGCACGCCCATTGTTCATAATCGATCCTTGACTGTTCGTTCTGCCTCGTACCATTCCATTCTGCGAGGGAAGCATGAGGACTCCATTTGCAGGATCGAGATCGCCGAAGTTCATATCGAGGACATTATTTGTAGCGCCCAGAAAGCCAGCGTGCTCAACCTTTGCCGCAACCTTGTGATGGACTACCGTCTTCTGATCTTCGCTGACTATATCAATTCCCAGCTCTAGATGATCTTGAGTCTGAAGCTCATGGGGTTCTGAGTCTCGGTTCTCGGGTGATAGCCGTGCACCATTGACAAACGTCCCGTTCGAAGACCTGATATCACGAATCCAGACCTTGCCGTTTCTATCCGCCCAAATCTCTGCATGCTGCCTTGATAGGACCTTGGAGTCAAAGAATCCATTGGTGGCGGTCGGTGACGACTTCGCATTTGTCTGTCGCCCAATACGTAGATTATCTGGGTAATACGGAACAGTGATAGTTTTGCGTTCAAACGTCCCATTCATCGACAAAAGGTATAATACGGGGTTCCCATCATTGGGCGGTGCGCCCGCTCGGGCTCCATTCTGTTGTTGAGGCGGATTTTGAAGGTTTGAAGGGATGACAGAGTGTGGTTGCTGCTGCATCGACGATATGGACGAGGCAGCAGAGGCTCCACCTGGAGCAAGGATCGACTGAGGACGCGCCGATGTGATTCCCGATACTGGTTCTGACTTGCTCACAGGCCACGGCCCAGTTCTCTGTGGCTTTTTCCGCGTCCCCGCCGTGCTCGACCACGTACCGACGTCACTCAGGGGATTTAAGCTTTCGGTCGATTGTTGGGAGGTATTCGACATCGTAGACGTACCCGAGGACGAGGTCGATGAGTTAGAGGAGAGGGAGGATGATGAATTGGCGCGCTGTACACTCTTTCGCGGCATGAACATCCGAGCGACTTCGTCGGGGTTCATAGAATTGAGGGCTCTTTGACCATTAGAACTCCATTGCGTCCGATTGAGTGGTTGCTGGAAACTCGGTGGGTTCGCAACAGCCGTCATCTGTGCTCCTATCAAGAGAGTGTAACGACAGATATATCCTAGGAGAAGATTCCTCCGGCGCGTTGTCGTGTGACCACGGTCCTTCTCATTCGCGTCGTTCTTGGGGACCCAGCAATGTCGGATTTGAGCTCAGGTGCGGTGATATACAAATCTGGACTTGGATACTGTGATATACGGATTCGATCTAGGCCTCAGCAGCGCTAGGAAGGCCGGAGATGAGGTTATTCGAGGGAGCTTCGCTTTGGTTAGCCAGGGGAGCTATCGTGTGACGACAACGACGAGGGATTGGCGAAGGTCGAGTTGGAGTGGATAGCGTCTTGTGCATGAGTTGACGAAGTCAGTGCGAGGATTGAGATGCGTCTTCTAGCACCGGAGTTGTCGCTGGGGGGTTTGTTGTCGATGGATATTTATTTGTCTGATGTACGGGAGTAGCGTCGCTCCACTTGTTCACAACTTCACACTGTGAGGAGGTTCGCCAAGACTGTTGGTGTAGGCGACCAACGCTGTAGAACAAGTAGCTGGACGACATTAATTTCTCATGTTATGTGACCGGCTTGTTCGCGCTTCAGGTATATGGATATAGTTTCAGCTCTACATTTGAAATATATTCATACACCTTTACATATTTACTTACGTATTTAGGTGAAATTAAAACTTCAAAATAGTTTAGGGGTTTTACTATCGTTAGTTGGAGGAACCACAACACCAAAGTTTCGTCGTAGTTGGCGCTTTAACTTACGGCGAAAGGTCGAAAGCGCATCAGTTGCCTGAATGGTGTACCGTAGAGTAATACGGTCTGGAAAGCCGCCGTACAAAAGAACCACAAGTGCAGAAAGTCCAGACCAGGGAATGGCCCGAAGCGTTTTGGGGATTACCCACCAAAATTCAACCCGCCGTCCACCAATCACTCTCCAGCGATATAAATATTTATGATTTCTCGACTTTGAAGCCTTCCCCAAACGACCCCCGCCCTGCCCTCACCGCAAAAATGGGCCAAGACTCCTCCCACGAGCTGGTCGACGAGGCCCTTCCCTCCCAAACCCTCCAAGACCGCACCATCAGCTCCGTCGCCTCTTACCTCAAATCCGGCAAAGCCAAGCGCGTCGTCGTCCTCACCGGCGCCGGCATCTCCACCAGCGCCGGGATCCCCGACTTCCGCTCCCCCGACACGGGGCTCTACTCGAACCTCGCGAGGCTGAACCTGCCCTACCCAGAGGCGGTATTTGACATCTCCTTCTTCCGCCAGAACCCGGCGCCGTTTTATATGCTCGCCCAGGAGCTGTATCCGGGGAAATATAAACCGACGGTGGCGCATGCCTTTATTGCGTTGCTGGCGAAGAAGGGGCTGTTGCATATGCTGTTGACGCAGAATATTGATTGTTTGGAGCGCGCGGCGGGGGTGCCGCCGGAGAAGGTTGTTGAGGCGCATGGAAGCTTTGCGTCGCAGGGGTGCATTGATTGCAAGACTGAATACCCAGGCGAGTTCATGAGGGAGTTCGTCAAGTCGGGAGATATCCCGTACTGCGAAGACGAAGCGTGCGGTGGGCTTGTTAAGCCGGATATCACATTTTTCGGGGAATCGCTGCCTCAGAGGTTTCATATGAACACACATGTGCCGGCCCAGGCAGACCTGATGATCATCATTGGAACCAGCCTCAGTGTTCACCCCTTCGCATCTCTGCCGGATATGGCGCTGGAAGGAACCCCAAGGGTCTTACTAAACATGGAGAGGGTAGGGACCCTAGGGAGCAGGCCTGATGACGTTCTATTGCTAGGGGACTGCGATGGGCAGGTCCGGAGGCTGGCAGATGAGTTGGGTTGGAGGGACGAGCTGGAAGCAGTTTATAAGGGGGTTGGTGGGCCTGAAGCAGAGAGGGAGCCTGCGACGCCTAGTGCCAAGCAGGAGGCACTGGAAGATGAGATTGAGAAGTTGACGGCGGAGGTTGAGCAGGCCCTGAAGCTCTCGAATGGACATAAGAGCGTTGATCACAAGAGCGTTGATCACGCTCTGAAGATCTCAGATGGACATAAGAATTGGTTAGAGAAGCACCTGGCCACGAAGCTGGCTACAGGAGCACCTACCGAGGCCGTGTCACCGGCGAATGATGTGAAAACACAAAGACAAGACACCCAGAAGCCAGACGTAGAGGAGCGGGCACAAAACCGAGTAGTGACCACGTCTCGGAAGCTGGTAAAACTGGCGACACAACCGTGATAAGTTCCACAGTGACAGAGTCTGACATTCACAAGGCGCCGGCGCAAGAAGAATCTTCGTTATCGAAAGAAACAGAGAACAATGCCGCTACGTCGAGTATACCAGTACAGACTAAAGGGAAGACGACAGCATCAACAGAGCCCGAAGTAGACGATGATCACTCCATACCGCCTGGTTCAGAGCCTTCTACATAATGAAGTCGTCTGTCTCTTTCTCGACTGCTGGCACCTATAGAATTGTAGAACCCTTCTGTGAAGCATATATAACAGCTGAAGCAACCATCATTGCTTGACAGCCCGGCGAAAGTATACACGAGCTCAAATTATCCAAGAATAGATAGACCAGAATACAAAATGGCAAGGTTGCCAGCACCATCGGTAAGTCTAGAAAAGTTTTAAACAACAAATCAGTGCGCCCATATACAAGGCCAATATACAAACAAATACAGTGCAGTAAAATTGACGACGATCCGGCTCCAAATCTGCCTCCCCAAAGAGCCTAGCCAAGATCCCACATCTTCCAATATATGCAAATCCCATAATTATTTAGCATGTGTGGTGGCCCGTAGTGTGTATCGCCATAAAAAACCCCCAAGTGTGCGAGCCTCGCAACCAAGAACCTTGCCCGCCTCGGCGAAACAATAGCGTCGTAGAAGAAAGAAAAAGAAGTATTAATATAAAAAAACCCGCATATAAGCAGGGATGGCGCTCAACCTATCCACCAACGCCGATACGCCTCGCTGAACACCACCAACCGTCGCGCGCGCCTCCCTCACATCACCACACACTTCGAGTTGTCCTTCCCACCAACCCCCTTCACCGAAAGCGCCACCCTCGCCGCCTCCGTAAACGCCTCATTAACCCCTCTGTTCCGCATAGCCGAGCACTCGAGATACCTCAGCGCCCCAATGCGCCTCGCGACCTCAAGGCCTTGCTGGTAGGTGATACACTCCTTCTTCTCCATCCCAACCTGGTGGCCGTCACCCGCGACGACGACTGGTTCTTCCTCAGCCGCGTCGTCGTTCTCGCGGAGGTCGCATTTCAGGGCTACCAGGACGAGTTTGACGCCCGGGCAGTTCTCCGCGATCTCGCCGACCCATTTGGACTCGATGTTTTCGAGGGAGTCTTTGGATTCGACGGAGAAACAGAGCATGATTGCGTGCGTGTCGTCGTAGGAGAGGGAGCGGAGACGGTCGAATTCTTCTTGACCTGCGGTGTCCCAGAGGGAGAGCTCGATGTGGACGTTGTCTACGAAGATGTCTGGAGAGAGGGGGGGGGGTTGGGTTAGCAGGGTGTGGGTGGGTAATGAGGGGGTGAGTGGTGGTGTTCTTACCATGGACGTAGTTCTCGAAGACTGTTGGCTCGTAGACGGTGGGGAAGTATCTGAGGTGTGGGCGTTAACTCCTATTGTGTGTTGTGGTGATTTGCACATGCAGATTTCTTACCCTCGCGTGAAGACATTTAGCAACGACGTCTTTCCGCTTGCGCCGTCGCCCCTGGGATCTGGTCAGTATTTCGGAGACGATCGCATGTTGGCTCGCCCGGATTGGAGTCGCTCAATGGGGGCGTGTCAACGTACAGTAGGACCAGCTTGCGCTGGGTGGTCTTGCTTCCGCCGCAGAGCTGCATAGTCGATGAGGAGCGAAAGGGTGAGAGGCTGATCGCGGCGAGCACGATGAGAGGGTTTGGGTATAACCTATTGAGATATAAGGGTGTTGACAGTGTTGTTGACAGTGTTGTTGACAGTGGACGATGTGTCTGTGAGATTGGGGAAGTGCAAGCGTGGTGGAGGTGAAGGCATATGGTTACGTAGTATACTTTTAGTCGCAAGGTTGTACTTCAATCCATAGGCGAGAACGTGGAGATGAGCGAGTTGACAGGAGGAGTCGGGGCCAATTGGGCCGGCACTGGCAGCCGCCCAGAGCGACTAAGTTGATGTGAAGTTAGTCAGAGATCCACAGAAGACAACACGGACAACAACACGGACAACAACACGGACAACAACAACAACACGGACAACAACACGGACAACAACACGGACAACAACACGGACAACAACACGGACAACAACACGGACAACAACACGGACAACAACACGGACAACAACACGGACAACAACACGGACAACAACACGGACAACAACACGGACAACAACACGGACAACAACACGGACAACAACACGGACAACAACACGGACAACAACACGGACAACAACACGGACAACAACACGGACAACAACACGGACAACAACACGGACAACAACACGGACAACAACACGGACAACAACACAGATAACACGGACAACAACATAGACAACACAGCCAGGGTGTACATGACAGCAAATTTCCGAGGTTCTTTTATCATTTTCGTGGCATCAACAACTTATGTGATATATCAGAACCTGATATATATCACTGGTGCTAAATCCACATCCACAGCTAAGTTACTACTCGATCAGGCTCTCCACATATGTGCCGTACCTTGCAGCAAGCAAACTCCCTCTCGCAGCACGGCAATTAAATTGATTGGAGCTTCACAGTCCAGTGGGATCAAATCCAGCGGGGTAAATATATATTGGACGCTGCGGAGCTGTTTGCAAATCATCGTCATCGTCAGTTACTCAGATACAGCACGCATGGTACTGTACATCCAGGCCTCAACACGTGGCTGATGATCTACGCCTGCTGATTGTTTGTTCCTTGCTCGAATGATTTGATTCTGGATGTTTTTCCAGTGCCTGTATATGAAGTTGGCCATCTACGACAGGAGATTTGCCGATAGTTATGTGCTATTTGCCTGTATATATACCGCATGTATGCCGTACCAAGAGTGACTGACTGACTGTGCATGGACTCCCTTCAAGAGTACAATAGTCCCACACGGCCCAGTGCCCCCCCTCTTTAATCATCCCGCTGAAGTCCCTGCCGTCCTCTCCCGATACGATCGGCAAGCCCCATACTTCCCACTTTCTGATGCATCCCATTCACGAAATCCGCCTTATCGCTATACTTAGACGACTTCACCCTAGCCGCCTCGTCCGCATCACGATCGATCTTCTCCTTCTCTGCTAGTGCAGCAAGCCGCTTCTCGCGGTCTTGGTCCAACGCTGATGCGTCGTCCCGCATGGCTGCGAGTTTCCGTTGCCGTTCCGCCTCTCGTTCCTCTACACTCTGGCTAGGTGCAGCATTCCGTGGTCGATCATCACCCCGAAATGGGGACCTTTCAGCTTGGCCGGCATTGTGCCCCGTCCTTGGTCTATCTCCGTTTCGTCCCGTTGCATTCCCATCGGACCGCGAATCTCTCTCTCTGTAGGTATCCCGGCGAGGTTGTTGGCCAGGGTACCCTTTTAGTCCCGACCGTTCACGAGAATAAGATCTCCGACGCGGAGATACGGATAATCTGCGAGAGGGCGAAGGACGCCGGTCTCGTCTCGCTTCTCCCATAGGTGGTGTTGGTGATCGCGAATGCCGTCTCCTTCGAGGGGAAGGCGATCGCGAATATCGCCCTCTTCGAGGTGACACTGATCTTTGGCGCCGCCTTCGAGGCGACTCGTCCCTTGAATCACGCTTCTCTCCACCTCTGGTGCTCTCGCGCTCAGGCGAACGGGACCTTGAATCTGCCGTCCTCGATCGTGATCGCCTCCTGCTGTGACGATGCCTACTACTCCTCCCATCTCTCTCGGAATCATCCACCCTTCTGCGCTTATGTCCCCTATCATCCGACGCATCGTCGTGGTGACGCCTGTGATGGTGTCTATGCTTCCTCTCCTTCGTTTTCTCCTTCCGCTCGGGCTCCCCGCCCATAGCCGCAAGTAGTTGCTTCCGCTTGATAGGGTCGTTCATCATCGCTTCGTATGCAGCTTGTTCTTGTCTCTTGATCGCCAACATGGGATCCTCCCTCACTTTCGCCGCCGTGTCCTTTAGAGTATTTGCGTTCTGTAGCGCCATAAAGCTGTCCTCCGAAGCCTGCTTCTCCAGCTTTTTGTGGTCGTTGCCCTTAATCAAGGTATCTATGCGCCTCTTCCCCAGAAGGTATCCCTCCATCTCTTCCGTGGTACCAGACTGCCCGTTCGATGGCCCCTGGTACATCCAGTCGACTCTGTCGACACGCTTTCGGCTCCCTGCTGCTTCGAGCTTTTGCTGAATCTCCTCTTTGGCTCGCTCCTCCTTCAATTCCTTGATTCGAAGTTCGGTCTTTTTGCGTTCGTCTAGCGCTTTCTTCTCTTCCTCCCACACCCTTTTCTGGTTGCTCATGAGCACTGGGTGCCATGACTTCTTCAAATTGAGGTCGCCACCCATCTTGGCGGTGTTGTCAGATTAGCACCAGGTAGGTATTATATAGAAATAAGAAATCATCCAAAGCTGATCCTCTTAAACAGTGCGGTAGGCGCTGGCACAGGGCAGGTCAACTTCTTCGTGTTGTTGAAGGAAAAGGCGACAAGAGTTGCGATTGATAAAACCAGAAGGCTGAGACCGCTCCACAAATATCGCGAGGCGGAAACGTTGGGGCCATAGCGCTAGTACGTTTTAGGCGATAACCAATCGATAAATCGATAGCGACTGGCTGTGAGGGTAGCCTTACGGCACTCTCACCAAACAACCAAACAAGCAGCTCGTCACCGCTCAAAACCACATCTCGGATCTGCGCTGTAGGCATTACATACTGAGGCTATATATTACAGAGGAGCGTGTTTCGCCCCCCGTATTCAAGATGTCCGACGATGGCGACGACTTCATGCAGGATTCAGATGCGGAGGAGTAAGTTATGAAGCTATGCACCTCCGCAAGCTCCGGAATCACTAACATTCTTAGATATGACTTCGAATACGAGGATGATGGAGAGGAAGAGGATGGGGATGTCGATATCGAAAACAAATATTATAATGCGAAGCAGATGAAATCCGAATATCCAGCAGAGGCGATTGAGGAGTTTCTTGAGGTGCCCAAGCTGGAGCAGGACAAGGGCGAGTGGGGGTTTAAAGGACTTAAACAGGCTATCAAGCTTGAGTTTAAGACCGGGAAATATGGCGAGGTATGTTATTGCTATTTTTCAGATTGTGTCGTGATATGGAACTCTGCTAACGCTTACGAAGGCAGTCGAGCACTACAAGGAGCTCCTAACATACGTCAAGTCCGCCGTTACGAGAAATTACTCCGAGAAATCGATAAATAACATGCTCGACTATATTGAGAAGGGATCCGATGACCCTCAAGCCCGGAAATGTATGGAGGACTTCTACTCTCAGACGCTCGAATCATTCCAGAGCACCAACAACGAAAGGCTGTGGCTCAAGACAAATATCAAGCTCGCAAAGCTATTCCTCGACCGGAAAGATTACACATCTCTAATGAAGAAGGTACGGGAGCTTCACAGGGCTTGTGAGAGGGAGGACGGCGCGGACGACCCAAATAAAGGCACATACTCGCTGGAGGTCTACGCAATGGAGATCCAGATGTATGCGGATACCAAGAATAATAAGCAGCTGAAGCGTCTGTACGAGAGAGCGCTCAAGGTGCGATCAGCTGTGCCGCATCCAAAAATCATGGGCATTATCCGAGAATGCGGTGGTAAGATGCACATGAGCGAGGAGAACTGGAAGGACGCGCAGAGCGACTTCTTCGAATCGTTCCGGAACTACGATGAAGCTGGGTCTCTGCAGAGGATCCAGGTTCTGAAGTATCTCGTCCTCACGACTATGCTGATGAAGTCGGACATCAACCCGTTCGAGTCACAGGAGACCAAGCCGTACAAGGGCGACGCGAGAATCGCTGCTATGACTGATTTAGTGGACGCATACCAGAGGGACGACATCCAGAAATACGAGTCCGTCTTACACACCAACACCGATCTCCTCGCCGACCCCTTCATCGCCGAAAACATCGACGAAGTCACGCGCAACATGCGCACCAAAGCGGTCCTCAAGCTCATCGCGCCCTACACCCGCTTCCGGCTCTCCTTCATCTCCAAGCAGCTCTCGATCTCCATCCCGGAAGTGCAAGACATCCTGGGCTTCCTGATCGTCGACAAGAAAGTGCACGGGCGCATCAACCAGCACGAAGGCACGATGGAGGTTGACGACGCCGCCGACGAGGAGCACCTGCTGGCGATGCAGAAATGGAGCTCGGCTGTTACGAGCCTGTACCAGATGGTCTTCAGGGACGGTGAGGGCTTCAAGGCGCCGCAGTCCGCGGATATGGGGTTAGCGGACGATCAAGCTGAGATGGTCCCATCGGTGCAGGGGAGGGGCGCGACGAGGAACACGGGCCAGAAGAGGGGCCAGGCCTTCCAGGGGCGGGGGAAGGGTGGCGTTTTTGCATGATTTTGGGGGATTGGGAGTGGGGAGGGTGCTTGGGGTGGAGGGACCCCGGCAGAAATCGGAGATCTGCACTCGATGGCTCTCCCAGTGCGAATTGTCGCGATAGGGGGAGGGGAGGGCGGGGGGGGGGGGTTCAGGACCTGGGCCCTGACCGGATTGCATAACATGATTGCATACCGAAAGAGGAAAGATATTTGACACCCTTGCAATATCCCTACTAGCGTATTTCCAATTGCATGCCAAACCTGGTACATAGGGACTGTTTTTTGGTCTTCTTATGTCCTGGCGTTACATAAATATTAAATATGCAACGTAGGTGCATACAAGAACATACAATTACATAACTTAGCTAAAGCACTTTAGATTACACTCACGTGATTGCACTAACTATAGAGAGAAAGGCCAATTTTAGGGTAGCCTGTCAATGGCTTAACCTAAAACCTATTCTAATATATGCAAATCATGTTATTCTTATGCTATTTGAGCGAAACCCTCTAGTATGTAACCCCCGTACGAAGGACAGGCAGGTAGGTCTAGTTGGCGCCCCTCTCCCCTCTCCTCGCTTGCCGAATAATGTGGGGATTTAATCGCGGGTTGATTGTGTGTGTGTGTGTGAAGCCGTGGGAAAGGGAACTTTGACTGATGAAAGGAGAGAGTCAAGTGGGGACAGGACATGAGGCCTCCAGTTCCTTGCGGGTCCCGGAGTAGAGAAGTAATAAAAAATGCGTGCCGTGAATGCCGTGAAGCCGTGAAGCCGTGATGCCGTGGATGTTATGAAACCATCGGCTATTGACTATGGGGCTATTGACTATGGGGCTATTGACTATGGGGCTATTGACTATGGGGTTTCTTGGAAGATTAGTAATGCGATGAAACAAACACCATCGAATCGCCTTCACTGCTATGTAGTATACTTTGCTGGCTGATAGGACAGACTATCAGCTCTTACTGCTTACTGTGTCCATTAGTATGCGTAGCGTCAGCGTCCTGCCACTACACGTGTCTAGCTTGTGACCATAGCTCGGCCAAGGGCTGCTTCCATAGCTCTGCGTGCTGGTTTTCAGCGCGCGTAAGAGCAATAAATGGACGTGTGACCGGTCTCTGGGGTTGAGGTTGAGGGACTTCCCTTTCCCATGCATGGGCTGTTCGGGGGGGGGAGGGGGTTGGTGGCCTGCCTCTACAAATCGCCGGGCATCAGGACGCAGCCTAGGCGGGACGAGGCGGGAGCTAGCTGCCGACTATGAACCTGGCCTCCCTGGCATCCCTCCCTCTCTCTCTCTCTGTGGGTGGTCCGGCGTCGTTCGAGGCCGTTTAGTCTGGCCCTGGCCGAGGGGCAGTAGTGATCTGCATTATGGAGGACCAGAAGTGTATAGCTCTTGCGAGGGGGGGGTGCGGTGAATCGGCGGGGTTGTGGGTTGTGGGTTGTGGGTGTGGGTGTGGGTGGCAGGGTAAGCGGTGGCTTGTCCAAGTGCTTCACGACTATTGTTGGTGCTGCCATTGCTCCATGCGACCCCTCGATTATGTACACCCATGTAAGCAGACCAACGAGTCTAACTTGGATAGTTTACTGTCTTGCCTGCTTTGCCCATCCCATGCAGCAGCTTCCCGCCCTCCCCTCCCTTTGCTCGCGCATCTCGCCGGTTCATTATATGCGACCATCCGAAGCCGAGTAAGACGGGAAAAGCACGAACGCCTGCCATTATCAGGTTTGGCCGCGACCGAGAGGTAACCGGGTGGAAGGGTCACAAACAGGGTAGGATGTGTTAGGGATGTACGTTTTTGTGTTGCGGTGGGCAAGCATAGATGCTGGGGCTAAAAAGGGCCTTCAGTCAGACAGGTCTCTGAGGAAAACAAGTACCTATTTTCACTGTTTTCCACCATTCCAGCGCTATGTATGGTAATTTGAAGTAAGTGGAGGCCGCAGTGGAGAAGTAGCCGCGCGCTACGGCTCAGGTTGGTTGGAGATTTGTCTCGGCAAGAAAAGTGTTGGTTGGAAGTGACATTGTTGGATTATGAAGTGGATGAGAGTTGACGATGGTGGAGGATGGGTGGAGGCGCTGTAACGGGGACTCAGCTATGCCCCCCCCCAATACCCATACCTATCCCCTACCCCCCCCCAAATACCTATCCCCCTACCCCCCCCCATACCCCTTCCCCATACCCCCCCCATACCCCCCCATACCCCCCATACCCCCCCATACCCCCCCATACCCCCCATACCCCCCATACCCCCCCATACCCCCATACCCATACCTATCAACCTCCCCCCCAATACCCCCCCATACCCATACCCATACCCATACCCATATCCATAACTCCTCATCCCACGGTCCATTTAGTTTAGTTAGTCGGCAGGGGAGTATATATCTCTCTCTACGGCTATCTATAATGTATGAGGTTTTATGTATGTAGGATGTCTGTATTGTAAGGTATCTAAAGTATTGTACTACCCCTCCATACATACCATACCGTACGTACAGTACTATCCTGTCCTATCAAAATAACTCCCACCAGCCCATACGCCAGCCCATCACAAGCCATAAAGTGGTCGACACTCTACTCACCCCCTACTCACCCCCTACTCACCCCCTACTCACCCCCTACCCCCTACTCTGACTCCCCCCCCATCAAATCATCCATCATCAGCCAGCCTTCGACTTACTACCCTCCCTCAATATATATAATTATACTCACGTGCAGAATTTGTCGGTTTCAGCATGCCCGTGGTCGCATAAACACACCGAAGCTCGCAGCTGCCAGGATACAGAATAGATTGGCTCCGATATCCCTCCCCAATACACCTTCGAGCTCTCTCCTCCCCCCCCCCCCCCCCCCCTCTCTCTCTCATCTTGCGACGTGCCTTTTGCGCCGGTAAAGAAGGGTCTCCTCAACGGCAGCACGCATGAGGGTGGAGACTACACGGGCGCTGAGCTACTCTAAATACCCCGTCGACCCTCATCCAAGACGAAGCGAGCGCGCTCTCTCGCTCTGCAACTCTCTCCATTTGCTCTTCCCGCTTCCACCATCCTCCGACTTCATCTGGCCCGAAGACTCCTCCTCCGCAGTATCTCCACGACCTCCACATCCCTTTGGCCGTCATCCGGCAACAGGTATACCCGGGTGCAACCGATGCGGAATTGGAATAGTTAATTGATCCTCGTTGACTATCTCGCCCTCGTCATCAGACGCTGCAATTAATGCGTTATTGACACTCGTTCCCAGCCATCGAAGCCACTCGCAGCCATCGAAGCCACTCGCAGCCATCGAAGTCACTCGCAGCCATCGAAGCCACTCGCAGCCATCGAAGCCACTCGTTGCCATCGAAGCCACTCGCAGCCATCGAAGCCACTCGTTGCCATCCATACTGCCGGCTTCCACTTCGCTGTTGCGCGAGCTCGACAAAGCGTTGATAAAAGAGGAGCCTATTTGGAGCTTTGAAAGAACATACCGTATCGCGCATTCATATATCGTCTTGGGGCAGTACACGAATTATACACTGCCAGGACTCCATACCACAAAATTAAAGAGTACGGACATATCGAAAGCCCGAGCGACTAGTGGCTTATCTTCGCCTTAAACGCACAGTATCGTCCGTTCTCCGTTCTCCGTTCCGTTCTCCGTCCTCCCGTTCGTGCCTACTTTACAATAAAGGAACAGACTTTCCAGTCTTTAGCGGGGAGATGTTTCAACCGCAAGCGACCCCGTTCACGTCCTTTGCGTACACCTCTTCAATACCAAACAATAACCCACATGGTGACTATAGCTTCCAAGCCGCGACGTCCAATCTGGGGTTAAACAGCAGAGGGCCGACCACCTTCGACGAGCCGATCTTCAACACCGTTGGCTCATTCGGCGGCAATTTGAACCAACTTAATCTACCTCAGCGCTACAACAACACAATGAATACCCCGCCTGTTGCCGGTGACTTGGAGGCCCAAGAGGCGCTTGCAAGAGAGTATCAACCAGACTTAAAAGTAGGACCTCGTTTCTGCTTTGACCTGAGCCCAATGAACTTACAGTCTGATAGGGACCCTTGGTTAGGCCCAAGAAGAGCAGTCATGCCATCACGGAGGAATACGCAAAAGCTGACCCGATCTACGTTGCCAAAACTGCGGTATGTTGGCTTCACCTGTGTATAGTAATCATTACTGACTTGCTGCCCCAAAGAAATTGCCGCAGACTTACAGCCACTACCGACCTGTACTTGGCGATGGCAACTGTGGATGGCGTGGTATGTATTCTCATTCATATATTCACTTGCACATTTCCTTCCAGACTCAGCTGCAAATATATTTTGCATCCTCAGATCAGTTTATGATGGAGCAAGGTACTGACTTCTCTAGCGATTGGCTACTCATACTTCGAGACGCTCCAGAAGCTGGGTAGCAAAGACCAGCTCGAAGAAGAGATCGCACGTATGATGTCACTAACAAGTTTCATTGAAACATGGTGTGGCTACCAAGAATGGCTCTTTGAGGACATGAGAGAGGAAGTGCTCAACCTTTTGAGCGACCTTGCTGCCACGGTGCATGTGGGGCCGACGTCTGATTCGGATTCAATAATCCTCCTACGCTTTAACGACGAGGAGATTTCCAATGCCATTATCTACTACTTCAGACTGCTTGCCAGCGCGTGGCTCAAGGCCAACGCTGTCACCTACAGAGATTTTATCCCAGATGGACTTGGTGTCGACAACTACAGCAAAAACATGATTGAGCCCGCAAAAACCGAGATTGAACACTTGGGCATGACCCTTCTGATCGATGTCCTAATGAAGCCAGTTGGTATCGCCGTTGAGATAGTTTATCTGGACCGGAGTGAGGGCACCGACGTTAATAGCCATATCATCCAGGCTGAGGATGAAAGTGGCACCCCGATCCACGCTGGAGCCCCCATGGTCCACCTGTTATACCGTCCTGGTCATTATGATATCTTGTATAAGGAGAGGACCCATGTTCTTTCCTTGCGGCAACAACAGATCATCGACGGGGCATCCGCTTCGGCGAATATCCAGGTCAACCGCGCTGGTATCCTCAACCGTGTCCAGGACCCGTCTCCACTTACAAACTTTCACTCCTTTGATCTGTCGGGTATTGCTGGCATACCTGGTCTATCAATGGCGCCTCTCGGTAACCAGGGGTTTACTCCGACATATGCCGCACTTGGTGACTGCAAGCCTGTAATGTCGCCTTCATACTCACTTGATACGTCAGTGTCAACACCAACCATGCCGTCTGTCTCGCCGATATCGGCAGTGCCTTCCCAGGCCTCCAACACACCGATATTCCCTCCCGCAGCATTACCAATACATAGCGGGCCGTCACAACCGCAGCTTACTCGCGCTGTCCCACCCACGCCGACGGAGGCGCCACCGCCAAACCTAGGCAGCCAGTTCAGGCACTCGAAATATGAGTATGAAAGCGACTGGAATGACCCATCGGCGCAGCAATCGTCGTTCCAGACAAACACATTTAAGAACAGTCATTATAACACTGCACACTACAACAACCCCAACTTTCAGCCCGAAGAGTGGTGTCCAGATGACGAAGAAAGACCTCAAGCACCGAGGAGAGACTCGGCGCGGCATAAATCGGCATAAGTTAGCCAGAGGAGATGGCTGGGATTGCAGACTCGCAAGTTTCGTAACAAAATTCACTGGCATACCCGGCAACAAGGATCAGGGAGGAAAAGGAAACAAACTGTCAAGGGACATGGGATATGGGATATGAGAGAGGAAATGGTTTCGACACGTAAGCCTTAATTCGAGATAAGCATCTGCAGATCCTTATCTCTAGGGGCTATACGCCGAATTCAACAGAGCTGGTTGGCTGGTGGGAGCGTTTGGTTGATTAATGAGAAGATGGGGGCGGGGCATAGCTTGGGAAATTTCCAACAGTAATAAATGTTGGCTCTGATAACGCGGCGTTATGGGAAGCGAAATGCAAGGCAACGATTTGATGGATGTCTTGAGGACAGCGATAACTGCGCGTTATTTTTTTTTTGTTTTTTTGACGATGATGATATAACTTTGGGGTTTGTGGGAGTGGGCGTTGATGATGATGTGCAACGTGGTTTGGGGACGAACGGTGCTTCTGACAGTAAACGACGACGGTAATTGATTAGTACGTTGACATGTTGAGCTACGAATTTTACGAATTCCGGGGAATGATGTGATGTGTGTGTTGCGAGATGCAATCGCCGTGAGGTGTGGGATGTGCTGTGCCGCCACACGCTATGGTGTCGGCAGCCTCGTGTATGCTGGATTTTTGGTTTCCCGTCGAAAGTGATAACCACCTCATACCACTATATATCTCTGCCTAAATAGCATCCCCATTCCCCTCCAGGTCCTCCAAACTCCTTACCCCCAACTGCTCCAACACCTCCCCCACCTCCACAGCCCTCACCCCCGCCCCAACCTCCTCCCCAAACTCCTCCACCCAAACCCCCGCAACCTCCCCCAGCGTCTTCTCCATAACCCCTTCCTCAGCAAGGCTGGTAACGCCTTTCCCCTCGATCCCGCAGGCGACGATGCGATCGAACCACCGAAGGTCTGTGCTAACGTTGAAGCCGACGCCGTAGCTCGTTACGTTGCGCCGGAGATGCACGCCGAGGGCTGCGATTTTTTTTTCTCCTCCCTCTTGTCCAGCAACACTCCGATTGTGTCTAGGGTTCACCCATACCCCTGGATCAGCTGTGCGGAACCCCTGGATCCCGTAGTATTTCAGCGTGCGAATCGTCACACTCTCAAGCAACGACACATAACAGCGCGGACTTATCGGCTTCCCAAAACTCGGCGGGTGATTCAACGATATCGTCGGGTAGATAACCAGTTGTCCCGGCCCATGGAATGTAATCAATCCCCCCCTCGAAGCTGGGGTGAAGTCTGCGCCCCATGGGGTGTTTTTGTCGAGAGGCGCGCGGAGGTTGGAAACCAGGCTGGGGGGGTAGGAGAAGGGCAGCTCGCGGCGCCCAGTGGTGTAGATGGGGGGGGTGTGAAGGTGAGGAGGGTGGGGGAGGGAGGGGGGTGGAGGGGGTGTGTTTGTGGGTTAGGAAGGCGCGGACGAGGTGGCGCTGGAGGGATTGGGCGGTGGGGTAGGGGGTTAGGCCGGAGAGGTGGAGGTGTTGGAGATGTTGGAGATGGCCTGGCATGGTGATGAGGGAGGGTGTTTGTTGTGTTAAAAGAGTGCCATGGTTGGAGGTGAGGTTGAGAATGGACGGTGAAAGTGTTGATGCTGCGGGAATTGGCCTCTGGATGGGTACAGCCTTGTTGAGGAGGCTATGGATCTGCCATTATGGTTGGTAGTAGTTGCCGTACTATTATCAGGACGCAGGTCGGTAGGTCCCGCTTAGGTACAGGGGTCTTGATTCTTAGTCAATCCTCATGGCCAATCACAGTGACCTGAAATAAACATATTCGCCTCAGGCCCCAAGCCTTCCATGATATCTCAGCCTTCTCAAGAAAAGTCTCCCTCCTCCCCATCATTCGCAAAAAGCGTACTCAATATCCACGATGCTCGCTGCACGAAGAGTGCCGCAGGCATGTCAATCCTGTCTATTCCATCTCCAATCCCTATTTGAAGTCGGCTTTACGCGCACCACCACGCCAACGCGATCGCGTCCTATCCGTCGCGGCATCGCCACTCCGACCTCCTTGAGGGCGTTCTCGACGACATTGCGGTTCAGGGATGCGGAACTGGTTAGTTCGAATGTAGCAGAGGGGAAGGGGTCGCTTGAAGAGACAGTTAGACATGCGCGTCAGACGTTTGGGGAGACGTTGCCGAAGGACTTTTTGTCGGCGAAGGAATATCAGTTGTATGAGCGGCTGTATGGGGCTCCTTTAAGGGAGACGACGTATGAGGATTTGCAGACTGTTGAGGCGGATCTTGAGGGTGGGGAGTGGGATGGGCCGATCAGTAATGTGATTCTTAGAGAGAACGCTGATGGTGAATTTGAGGAGGTCGAGATGGGAGAGGAGTATGCTGGTGAGGGGCTGGGAGAGGCGGATGCTTCAGAGAATGTCGACTACGAAATCGCAGGACATACCCGGGGTTCTCTCTCGGCGCAGTTGCAAGAGATGGAGGTGGCTGTTGAAGAAGCTGTGGAGGCGAACATGCTCGTCCAAGGCAAGAACCAGCGCGAGGTCGACGCTATCCTGCGACTACGCCAAGATATGGAGAATGCGCTTGCACAACAACCGCTAGAGGAGACGCAAGATGTGGAGGAGGAATTCGTGGCTGATGAGGAGGGTATCGAGGATGTGGAGGAAGATATGGAGGAGGACAACTTTTGGGGAAGGGATGATGATGAGTTTGGGAGCAATAGCGACGAAATCCGCACTCATCCGTATACCATGGCTGGTCGTTTTGGCACAAACCCGAGTACGACCTTTCTCCCGGAAAAGAGCTTCGTGCAGCCTCTAACGGAGTTACTTCGTCGATCGGATATCAAGCATTTGACCGAAGCTGCGGAGAAGGCGTTTGGTGGCCCAGGACTCCCACACTCTGCATCGACGCCTAGCGCTTCCAGCCTGCTCCCTCAAAAGCACATTGGTCTCGAAGCGTCGCAATATAGGATGAGCGAAATTGAAGCGGATGCGTACATGGCAGCCGTTATGCCGGGCGTCTACGCCTCGGTCATGGGAACGCTCGTCGAAACCCGCAAGCGTTTGGGTCCTAAATGGATCCAAGACATGCTTCTCCGCGAAGACCGCCAGGGACCGAGCGTGCTTGATGCTGGTGCTGGTGGTGCTGGCGCTATCGCTTGGAAGGAGATCATGCAGACGGAGTGGGATATTATGGCTGATGAAGGGCTTGTTGAGGCAGGGACAAAGGTTCCTGGGAAGTCTACTGTGCTTGCAGGGCCTGAGACACTGCGTGATCGCATGTCTGTTGTCCTTGAAAATACTTCATTCCTCCCTAGGCTGCCAGACTACATACACTCCGCCAACTACGAGCGGCGAATGGACGGTAGCAAGCCCCAGGCCCGTAAGAGCTACGATGTCATCATCGCACCGCACACACTCTTCCCACTAAAAGAAGACTTCAAGCGCAAGAACCAAGTCCGGAACCTGTGGTCGTTGCTGAACCCCGATGGTGGTGTCCTGATTTTAATCGAGAAGGGCCTTCCCAGAGGTTTCGAGGCCATTGCCGAAGCTCGCTCGTTGCTCCTTGAGAAGCATATTGCCTCGCCAGGCGCGACACATATTGTCAACGGAAACCTCAATAACGGCGACCCAGACATCGAAAAGGACAAGGGCATGATCATCGCGCCTTGCACCAACCACCTCACCTGCCCAATGTATCCCGTGCCTGGTATCAGCTCAGGGAGGAAAGACTACTGCCACTTCGGCCAACGCTACATCCGCCCCGGCTTCCAACAGCGCGTCCTAGGCGCAAACAGGAAAAACCACGAAGACGCAAAGTTCTCATACATTGCTGTACGCCGCGGCGTCGACGCACGCGATCCCTCTCCCTCATCCTTATCCGCGCCTCTAATCCAAGGCCAATCAGCCACAGACGCCGCATTCGCCGGCCACGAAGCCGGCTCCGACCCCGACCTCGGCTACCACACCCAGAAGCCCGCGGACGCTTTCTCTACCCTCTCTCTCCCACGCATGGTCCTCCTGCCCCTCAAGCGCCGCGGCCACGTATCCATCGACCTCTGCACGCCCGCTGGCACGCTCGAGCGCTGGACGGTCCCCAAGTCCTTCAGCGCGCAGGCGTACCGCGATGCGCGGAAGGCGAAGTGGGGCGATTTGTGGGCGCTGGGGGCGAAGACGAGGGTGCTGCGGACGGCGAGACTGGGGAAGCCGATGGATGTGGCGAGGGAGGTTATGAGGGCGTCGAAGAAGGCGGGGAAGTGGAAGGGGAGGGATATGGTGGAGGCGCAGAAGAGGAGGAAGAGTGGGAAGGATGTTTATCAGGTTGATATGGGGGAGGAGGGGTTTGAGGGGGTTAAGGAGATTACGGGGGGGAAACCTTGGCGTGGTGATAGGAGGACTAAGGGCGGGAGGGTTGTGAGGGAGAAGAGGATCGATGATGATAGGGAGAGGCGTCATGGGGCCGACAAGTATGGCGATGATGCCTTGTTTTGAGGGCTGTATTGATATGTAGGGGGTGATTGTTGTAAGATAGTGTTGCATATATACGATAAAAAGGCCGGAGTGGCGTTTGTGGTGGTGTATAAATAAGCAAAACGCAGAAATGCTACGAAATCAGTAGGGTAGACAAGAGTTCGAAACAAATGAAATTCATCTCCCCGAAAATGCATGAGCTTGAGTTCCGTGAAAACAAGAGATGATGACATGACGTCATTTCTTACGGGACCGTATCTCACTCATATCTGAGAACTTTCAATTCAAATTCACTCCAAGAGCATTCAACTTCACTGATTCTCTGTTATGTTTGCCTTACGTTCTTTGTAGCTAGAGGCTACTTTTAGTATAAATCCCCATAATCTTTCCACATAACCTCTACCTTATGTTTCAACCCTCAAAAACCTACATTTGAAGACAGGCATCTCAAAATGCCAAGTCATCGGATTGAATCGCGCCATAAGAGTGACATACATTTCCTTAATAGCGAAAATGACGAGATTAGCAGTGCATTCCAGACTGGCTCGCTCACATGGGCAGAGATGAGCCAGCGTATGGATATTGTCTTTGAACTTCCTGCCGAAGACTTCGCCTCGTTTCGTTGTCTTGAAAATGGAGACCCAAAGGACCCCGTCCGCCGCCATGGTCCCCCTATCAGCTTGCAGGCAAATAACAATGTGATCCAGCCTGGATTCTATGTCCTCCTCAGTCAGCTGGAGAGCCAGTTAAAATCCCAGTCAACCGCCAGATGCCGTTGCCCCGTACGGTATCGCGAGCTCTATCTGGGTCGTCAGCCACTCCCCGCGTAAGTTGCTACCTCCCTAACAATTATAAGTGGTTTCTAACGGGTGTTCTTGAATAGAGTGAGAAATTTCGCGACCAAATCCGCAACCGCGATGGCAGATGCGTGATTACTGGCCGAGCAGATCCTGACTTCACGGCCCTCGAAGCTGCCCATATATTTCCCCTCGCACACCTTGAATTGGTATAGTATACCTACAGCCAAATATTCGATGTAGACGATGCATTCTAACATATGCTTTATAGTGGGTATCAGGTAAATGGAAACAGCAACTTACAGATGACAATATCGATATTTCAGAGTCGGGCATCAAATCGGTCCAGAACGGGTTACTCTTGGACTCATCTGCACATCATTTTTTTAATAAGTATGCTATCGCGATCGACCCCGATGTACGTATTCTCTACTCCCTCTATTTCTTAGATTATTTTCGCGTTCTGACACGAAGCCGTAGAATGGTTACCAGGTGGTTTCATTTCGAGACGCCCCCCAATACGAAAATCTAACTCTGATTCGCCGCCACAACATTCCCGCCAAGTACCAGCTATGCCCTGCGCTCCTGAAGCACCATTTCCACATGGCTGTCCTGCTCAACATGAAGGGTAGTGCTGGATATCCCGAGTGGGACGAAGATTACTCCAAGGGATGCGATCAAGTGGCTGAAATTTCCGAGTCAGATCAGGGAAAACTTCGTTTTGAGACTGTACTGGCTGAGAGGCTGAACCATCTCCTGGCCTAATTATGGTATCAGACCTACGCCTGGGATTTGAAGTGGGGGATTAAGACTGCCTGAACATGGAAATCTTAGACTAAAGACGTAAAGTGCTTGGCTCCCAAGACAGAAATAGAAAATACTCTTCAAATTCTAACCGTGTCTTATGCTACCCGTAGTAATTGTTGTTTATCTATTAAGTATACCTATCAAGTCACAATTTATATTCAAGAGACAATCCAGAGCAATGAGAAAAAGTTGCATCGTGCATAGCGATAAGAGATCCTTGGATACCATTATCATTTATATTGTTCGGCCAGTAGTGGTTTGAGGCCAGCCAATCCCACTAATACCAACTCTTCGACGCGTAATGAACCCGGATTTACATATGGCAAGCCCTTTGCAACATTAACCGTGTGATCAAATAGATCAGCGAAATTGTCCAAATCAAGGCTCCCAAGTTTCGGGTCGTTTTTCGTCAACTCCTCAAAGTTTTCTGCCCCGCCAAAGGCCAAAAGAATGTGCTGAAACTTTGAATTTGCCGCAGATATATTCCCAGCATCGTCGCCGTCAGAGTCGGATACAAGAATAGAGATATCGTAGCCGCCGTCATACGGGCAGTCTTCGAAGAAAGACACCAGAGATGGCGACGTGCGAGTTTCATAGCCAAGGTATTGCCCAATCTCCTCGCGTGGTTCGGATGGTGCAACGACTTCCGCTGGAATAGATGTCCTGTCTCCCGACGGTGTTTGCGACGAGAGTTTCACTGTAACCCGCGTACTCTTCGGTATGGGGTCAGGGATAGATGCGAGGATGCCATTGGGTAACCCGCAATTGACGAGACGATGGTAAGTCCCTTCTTCTTGGGCTTTAAGTGTGACGCCTTCACGGTAAAGTGTTTCGGCGAAAGAGGCGTGGTGAGGGAGAGCCGTCGATGCAGCGGAAAGCGTAGAGATGTGAGCGAGGTCTGGGTGGATTGCCGATTTGCCAGGCTGGAAAAGGCGATCGCGTATATATGGAGGTGTCTCAAGGTAAGAGAGAACGCGGAGGAGGAACGGGGCTGAGTCGGTAGAGGCAGCGGTGGAGTCGAGTGGGGAGGTTGAGGTCGAGAGGATGATAACCTCGTCGATTCTGAAGGTAGAGATTGCGCGGGCGATTTGAGAAGCGATGATGGAGCGGGATTCTAGACTCATATTCCTGCGAGAAGTCAGTTCAATCTTTAAAGCTGGTAAAGTAATTGAACCTACATATCTATGATGTTCCCTGGAATTGCAAGGCTGGTTGTCCAGCTTCGCCCCTTACCGGGGCCATAAATGGCCGCGTCCTGTGAGCCTTTGACATCGCCATTGCGATTACGCTTCTGTGTAGATATTAGATACATAGTTCAACCATTGGCGATATGAACCTACCTTGTTATTTACCCCCTCGTGCCCCATGTTGCTTGATTTGCGTAATGAAGGCGGACGGTGGATTTGGGTTCACTAATATATTTCTGGGCGGTGACACCAAAGACGGGCAGAAATTGTCCAACTTTGCGGTAAGAAGCTTAGCGCCGATGATCCTGGCCTTCCTACAACCGTCACATCTCACCACCTTGCCAATTGCTCTGAGCTTTGAAACCAATACCAACGGCCCAACGACATTTGTACTCGTTAACAAATTTGAAGTCAAAATGCCTTCAACAGTGAGCATCGGCTCAGCGGCAGAGTTTGCTAGCATCCTCAAGTCATCTAGTGTTGTTATCACTGACTGTAAGCTCTGCCCTCGACCTGCTGCCTGATGTCCTCGAATTCATTCTAATGCGCCCAGTCTACGCCGATTGGTGCGGACCTTGCAAAACCATCTCTCCAGTATTCGAATCACTCTCTACCAAATTCTCAAAGCCCCGCGCCATTACCTTCACCAAAGTCAATGTGGATAATCAACAGGAGATTGCCCAAAAGTATGGGGTCAGCGCGTATGTTTCCCCACAACCACCCACTTTCGTCACGTAATGCTGTGCATTTTATTGACCATGAAACAGAATGCCCACCTTCCTCATCTTCCGCAATGGTTCGGTGATTAAGACTCTTCGTGGTGCAGACCCTCGTGGCCTCACCTCTGCTGTCGAGGAGGCCGTTAAAATGGCCGCGCCTGCATCTCCACTCTCAACACCAGGTCGAACACTCGGTGGAACCCCTCTTCCAGGTCGACCTGCCCAATCGCTACAGCGCCCTGTGTCTTGGAACGTCCGAAATTTTATCAATGCTGTCATCGCGTTTTTGGGACTTTACTTCACAAGTCTGTTCTCTTTTGACGCTTATAAGGCCGCTGAGGACAGCGCATGGAATGTGAATAGCGTTCCACCGTCCGGCGGGCCTGGAGCCTGGGTTAGGGGAAGGAAAGTAGGCGGAAGCGCCCCGGCGGCAGGAAGCGCTGGTAGGAGAGTAGGCACGCTATCCGACCTCTAAGTGTGAGACTGAGTGAATGCGATGGATTGGCGTCAGCGGCGTTATGCTTGTGGGTGGGATATAATTTAAGATTATTAGGTTGTGTTATAGGCACTATCATTTGAACATTTGAGCGTCTTTGAGCATTATCATTAATCACGCGGTTAAGCGCTCAACCTCCTCCACATCCTCTTCCATGACAACAGCCAGGCAACATCGTGCCATCCCCACCGCGTGCTCTAGAGCAGCCAGCTTCGCCATTGCAGCCATCAAATTCGGGTCAGCCGAGTCTATCTTTACCTTCTCCTTTACCTTTACATCACTCCCATTATAGTTAAAGCGGAGATCTTCCTCGTCATGTTCGGCCCTTTTCGTCAGAAATACCGTTGCGAAACGACTCTTAATATCTGGAGCCGCATCTGCCGACTCTAAAACCCTTATTGTGAGCACGATACTGGCTTCCTGGATGCTGAAATCCAGGCTGAGGTTATCGGGCAATGGGGGCTGAAAGTGGTTTGGGTCCACAGGTCGTAACCACGATTGACGATCGACCTGAGCGGCCGCGGAGCCTTTGAGACTGGAATGCGCCTCGCCCAAGAGGCTATGCAGGAGACGAAGTTGAGAAGAGATGTAGGGGGCCGAGGTGCGGTCACCGGTCCAGCAGGTGATGTCTATGCAGTCGAGAGATTGGTTCAGAAGTTCCCGTAGGGAAGAGAGGGTCGGGAGGATAAGCGGATGGGTCGCATTGACTGCTAGCTGGGTAGGGGAATAGTGTCTCAATCGCAAGACGAGGGACTGCAAGAAGGTTAGCGGGGGGTCTCTCAAACAGCAGCACAAACTGACGCCTTTGACGATCATTGTTCCTACACGATTTATATGGCCCTTAACGATTTCGCTGCGCACGCTGCTCATAGCCAGGATAGAGCCTGGCTCTGTCGGCGCTAGGAGAGCCTTGCATTCTTCGAGTGCTTCTTTGAAACCTGCAAGAGTCTCCTGTAGATGGTCGAGCAGCCATGCTAGCTCTCTCGCCTGTGTTGCGTTAATAGGAGCTTTCATGGCTCATAACCTCAAATCAAGAGATTAATGGAAATAAAACGTACCAATGTGTCCGATTCAGCCTTTTTAAGCTCATCGGGAGCTATAGGTGGCCATATTGTTGTTGACATAGCAGCCTGCCGGATGTTCTGTATGGATGGTGAAGCTGGACGACGACCTGTGGAGGCGTCGCCATGACGTTTTGGCAAGGCGGTAGGATTTCTGCCGTATTTTAGTGTCGTCAACTTCATCAATAATGGAACGGTTCCACTCTAGGATTTGACTGAGAGTCGCAAAGATAAAGAACAGCACAAGACGTTATAACAGTCTTTAATTTGTCTACTTATTACCCAGAGCGATTGCAAAGGCCATTCAAGGGCATTATAAGTGTTAAATGGCGGCAATGGGGAAAGAGGCTGCTGCCACGACGAAAACAGCAAAACCAGAGCACCCCAAACTCCCTCGTCTCCCAAAAGGTAAACGCGCAACCATTCCAAGCCATTACATATACTAATATACTATTTTCAGGAGCGCAAATTAGCAAGCGACCCTTAATACACCCCCCGATTGCCCCACCCAGAACTGGCTCCCGCGTCCAGAAGGTTGTCTACCTCCGTTCAACAACCCCATTTATCAGCGCCGTAAAGCGGGTGCGGGGCTATCTCAAAGAAATCGACAATCGGTCAATGGGAACGATTGACTTGTCGAATTCCTCTCTCTCGGACCGAGAACTTGTCGCATTCGCGGGCAAGGGACGGGATGGACATCAGGAGGAAGTCATCGTCAAAGCTACAGGACGAGCTATTGAGAAGGCATTGAATGTAGCGTTATATTTCCAAAAGCAGGACGACTGTAAGGCCGTGCTGCGGACGGGAGAAGTTGGCGCTGTGGATGACATTGAGGTTGACGGGGAGGAGAGTGCACGAGTCAGGAAGGCTTCCGTTTTGGAGGTGGGAATCACGTTGATATGACTTTGCACGAAGGCGTAGCCATTACTTTACAGCCCTGGAATGGGTGGACATAACCCTTGGGGTCGATATATCACCAGGCTCGCCATTAAATCGGTCAGAAACGGGTCAGAATGCACAATGCATGGGCTGGCGGCCCACACCCGCTTCCTGGTGTTGAAATGATACAGCATGCGGAGAGACTGGCAAGTTATTCCTATTCTATTACATGGATGGTTTGGGTACCTGACACGTTTATTTCGCTGTTTTAATCGACATGGCTGACACCTAGTACCAGACAGACCTGTCATGCGCTCTATTCTACCGCCTTCTCCATATACACGCTCGGGATGCACCAAGCCTGTCCGTCCGGTCTCTTCAGACAATAACCACTGGTTGAATTGAACTCTTCAATCTCCTTGATAACCTTATACCCGAGCCTCTGATACCAGCCTTGGGAGTCAAATTTCATAATTAGACCCGTCGAGTAATAATCAAACTTCTCTCGCCACTCCTTCTTCGAGCCTATGATAAGCCTCCGGTCCCACGTGTCGAGCGTGATGACTTTGGCGCCGAGAACGGTCGTAGCCATGTGCTCAGCCGTCTTCATCGTTGTATTGCCGAGGCCTCCGCCCTGGATGGCCTTGGAGATGTAAAAGGCTGACAGGTGGAAGCGATGGTTTTCTGGATCGGCTAAGAGGGGAGTTGGCTCCGGGGTGGAGGCCACAGTGTCAACACTGATATGGCCTACGGGCACGAAAGGTTCTAGCGAACGCGAGGAGGATGAATCTCGAGGGCGGCCGCCGACGGCTACAGCTGAGTCTTGAAGTGGAGTGTCCTCGTCTGGATGGTTGGTGATATGTTTGGAAATCCGATCGGCCGTTTGTGGATCGGAAGGGTCGAGGACCTGAAATATGTCAGTAGCTGAGATAATGATATGAAGTCAGAGATCAAAGTTAGGTCTAGAGAGCTGGATGAATCGTGAAGACATCAATAATATAATGTCACGTGGAATTAAAACCTACAACCCAATGGAGAGACATCGACCCGTCCCTCTGGCGAATGCGCCACTTCTCAACCTTGTCGGCCTTCCATCCACAGGCTACGCGCTGTATATAGAGTCTGTCGACGTGCTCTTGCGACTCAGGGTCCCATGGAATGAGAGTAATCTTTTGTTGTCCGGATTTGTCAGCCATGCCAAGTGATATGTTTGTAGCTGAAATTATAGAGTTCTGTTAGGGATAAAAAAACGTCGGCTGGGAAGTCTTTAGGTACGTATGTATATATCTGATTTTTAGGCCAGATCGGTGTTATGACTCGTTTTACTATCCGTCTGACAGGACTGGCTCGATCCTCGTAAATACCGAGTTGAGGCACCGTCAGCAACAGCGGGGTCTGCGGTTATTATACCGGAACCCCGCCAGCGGCTCAAGAGGATTCGCCAATTCGACCGCAACAATCTTGGTACGTGCATCAGGAAGGTGAGAAGGATGCCTGTAAATATGAGGGCGTAGTATTCATTAACTCTTCCACTCTTTACCCCTATCATTTCCTCCTCAGACCAAATATAACAAGGACACGATATGTTATCGCAGCAAACATATCAGAGAACCACCCGCTCCACCCACGAGCTGCCTCGAGCACGTTCAGCAACTTGATCAACCTCGCGCAGAACGCCTCCACGACCTCAAAGTCATCCACGAATACCTCGCGTACAGTCACTTCCACTCCCTCCTTATCCTCTTGCAGCACGACCTCCCATTCGTTATCAGCCCTAACCTTAACCTTCGGCCCAATCATCAAGGCGCGCCCTGAAATCCTCGCGTCTGCCATAAAGCGCGTCCCGGCGTCTATCACGTCCTCGGGCGTGGCTATGGGGTTGCCAGCGAGTAGGACGCGGGCTCCGGCCTGGAGAAGAGGCGTGCTGACGAAGTAAGCGAGGACGATGTTGACGCGCAAGCCGCCCATGAAGGCAGTTGTTCCCAACGACTTGAACAAACCAAGGACGCCGTGTTTTGAAGCATTGTACTGCGTCAGCCCTGGGATAGTAACTAAGGAAGCGATAGACCCGATAAGGAGCAGGTGCCGGTCAGGCCTGTTTGCTGATGGCTGTGCTTTGTGGTCTGCTACATCAGAGTTTGGGTTCCGCTTCAAGTAGAAGAGTGCGAGATGGACCGTGTATGTGACACCGATCAGGTTTACCTCGAGGCACTTCATATCTGGTTTGGGTGGGCTGTCTGCGTCGAGACCCGGAGGATCCCAGAATGGCCTGCCGCCATAGCCATTGATACCAGCGTTGGCCACGACGCTGTCTATCCCACCAGTTGGGCTGAGCTTGAGTGCCTGATGGAAGAAGTCCACCTGCGATTGCCATATCGTGACATCGCAGTGGATATAGTGATGATTTTTATTGCCCGTCGAAGCACGAACCTCCTCGACCAGTTCTATCCCCTTTTTGTCACTGATATCTCCAATGATGACATTTGCGCCGTGTGATGCCCACTTTCTGAAGAAATGCTCGCCGAACCCTGATGCACCACCAGTAATGAGAATTGTCTTGGCGGACACCCAATCAGGGTCATAAGGCTGAGACAGGTCGATTGGTGGTGACTGCCGAGTCAAGTCTACGACATTTCTCGACCTATCAAACATTTTGGAGTGATGCTCTGACGAATTTTAGTTGTCGTATTTCTTTAGTTTGCCAATTGCGCCTTGCGGGGACTGAACGCCTTTACCTGAAGTATAGTTGCTGTAAACACCGTGTTATGTGCCAATATTCCGGCTATTGGGCGCCACGATAAGTAGAACTGTGATTGAGGCGAACGAGTTGCAGGAACTCTTCTTATTGTAGTACCAGGCGTCACCGAGTACTCGCGGCCCACCTGTACGACGCTTCACAAGGTCACATTTTGGGTATGGGTAAGCATATATATTGAGCGATATAGGTTTTAGCACATGCCATTTCAACAATCCATATCTTTATCTCCCTGTATTACCTAGTCTAGTATTCGTGAGGAATGCGCAACTTATCATAAACCTCCGCGGCAAATTATCCAATAAAAATGCTTGGCGAGGTTCCCATGCTTGGCGCCGTGCGCACCTTCACCTCAACGACGACGACGCCGCCCACGACGCCCACGACACCTCCCTCACCGTCATCCTCACCACCCCCACCACCGCCATCATGTCCATGTTCCGCTCCAAGAAGCTCGACCTCGGCTGCTTCGTCAACATCAAGATCATCCGCGACCACACCAAGCGCAAGGTCTTCGCCGAGCACGAGACCCAACGGTACGACGTCCTGCGCCACCCTTTCCTCCTCGCTGCGGGAGAAAGAAAGTAAGATGATGGATGGACTCAGCTGACAATTTGCGCGCAATAGACAAGCTCTCCGATACATCATCCGCAACGTGACGCTCCCCGGCCGCATGCGCGCGCAGGCGCAGCTGGAGCTGTCGCAGATGCACAGTTATACGCGCCCGTCGCAGATCCGAAACCGGTGTATTGAGGGAGGAAAGGGACGGGGTATTTTGAGTGACTTTAAGATGTCGAGGGTATGTGTTTTTGGTGCCATTGGTGGTGGGGAGATGGGATGCTGACTTTGATTTCGATAGTACAGCTTCCGTTTGCACGCACTTGCGGGCGATATTCCGGGGGTGAAGAAGGCCAGTTGGTAGGTTGGGAGGAGGAGAAAGAGGAGAAGGGGAATATCTGGTTGGAGGGCGATCAGTTGCATATCAATATGTGTATATATGTATGCATTTGGGGGTGGCGTTATAGACGGACATGTATGAATAAAACTTCACAATCAAGAGTGGAATTTCCTTGGAGGTAGTTGTTTTGCTCCCATTGGAAGTGTGTCTCCGGTCGTTCTGTGTGTATTGATTCTGCGATTGCCAGAGGTTTGGTTAAGGTTGTGATTTCATCTTCGTTTGCGTCCCGATTCTTGAGGTGCAAATGCCGGCAAGTGGCATATTTACAAACAATTCACATTGGTGTTTGGGCAGACACCTTTTGTTCACAATTCCAATCTGTTGCGGGGGCATATTTCTACGCCAGAGTCGTCTTGTGGCACTTCTACGAACAGCAAGGTCAGTATTTGGACAACTTATCACCATTGACCTTCAATTACCCTTCATCATCACCATCTTTCACTTCGTTACCTCTCCTTTCACTCCAACCTACTGCTGCAGTCAACTTCAGCAGGTCAATTCCAGGATCGGTGCACATCTTGTCACACACCTCACTTGAATTGAAACGCCTTTCACGGCTTCAACTTCAAAGAAGTCGCCCTGCACTCCTGACTTCTCACACGCAACCTCTTCCAACATCAACAACCACCATTTCCTCATATCAACGCAACTAAATTCCAATCAGACCACACCCAACCACCCACCATGTTCCGCCTCCTCCCCCGAGGTCTTCCAAAGGACCCAGAATACCCAACCGATCTAAAGCAGCTCGGGTACGTTTCACTCCAATCTCAGGCAGACCGTACAATCTAACATGAAGCCTTCACAGCTACTTCGTTAACGACGAAGATGAGATCCGCAGCATCGAAAACCCAAAGTATTACTTCAAATACTTCATTAACCGCACTGAGCGCTACAACGAGCGTCAGCGGGAGAGTATGAATAGTTTGTCCCCCCATTTCCCACCTCCCAAAACACCTCAGGCTCACACAAAATAGCCGCAATCCGCGCAATCGTCTCCCAGCGCCTCGCAGACGAGGGCATGGAAACCCATCCCCCCCCACTCGGAGTTGCCCAGTCAGCCCCCCACATCCCCATCCTCGCCTCCTCCCACATCGCCACCGCCCCCCGCACCCTTCTCCTCCTGGGCGACTCAATCCAAGACCTCGGCATCCTCGCCCTACGCATCATCGGCGGCCACGGCGGGATCAACGCCGGTTCGTGTGTCGATTTCGTCAAGTACGTGCACAACCAGGAGGGTCATCCAGCTGTTATCTTGGCCAATTGTGGGCAGTTGAGATGGAATAGGAGGGAGGGGAGGGCGATGACGAGGGTGTCATGGGACTCGTTGACGAGGGAGTCCGCGGTGCATGATGCGCCGCTTTATGAGCCGGCTGTGAACACAGTTGAGGGAAACCGAGATCAGAAGGCGCATATTTCGTACCTCCTATCCACCGTCGTACCCGCGCTGTGCAAGGAGGGTGGAAAGCTAGACGTCATTGCCATAGCCGACAGCGCGCGGTACGTTTGTGAAGTCCTCGACGAGAATTGGGACAGCCTAAAGGGTCGCATGCAGGGTCTAGCCTGCGTATGCCCCTTCCAAGACAGCAAGGTGTATCAGGACGCCGGATTCAAAAAGTTTTTGCTAGAACGATCTCGGGGCTACATCATGTCCGACTCCCCCCCCGGACTAGGCGTATTTGGCCCCTCTGGCGGGAAAGAGGCGTGGCAGTGGGGGTATGGAATGAATGTCTATGGACTGCCGGTGGAGGTGGCGGAGGAGAGTGTGTTCCCCCGCCACTTCAAGGGGATCGTGGAGTGGATGACCGAGATGGCGGGGGTGGAGGGGTATGTGAATGAGATGGTTGTGGAGGTGGATGTTGAGGGGGTGGAGGAGGTGAAGGGGGAGGGGTGGGGGACGGAGTTGGTGGGGGCGGAGATTTGGGAGACGGAGGCGGGGAGGAGGCAGTTGAGGGGGGAGGTTGAGGTGGGGGGTGCGGTGGATGGGAGTGGACAGATGATTGAGGGAGTGAATGGGGGTGAGGTTGAAGCTCAGCTGGTGAAGGAGGAGGCTGAGAAGGATGCAGTGCAGCCTCAGGAGGAGAACACGAAAGAGGTCACAGCCCAGTTTGAGAACGCAGCCACGGCCCATACCGAGGTTGAAGCTCAGCAGGTGAAGGAGAAGGCTGGGAAAGATACAATCCCGTCTCAGAACCCAAACACCGAAGACCGTACAGCCCAAACTCTGGCAGGCGCCACAGCCAAACTCCAACTCCTAGGCTACGACGGCGCCTCAGACGACCGTCCCTCGTCAACCCCCCCCACCACGTCCTCCTCTACATCCACCTCTATCTCTACAACCTCTATCCCCAGCACCTCCAGCACCTCCAGCACCTCCAGCACCTCCAGCACCTCCAGCACCTCCAGCACCTCCAGCACCTCTACAGCAATCCCACCAGAGCGCATGGAGAGGCTGCCAAGCTATGTGGAGACGGACGAGGGAGAGCCGCAGGTGAAGCTGAGTAAGGAGGAGAGGGCGGCGATTTTGCAGATTACGGTGCTTTCGTCGCCTGTTAGGGAGAAGGAGGGTGCGGGGATGGAGGGGGGGATGAAAGGGGATGGGGAGGGACGTTGATGGGGAGAATGGCAATGACAATGACGAGTTCTTGATAGACAGATAGCAGCGATGAGAGCCATGAGAGCGAATAGATGAGATAGCCACCACCTACACCCAACTCTCCTACTCGACTTCTACCGTAGGCACAATCCAGCTTCGTCACCACCTCCCACACACCCACTCAGGTCAGCATTAGCGTAAATCACGAACCGCCGCCATCCCATATCGCCGTACCCCCAATATCCCCGTATTCCCGACCTTGTCTCCGAAAACGCCATCTATTGCATCTAAAGTGAGTACTTCCCTCGGAGGATCCCTCCCCTCCCCGCACAGCACAGCACAGCACAGCACAGCACAGCACAGCACAGCACAGATGTCCGTCCAAACACGGGGGGTCTTCACGTGATTAAAGGAGGTGTAAAAAGAAGCATCTGATTGACAGATTGGCAGAGGTTAGCGGAGGTTAGCAGGAAATTAATTCTTCGGGTAACTTGGGAAGAATTGGTGATTGGTCATCCACGCGGCTAGGGCCAGCCAACCGCAGCATCGCGGTGCCACGGCTCTTCAGTAAAAGCCGCGCCGTAGCGTGGAAAATGGAAAAGTGTAAGGAAGTCGACCAAAACAATCTAGCGGCATCCTGGTTGTCCTGGTTGTCCTGGTTGTCCTGATTGTCCTGGTTGTTCTGGTTGTCCTGGTTGTCCTGGTTGTCCTGATTGGCCCTTTCATTAATAATCCATCCACTCCCTCTCCACTCTCTGTCTTGTCATTGGTTACCAGTCAATGCCACCTCTCAAACACCCCCCACCCCCACCCCCACCCCTCCACCCCCCTCCAGCTCCTTTCTCCCTCCTTTCCCCTTCCTCCACCCCCTTTTCCCTTCCACCACCCCCTTTACCCTTCCACCCCCCCCAACTGTATCGGGCCTAGCCACGAGGCAGACAACAGGGGGTACGTTTGAAAAATCTACTCGCACCTCTTGTCTCTTCTTGTCTTGTCTCCGGAGCGGAGCAAAGAGGCTGACCTGACTCTTAAATCCGCGCCCAGAAATGGATCTGGCATGCCTGGCTATCTCCACTTCCAACCATCATCCTTTGTTCTATAATAGGAGGCGCCATAGCACCTGTACTCTAATCTGATTTCTTTTTCTTCTTCTAATTCTCACTTCATTCTCGACAATCAACAAACATCTCCCACCTGCCTGCCTTCCAATGACCTCCCAAGTCGAAGGCCAGTCGGTCTATGTCCCGCCCTATGCAAAGGGGTCGGGCCACGAAACAGCAACCACCACTTCGCTGACTTCAGTTGAGGCTGCAAAGGCCGAGCTGGCTAATGCGAATGAGAAGGATATCGCCATGGGGACGGATGAGAAAGATGCTGCCGCCCTCCACCTCGATGATAAGTCTGAAGAGGTCGCCGACGACGACGAGGGGGACTACCTCCCCATGGGCCCTAAACTATACCTTATCTTCTTCAGTTTGATGATGGCCGTCTTCTGCGTTGCCCTCGACAACACCGTGAGTCCCCCCCCCCCAAAAAAAACCCCCCCCGTGTTCTTGTCCCCCTAACTAACCCCCCCAGATCATCGCCGTCGCCATCCCCCGTATCACAGATCAATTCCACAACCTCAACGACGTCGGCTGGTACGGCTCCGCCTACCTCCTAACAACCTGCTCCTTCCAGCTCCTCTTCGGAAAATTCTACTCCATGTTCAACGTCAAATGGGTCCTCCTCACCGGCCTCGCCATCTTCGAGATCGGTTCCCTAGTCTGCGCCCTCGCCCCCACCTCCATGGCACTCATCATCGGCCGCGCCGTCGCCGGCGTAGGAAGCGCAGGTATCTTCACCGGCGCCCTCGTCGTCCTCGCCCACACCGTGCGCGTCGAGAGGCGCCCCGCATTCTTCAGTCTCATCGGCGCCATGTACGGCATTGCCTCCGTCGCCGGCCCCCTGATGGGCGGCGCCTTCACCGAGAAGCTGACCTGGAGATGGTGTTTCTATATCAACCTCCCCATCGGCGCCGTCACCACCGTCGGGCTCCTCGCCTTCCTCAAGCTCAAGAAGAAGGCCAAACGCAAGGAGAAGTCCTTTTGGATCACCTTCAAGCACCTCGATCCCCTCGGCACCGCCATCTTCGTCCCAGCCATCATCTGTCTCCTCCTCGCTCTGCAGTGGGGCGGCGTCATCTACGAATGGGGCAACGGTCGCATTATCGCCTTATTCGTGCTCTTCGGCCTCACGATCATCGTCTTCATCGCCCTCCAGATCTACCTCAAAGACGACGCCACGGTGCCCGCGCGAATCGCATCCCAGCGCACCATCGCCTCCTCCGTCCTCTTCGGCCTGTGCATCGGCGGTTCTTTCTTCATCTACGTCTATTTCATCCCAATTTGGTTCCAGGCTATTCTGGGCACCAGCGCCATCGGCGCAGGCGTCGACTCCCTTCCCCTCATCCTCGCACAGGTCTTCGCCATCATCCTCTCCGGCGGCCTCGTCACCTACTTCGGCTACTTCGCACCCTTCTTCATCGCCAGCAGCGTCGTGATGTCCATCGGCGCCGGGCTGCTCACCCTCCTCAAAGTCGACTCTTCGAAGGGCGCCTGGGTCGGGTTTCAATTCATCTACGGTCTCGGCGTCGGCCTCGGGTTCCAGCAAGGCGGCGTCGCTGCGCAGGCTGTGCTGAAATTCTCCGATGTGCCTATCGGCACCGCTGTCGTCTTGTTCGTCCAGGTCTTGGGTGGAGCGGTGTTCGTAGGCGTTGCGCAGAATTTATTCACCACCAACCTCGTTAAGAACCTTACTGCGCTCCACATCCCCAACTTCGACCCGAGCGATGTCGTGCATGCGGGTGCGACGAACCTGCGCCACATGGTTCCACCCGAGAGGCTGCCAGAGGTGCTGGTCGCGTATAATGCGGCGATTATGAAGACATTCCAGCTCGGCTTGATTCTGAGCTGTTTGAGCATCCTCGGTGCCGTCGGGGTGGAGTGGAAGAGCTTGAGGGCGAAACCTGCCGCTGCGCCTGTTGAGGCGGCGGAGAAGGCGGAGTTGGTGAAGGCTCCCGAGGTCGATACTGTGGTTTAATCCCAACTTTTTTTTTGGGCTGTCTGCCTGCCCTTTCTTTTTGTTTATGGAGCGGTGTTTGTTTTTGGTTCACATATATCCCTTGGGTTCATTTTATTTGTGTAATTTTTTGGCGGGTAGAATGAGGATTATTGGGCATATTTGGGGCATTGGGATGGGGGATTGGGGGATAAATATTCAATATAATGGGGGTTTACATAGACGGGGTTATATAATATGAGAGAGGATCAGGGAAATAAAAAATTAATATCATTTGAACAAACAAACTCTCTTGAAGCAAGTGAACTGGAACGAATTTGGAGAGGATATGAGTAGGTGCAGTTCTGCCGATTTGCTGCGACCGGCACTCTAGGCTATAAACGACGGCCTCGTCATGGCCGTCGTCGGAGAAGTGAAGGAAGAGACCTCGCCTTTGTGGTGATGGCATCTGGGCCGTTGGACTTGCTGTCGGCCGAGAAGCTGGTGATGGATGTGGAACTCCGCCGTGCGTACGGAGATGGGTTCGGTGAGAGGATGCTGCTGTTGCTGTGTGCTCTTGCTGTCGCTATATTCCTGCTGTCAGCGACTGGGCGCTCCCGCTGCCGTTTCTTGCCACACACTCGTCGTCGTCGAAAGCTATCTTGGCCCGAGAATCGCCATAACGAGGCCGATGAGTTTGATCTTCTCCGCATCAAGGAATGTACTTGCAACTTTTTGTCTAGTAGCTGGCTGTATACTTGGGCACTGGAGTAGCAGCTTTTATAATATCCTACCGGAATGAAGCTGTTGATAGTTGGGCTCCCATTTCCCATATAAGCGGGGATTTGAGAACAGTCAAGTGTGGACGCCGTCAACCCTCGAATTTTCGACCCGTTGCTCCTGACCCTCACTGTAGCTGTCTGATCTATTCCTCCCTACCTACCCGTCAAGTAGGTGCGGCCTTATAATGTTCAATTGAATCGATGGACCTGCGTGGATTCGAAGACGTTATGATCTCCATCATGCAGATGAAAATAAGAAGATTGATGCTCGAATATATGACCCGATTGGTGATTGTATCGAAATGCAAACAGTTAACTACGGAGAGATTCACGCTACCTTCTTGTCATGTCATTGTTTCTTGTCGTCTTCTTTCCTTGTTATCGCGTCTGTTCATTTTACCATTTCTCATTCTCACCTTGTCCTCTTAAGACTTCGTGGATGGTTCGGATGTGGTGCTCCGGGTCTGGCATGGGCGTATTCGCTGTTGGCAATGGGCTGCCCATGACTTCGGATATTAGCCATAGCCATAATCACTACTTGGGGTGTCTGGCAGTCTTGACTCTGTGGATGCCGCGCTGCTATATATTCATAATCTTCTGCCGTCACTGGTGTTGTGCGATCATCAGATAAGCTTCACGTCACTAAATATGCAATGGATCCAAGGCAAAGATCATAACAGTTATTAGGGGTATATAATAAATAATGTAACTCCAACGCCCATTAATCCTCATAATCCTCTATCTCATCACCATACCCCCCATGCTCCTCCTCCATATGCCCCGTTTCCCAATCAAACATCCCCCTACAAACAAAACACCATTCCGTCTCGCACCCCTCCACCATACACGTAATATGATCACACCCATCCACCTTATCCACCATCATCGTACACCCCGGACACTCCTTAAACCTCCCATCCTCCTTCGCCGTCACACAAGATTCACACCTCCAGTTCTTCACCTCCGCCGGCGCCCCATTCGCACAAACGCGCTGCATGTACTGTTTCGCCACCCCACACTTCTCGCACCACGCGTATATCCACTACCCCGCCTCCTTAACCGCAGTCTCTAGCCTAGAGACGGCGTGGATGCCAAACCCGTGCTTTGCGAATGTCTTGGCGACTGGTCGGCGCCGGCAGAATGGGCATGCGAGGGCGGCGGAGTTGAATAGCCCCCCTGCGACATTGAGGCCGTACCAATGAGCCAGGCAACCTTTGCAAACCCGCTGAGAACAGCCGGTGCGGCCGCAGGAGGGGATGAGATTGTATTTCTTGAAGGAGACGAAGCAGAGCGAGCAGATCCCGGATTCGGTTCTGCGGCGGATGACCCGGGAGCGGAGTTCTGCGACGATGTCGGGGGTGTTGCGGATGAGCTTGCCGTGGAGTGTGAGTTCACCTTGGGATGCGAGAGGGAGGGGTTCTACTTTCTCTACAAAGTCTTCTCTGCCGGCATCTGAGATTGTTTTGAAGAGTGAGCGCTTGGTGAACGGGGCTAAAATCTTATTACAATCGTTGAGAAGGAGCCAATCGGTGTTGCTTTCCCTTAATATCTTGAGCGCATTTGTTTCCACAATAGTTTCCACTCCAGCTGTGCAAGCGTAACATTTGAAATCTCCCATATCGGCAGGACGATACGCTTCAGGCCATATTACCCTGTTCAAGCACTTTGAGCACTGGAGCACAGGTGCTTTGCCATCCTCCCTATAATAGTGGCACTTTGGTTTGATCCTCAATTTCGCCGGGGAATAGATGACGTATTGTGCACGGCAGGTACGCAAACTGCATTCAACCCAAGTTGCCTGTGTCATCTCATCGTCTTGCTTCGTGACGTGCGCTGTTATAGCCTCCTGGCGAGCTTCTGGGGTGGCGTGGGTCCAGAGGCACTTTCCGCATTTGCCATCTACGCACATAATCGTGACTGAACGTGGGTATTCGCATGATGCATAAATGACGGTTGGGCCGATTGCGATGGTGGTCTTTGCTGGGGTCCATCCGATTTGTGGTCTCAAGGTTGTCTCCAAGTTGAACTCGAGCCTTTTGTACGATACGAGTCGTTCGAAGAGCGCGCGATCCTGCGGATTGAGAAATCTCTTATCCGACGCATCAGTCTCGTTTGTCTACAAAGGAAATGTTACTGATAGATTTTCTAGGCAAACACGTTTTGCAGGAGGTTCGTCTTCGCAGTGCGGGTTGATGCTCACTTGTGTTCCTTGCTCTTCGCCCTCTCTCTTCCGATACGCATCATCAGCATCAAGCAATAGACCTATACAACTGGCATTCCATGTCTCAGGAATATCCAAGTCACTCCATCTGTCGCGCCAACGCATCATCTCACGGTTAGCAACTTCTAAGAGCGGTTCAAGGCCTAGTTGAATGCTCAATGCAGCGAGCAATTGCTGCCGGTCTGGAAGAAAGCATTGTCCCAGGCACCACAATGTGGAGTAAAATCGGCCAGAAATAGTTGTTGTATTCATCCGACGCCAAAGCCATAGGGATCCTAGGAATCTGTACCTCCGGTGCGGCAGCGATGTGAGCTGGCATCTCCTCTGCCGTTAATATACGTGAGGCGTGTCAGGACTCGGCCAAGCCGGCGAAATATCCGGTAGTCACAGGAGCGTCCGATTTCAAGAAGATCACTTCGCTGGAGGGAAGTGATTGGCTTGCTTTCCTCGTCGTCGTCGTCGGCCTCTTGGGTGAACAGTGATGTTGGATCGAGGCAGACACAACACAGGGAAAACGCTGTTCCTTTGGCACTGATGCAATGGTGTCCATTGCCTCAGTAGTGAAGTCATATGACTCCTCAAGCCAGATCTTCATGCGATCCTTTTCGTCAGCATTTTTTATCTGGTTCACCTGACGGCCAAATTCAGTGATGATTTCGTCTCGCGAAGGATTCTTTCGGTCACTGCAGACAACCCTCCACAGTGAGCCAAATACAGGGTTAAGAGATATCGCAGAGACATCATCACGTATGAATTTCTCGAGCTCTTCAATGGCAGTCTTCCTGTACTGCGGGTTTTCTGTATACCGCTTTGCAAAGTCTTGAACAGGTGTCGCTTTCTGCGGTTGCTCGGAACTCGGTGACTGTAGAAGGATTGGACGATCTGCCGAACTTTTCAGACACGAAGAAAGGGGCTGCATTGGGATCCTTCTCGTCTACGAGCGTCTCTATGTTCTCAACAGATTTGTATCGCAACATATAGGAGTCCGACGGGCGTTACGAGTTGTGCTTTCTCAACTCCCATCCAGGCCAACAGTACCTCAACCGTCAACTGCGAAAGTCGAAGTAATCGTCGGATCCGCCAGGTCGCTTCGCTCCCAGTCGGAATAAGCAAGTTGTCTTGTGGGAAGCAAGATGTCTTGCCCCAACATTTAATTTCCACAACAATTCTATACAGTGTTCGGCGGATATATATCCGGGTAGTATCCGTGAGTATCCGGCCAAAATCCTACGGGTAGAGTAGGTATATATCCGGATACATGAGGCTGAATAGAGTATATAAAAATGAAGCTTTTGATAATACTAGTAACCTACCCTAACCCCTTATTCGTGTGCCTCATCGTCAGCATCATCGCCATCACTATCAGCCTCTTGAATCCGACCCCAATTCCGTAAGCAAAGTAAAAATCTAATTGTTGGCGGTGATAACCTATTCCGCTTTTTTGTAATAATATCACTACCATTACTAAATACCCGTTCTGATGCTGCGGATGTTGCTGGAATTGCTAAGTGATCACGAGCAATACGGGCAATAACTGGATATTGGTATTGCTTTGCGCACCAATATTTGAGAATATCAGTGTGCTCACCAGGCCGTGGTTCAAGCATCCACCGCCTCCATTCTGGCTCCTGAAATGCTAAGCCCTCTGACGCAAATAGGTCTTCGTCAGAATCAGGCTCTTGATCTATTGTAGTTGTAGTACCTATTGCTTCCGCAAGGGCTGTTTCACGGTTGATACGCTCTGTATCAAGGTGATACTCTCGCTTTTGGTATGTCCTACAGACGTCTTCGAATTGTGCCCTTGCTCGTGATCTTCGTGTATCATCTATAGTATTTGGATATAACCTTTTGAATACTGTATGATTCATTCGTGGGTCGCAAATTGTAGCAACAGCTGAGTGCTTATACTGCTGATTCGTCGTAAGGGTATAATACTCATTAAGCTTTTGAAGCGCAGCTCCGCATGCTAGTCCAATTGCAGAGCTTTTACCAAGATCTTCTTGTATCGATATAACTTTATTTATCATCTTTAAGTAAAGAGGGATAGTAAAGTTAAGGGTTGGATATGAATCGCTTTGTAATCGTCTCGATGGCTTTAAGAATACCAGGAATAATCGTTCAAGAGCTCCAATAATAGCCCAATCACTTATAGTTAACGCAATATCTTTCATACTAGGATCAAGCTTTTGTGTAGTACACACTGCAGTAATCGGTATTCGAAGCTTTAAAGCGGTTTCAAGCATATAGTACGTCAAATTCCAGCGTATAGGCATATCAAGTGATAATTGGCGTGGCTTTTGGCCTGCTGCCTTTATCTACTTCTGTAAAGCATCCTTCCACGCTCGTCAGTTCCGAAACACATAAATGTGTCTTCACAGCTTTTCAAGGGTTGCTGATACTTCAATAGAAGAGCTATCCATACGCTGCGGAATCCGGGCAAGACCTTGCTCACACCAGTATGCTTCTGTTTTTGTATCCGGGCTGGCTTTCAAGCTCTTAAGAGCAGCTTGGACTGCAAGATTAATGATATGTGCAATACACCGGACGTCCCCTTCTTTAACAGTAAACGTCCAAGGCTGTTGAATAGACGTCTGGCGTTCACCGGCCAATTTCTCAAATTCTGAAAGCATTACAGTATTCGCTGAGGCATTATCTCGTGTACAAGTAAAGATAGCACCTGTGATTTCGAAGCTATCTGTTACTGCTGCTAATTCTTGAGCGAGATATTCGCCGCTATGAATTGGTTCTTGAAGGTGGATTACATCGAGTAATACACACCGGTGCTGCCACTTCTCATTAATCCAATGACCTGTAACAGCAGCGTACTCTGTATAGTTTCGTGCAGTCCATGCATCCGTCGTTATAGATACCCGGCCGCCATAGGTAATATGAGCTTGGAGTTCTATTTGTAATAAGCCTCGGTGATATGAGAATTGCCGCTGTAGCTCTCGGTGTAGTGTTCGTGACGAGATTGACAAAGTAGTTGGGCTTAAGAATTGTACTAATTGATGAAACGAATGGCTTTCAATAAGTCGTAAGGAGAGGTTATTTGATACAACGAATGAGAGTAATAACTCTCGGTGTTTCGCTCTACTATTCAATCCTTGAATAGGCTGGATTTGTTGGTTTCATGGCTCAAAAAACAACGATGCACTACTCGATGGTTTTGACGGTGTATTCTTATGACTTTTCGTCGTATATGCTACTGTTGGATGCTTCTGGGTATAGTGCTTCCAAAGATTACCAGTCGAAGTTTGACTTAATAGTTGAGGAGTAGGTGACAATATCCACAGTTTGGTTGCAAGCAGGTCATCTTAACTGTAGGTGGATTACTATCAAGTATCAATCGTGAATATAATAGCTTTGTGAATAGTATCAACGTCGTCGGTGGCAGCATCTGTCCTGGAGGCTGGAGCCGGAGCGGTGTAGGATCAATATACTGTCGAATAGGGGTAGGCAGCGTTGGCAAGGTTGGTTCATTATGAGAATGAGTATCATAGCTATTATAGCCCTCAAGATCTGTCGGTATATCTGATAACGATGAGTCACTCATTCTAAGGATAGTTATTACTATTTACAGTATCAAGACAGGTCTCACGACGTTTGAAAAAAGAAGTCTTGGCTACGCTTGGCTACTCTTGGCATATATCCGGATATATACACCAATCCGCCGGATACTCCTCAAATATCAACGGGTAGGTATATACTCGAGGATATACTCGGATACTATGGGTATATTGGTATGGGTATATTGGTATCCGTGCCGAACACTGATTCTATAACGATTCAACAACATGTCTGACCACAAGACTACACTTCGTGAAGCAAAGGAATGGCTCCTTACAAATCCTTCTGAATTAGTTTCTACTGCTGCAACTATTTTCAAAGTCAAAGCAGATACCCTACATCGATCAATCCTCCGAGAAACGAACACAACAGCTTAACAAGAACAGCATGGAGGGCACAATAAGCTATTATCAAACACTTAAGTTGTCGTAATCAAACAATGGATAAATCAGCAATACGAGAATGGAGCAGGTGCTACAAAGCAGATGATATATGCTGCTCTCTGTCATATACGTGATCCATTACCACCGCCATCGGATAGTTGGATGAGAAAATTTGTCTAACATGAGCTTTCTGAATTTCATACAATTATTACAAATGTAAGGATGCCTCCTTACCTAGATACTCAAAGAACCTGTCTCAGAACTGTTACGGTCACTACAAGCATGAAATCCGACTCGGTGTGGTTTCGAACCAGTAGAGGAGCACTTAGCGAGTTACACTATAGTGGGGGACACTAAGGGTGTAGGGTTCAGGGTCTATGCTGACCTGTTGCAGTGGAAGGATCAGGGCTAGGGTTGGGATAACCGAGTCGGGCCCGTTTCGGGTACTCAAGGAAACAGACTCAACGGGGTTCCCCCTTCATCTTTTTTGTATCCTTCATAGTAGACCTATAGGATAGCATCCGTTTAGCCTCCAACTCGCACTCTCATATGCTATTACTGTGAGCTGGTGTAAAGGCGTAGGACCCAGGGTCACACGGGAGCTCAGGGAACCAGATCAGTAGGTAGGAAGTAGGATTCAATGCGTAACAATAGGTCTACATATATACAGCGACTATTGACTGGAGGCCTCACTCCGAGCCTCCAGCCCCTTATATACAGGAACCCGTAGGCCTTAATTTACCGAGCCCGCCAGGTCCACTGTAAGAGCGTGACACCTCACGTGCCCTCACGTGAGGGCCGCCTTACAATTACCTCCCCCTTCTAGGGAATTGCCCCCAATTCCAGGCATAGAGATCAGGGCTGATTGCGCCCTTGTTTGGGCTTGTTTGGCTTGTTTGCTCGCGCGTAGGGTGGGTTGTTGTTATCGAACTCGCGCCTGTCAGGGGGGTCCCGTGACCCCCCTTGTTGTTGTGCCGTGGCCACCCCCAGTTGTTGTAGCATCGCGCTTAACTCCCACTTCCTACCCAAGTTCCTACTTTCCTCACACAACCTCACACCAAGTGCCCGCTCTTCTGGGTTCTTGGCTTCTTCCTTTTGATCCTCTTCCAAGGTTTGCTTCAAGGCTTACTCCCTCTTCGCAAGGTATTTACCTCCCTTCCGTCCTTCGTCTTCAGGGACTGATCTGTGGATTAGTTCCGTCAATCATGGCTCCGCGCAAGCAGCCCAAGAAGACAGTGGCGCCTGTCGCCACCCCTCTCAAGCGCTCTTCCGCCCAGATGTCTGGGTCTCCCGAGTTGGAGTCACCTGCCACCCCTACTCCCTTCGGTCCTGCTTCCATTGCGTCCACCTCTCGCCCTCGCACCGTGCGTCCCTACCGATCACCTTCGGTTGAGGACGCTCCAGAGGAGGAGGAGGAGGTCGCTGCTCAGTTGGCCGCCAAGGAGATGCGTACGGCGCTGGGGTGGAAGCTTTCTGCGCGCCACCCAGTTCCAGAGTCTGTTGGTCCCCTTTGCGCAGGCTCCCGCGACTGCTGCGTCAAGTGTTCGGTCACCTATTACAACTATCCTGGACAGATCTGCTGGGTCCCTGTTGGCTTGGACAAGTGCGGCGACTGTCTCCAAGGAAACCACCACTGCGTTCCGGTAGGCCTCCTTTTCCTTCTTAGTGGGATATGCTGACAACCAGGCAGGTCGGTCCTGATCAGAAGGATGCCCTCACTGCCCTGCAGCTCAAGGCCGATGCCTATTTGAACTGTTGCGCTGATGACGAGGACGCTGGGCTGGAAGATGATTCGGTCGCCACCCGTGAGGCTCTGGCCTCCCTCCTCTTTGCCCAACGCGAGTTCACTACCGCTGATAAGGGCAAGGAGCCTCGCACCCCGAAGGTCAAGAATAAGGGTAAGAGAGCTGCTACGTCCTTCCATGAGGAACCCATTGCGCCTCTCCCTGAGGCTGGGGGCCCCGTCATCCGCAACCTCAATGACCCGCGCCAAGCCCTTCTTCACCACGCTGAGACCCTTGCTGAGCTGGATCAGGCCAAGACCAAGGCTCTCAAGGCTGCTGCTGCTACGTTCCACGCCGCTACTGATGCGGCTCTAGACGCCTACCAGGTTGGCCTCAACGCCCACGTCGCCGCCCTGAAGTTTGTCGTAGGTTTGTGATTCCCATCCTTCCTGGACGTTTTGCTGACCCTGTGGGTAGCTCGAGTGAGGCCTGTCCTGCCCTCCGTGCCCTTGTCGGTAGGACCTATTCTCCTGCCTACGCCTGCGGATCATGATCGTGCTCTTTTTGAGCGTTTGTTTGTGCGTCCAGACCAGTGGAGCTTCAATCCACGCCCTGCCCCCGTCGTTGCCCCCTTGTCTGACGCGCGCGTTTCTTCTAGGTCTGGGTCAGGGTCTGCTTCTGGGTCTGTGAGCCCTTCTCCTTCAGAACTTGACGCGTTGTTTTTTCCCTTAGTTTAGGACAATACACTACATTGCCTTCTGCGTCTGTTCCTTGTGATATGCCTTGATTAACGGTAGTCCTACGTCAAGCTTTGGAACCCACTGATCGTCAGCTGCAGTGTAGCCTGCCCACCTAATCAGGTATTCCTCTCGGATTCCTCTACCCCTCCGCACAGTCCTGTGGTCTAGGACTGCCTCGACCTTGTATTCTTCTTCCCCATCCACGATCTCTGGATCTGGTGGAGGATCGGCCTTCTCAACGCCTTCCCGATACCTCTCGAGTAGGGAGACGTGGAACACGTCGTGAATCGCCTTATACCATGGGGGAAGCCTCAATCGATACGCCTGTTTACCTATCCGCCCGGTGATCTCATATGGTCCGAGCCACCGGTGACCTAGCTTCCTACTTGGCTGGGTGGTTCTGATATTCTTGGCAGAAAGCCACACCCGTTCGCCGACCATGAACTGCATTGGCTTGTGGATCTTGTTATATCCTCGGACTTGGGCTTCCTTCGATCTCACCCAGGCCTCTTCAAGCTCCTTTCGTAGGTCGAGGATCTTCTGGACTCGGTCTCTTGCAACCGGCACCTCCCTTCTCATGGGGTTGTCCTCGATCCCTTGCCGCAGGTCGATGTTGATACCGTATCGAGCCTGATTTGGCGACATCTGGATGAAATCGTGGAAGGCATTATTGTAGGTAAGCTCCGCGAAGTGAAGAAGTTCTACCCAATTGTCCTGGTGCTGATTGCAGTGTAGGCGTAGGTAGGCCTCAATATTCTGGTTCTGCCTTTCCGTCTGGCCGTCAGATTGAGGGTGGAAGGCAGTCGATAGGTTCCGCCGTACTTTGAGGTGGAAACAGAAGGCCGACCAGAAGTGGCACGTAAATACGCTGCCACGGTCTGTGATTATTTCAGCAGGAATTCCAAAGTCCTTAACCCAATACTCAAGGAAGACCCGCCCCAACTCGGTGGCAGTAATGGTCTTCCGGCAGGGTATATATTTGGATACCTTGGTGTATCGGTCTACGATTACCAAAATGGAGTCTGAAGCCTTAGCTTGGTCTGCTCCTTGTTACGACGGAACAAGAAGGCTGGCCAACTACAGGACAGGAAGGAGGGAGGTCGCATGAGACCGGCCCTGGTACCTGGAGGGGCAGCGGGGAATAGTAGTTCCGAAAGTATCACGTGACGGACTCGCAGGATGATGAGAAGAGTCCTAAGAGTCCAGGACTCCGAGGACTCGAGTGAGTTCCCAGGAGTCCACTAGGCACGTGATGGACTCGCAGGATGATGAGAAGAGTCCTAAGAGTCCAGGACTCCGAGGACTCGAGTGAGTTCCCAAGAGTCCACTAGGCACGACGCCACTATATAAGTAGATAGTATTTCCTTAGATAGGAGCTTCGTGCTCAACTCAATACAGTATTTGTTATATACTAGTAACGTGTTACTTGAAGCCTTTGTGTCTGATCCCCTGCCTCCTCTGATAAGTAAACCCTTACGCAAGAGAACCTCTGTGTCTTCTATCGTTTAGAAGTCAGCGTTACACTCCTATACTAGGCGGCAGATCTGTGATGAAGTCCATACTTATGGACTCAAAGGGCTTAGTAGGCATTCTAAGGCCTTGCATTTCGCCGTAGGGTCTATGCCGTACCGGCTTGATCCGCTGGCACCGATCGCAGCCACGTACGTACTCCCTGGCTTCCTGGTCTAATCCAGGCCAGTAGTATTTCCGTCGGATCAGTTCCTGGGTCTTCTTATATTCGAAGTGCCCAGCCAAAGGGTCGTCGTGGCAAATCTTGAAGATTTCCATACGTACTGCCTGATTGGGAGGCACGTAGGCCGCTCCCTTGAAGCGTAGGATGCCTGCATCGTCTACTCTCCAACCTGAAGAGCCCTTCGCCCACGCCAACCCTGCTTCTCTGGCCCTGTGAACAGCGAGCTCGTCAGCCGCTTGAAGGGTTTTGATCAGATCCGCTAAGGGTTCGGCCGTGGCACTGTAGGCGCTCTCTCCCTGAGCCATGGCTGCCACCATAACTCGAGGGACAACGAGACCTGGACTCTTGGTGTCCTTACTCTGGTCTTCGCCCAGTGTGGTGCCTACTTCTTGTAAGTCAGCCACTACCCGCCTCATCTGCAGGGCTTCTTCTCCTGCCTGTATGGCTTTCTGGAGCTTGTTTCGAAGGGTAGGAAGCATCACGTTCTGGCTACCCTTCTCTTCCTCATAGTCTGGTCTCCTAGACGGCCCATCTGCGGGGTTGGTCTTGCCAGCTCGATAGGATATTTGGAAGTCGTAGGCCGACAACGCCTGCGCCCACCGCGCCTGCCTTCTTGTGAGGGCGGTGGTTTCCATGAAGTATTTCAGGTTGTTGTGATCCGTCAGGACCTCGATTGGGTGTTGGCTACCCTCTAGGTAATGCCTCCACTGTTCGAAAGATCTCACGATCGCCAAGAGCTCTTGGTCGTGGACCTCATAGTTTAGCTCTGCTGGCTCCAGCTTTTTGCTGAAGAAGGCGACTGGGTGCCACCCGCCCCTTCGTTCTGGGGTTTCTTCTACGTATTGGGAAAGATTCCCTGCCAACCCGAAGCCGGAGGAGTCTGTCTCAAGCCTAATCTTACAGCTTGGATCGAAATGGACTAACGTGGGAGCTGTGGTGAAGGCCTCCTTGAGGCGATCGAACGCGCCCTGCTGCATTGCTCCCCACACAAAGGGCCCGGTCTGTTTACCGGCCTTGGCCCCCTTCATAAGGCCAGTCAAGGGTGCCACAACAGAGGAGTACTGCTCTATGAAGCGCCGGTAAAAGTTGGCGAAGCCGAGGAACACCTGGACCTCTCGGTAGGTCTTGGGTGTAGGCCACTCAGCTATCGCAGCAACCCGGTCGCCTTCCATAGCCACTCCTTCTGTTGTGACGGTATATCCAAGGAAGCCTACCTGTTTGGTATTGAACTCGCACTTTGAGAGCTTCACATATAGGTTCGCCTCTCGTAGGCGACCTAGGACCTCCTGTACGTGGTGGGTATGTTCCTCCTCTTTAGAGGAATAAATAAGGATATCGTCGAGGTATACAACGCATATCGTATCAACGAGCCCTTCGAGGGTCTCGTTCATATAGGCCTGAAACGTGGCTGGCGCGTTGGCCAAGCCAAAAGGCATCACTTTGTACTCAAAGTGGCCGTAACGAGTGCGGAAGGCGGTCTTCCACTCGTCGCCTGGGCGGATCCGGATCCTGTGGTAGGCGTTCCTAATATCCAGCTTTGTGAAGACCTTCGCTCCTTGGAGCCGATCCAAGGTCTCTGTGATCAGCGGCAAGGGGTGCCTATTCTTTACGGTGATCTTATTCAGACCCCTATAATCCACGCAGAGGCGTAGACTGCCGTCCTTCTTCTGTACGAACAGTATGGGCGCGCCCGCTGGGCTTATGCTCCTCTGGATCCAACCCTTCCTTTCGCTTGATTGAAGGTATTCCCGGAGTGTGGCCAACTCCATCTCAGATAGGTTGTATACCGGGCCGTAAGGCGGCTCTTGCATGCTGGTATCGATACCGTGGGTCTTCCTACCCAGCTCGGGTAGGTCTTCTGCCCGCTCCTTAGAGGAGACGTCGGCGAATTCAGCGTACTCCCTTGGGCATTGGGGTTCCAACGCTCCTTCCGAGGTCAACGCCAGGACAAAGGCAGTATCGCCTTTGTCTAGCTCTTCAATACCCACCTCCATCGCCTTCGATATATCGAAGGGGTAGCGCCATATCTGGGTCTGCCAATCGATCTGGGGGTTGACCTGTACGATCCAGTCCATTCCAAGGATAACATCCACACCAGGGGTATCCATGGAAAGGAACGTCTGGTCTACGGTCGTCTCCCTTCGAAAGTGGTCCCGGGCCTTGATCTGTACGGTCGCCGCTCCGTATATGGCAATCTCCTTGCCGTCCACAGCCCTCGCTCGAGGTGGGCCCTTGTCTCGGCACTCTAGGCCCTTATCTTTTGCGAAGAGGGGGTGGATAGTTGACGCGTCCGACCCCGAATCGAGTAGAGCCTTGGCCTTGTGCCAGGTAGGCCCTACTTTGATTTCAATGTCGATCTCCATCCTCTTCGCCTGCATAGGGCGTAGGGCTTCGGTAGGGAGTCACTCCCACTTGAGGAGTTGGGTATCCAGCTTCCGGACTCCCGGCCCAGTGTGCTGGCTATGGCAGTCCTTTGCAAAGTGGCCTGGTCTGCCACAGTTGTAACAGGCGTTCCCTACTTGGGTAGGCCTTGCGCCTTGGGTGTCGGCTGGCTTGCGCGCAGGTTGTTGGTCCGATCGACGGCAATCCTGGAAGGGCGTTCGCTCCCGGTGATTGCCCGACTTGTGGCTATTGAAGTGGCCCTTCCGAGCTGGAAAGCCACCCTGCAGGGTTCCCTTATTCTCCCTTGTGTTGGGCCTATCCGTAGAAGGATTCTTCTCAGTTACCCACCGGTTGTTCATTTCCAGCATGGCTAGGATATTGACAACAGCCTCCCTGTGGGTCGTGGAACGCTCGGCGTAGCCACCCTCAAGGAGGCGCTGCCTCATTTCTGGGTGTAACTTCGTCAGGAGGTGGGTGGTCCTCTGGGACTCGGTGTAGGGCTCCATTTCCCGCTCCAATTCCTCGAGGTACGCAACGAATTTGCGGATACCCTGCCCCTTACGCTGGTGGGCGCCATTGTATTTGAGGGCTGCAATGCGTTGCCGGTTGGCTGGGTCGATATGGAGGTCGCGAAGGAACTCTTCAAACCCTGCGATATCTAAAGGGTCCTCGAGCCCTTCCTCTTGCGAGGCGCAGCGGTTGTCCCACTCCTTCATGGGGTCGCTCTCAAGGTATTGGGCGGCGAAGGCCACCTTGGATTGCTCGGTTGGGAACATTCTTGGCTGGTATCGGAAGGAAGCGCGGATTGAGGCCATAAACTCGTTGAGCTCGCGTGTCGACTCGCCTTTGTAGACCTTAGGGTCCTTGACCTTGCCGAAAGGCCTATACGACGGGGTTGCTTCTCGCGATACTACGGAGGCAGTCTCTTGTTCCTCCTCGTTTGGGGTCCCCTCCCATTCTTCCTCACTGTCTTGGTGTCGCCTTTTCCGGCGTCCTTCTTCTTGTATTCGGGCCTGTCTTTCTGCGAAGACCCTTACTTCCTCCGGGTAGGCGCTATAGTCGTCGCCGTGCGATCGTCGGAATACTTGGAGGGCTTCTTCCATGGTATTGTAGTAGGCCCTCTCTTCTTCGATCCTATTCTTGAGGGCGGCCAGCTTTGACGGCATCCTGTCCGCTTTGCTCGTCGCGGAGCTGCTGGCTTCAGGGCCCAGAGTCGGTGGGCTGGCCTCGATGGTTTCTGCCGCTGGAGTCACTCCTCCGGAGGTCGCTCGGGTAATCCTCTTTTCCTGGCTCGCCATCCTGATCTGGTAGGCTGAGTATGGGTTGAGTCAATAGAATTGTAAAGGCGTAGGACCCAGGGTCACACGGGAGCTCAGGGAACCAGATCAGTAGGTAGGAAGTAGGATTCAATGCGTAACAATAGGTCTACGTATATACAGCGACTATTGACTGGAGGCCTCACTCCGAGCCTCCAGCCCCTTATATACAGGAACCCGTAGGCCCTAATTTACCGAGCCCGCCAGGTCCACTGTAAGAGCGTGACACCTCACGTGCCCTCACGTGAGGGCCGTCTTACAGCTGGGTGCCCTGTGTCCTTACAACAAAGCCTATATCACGACAGCGAACAACAGCACATGATGAAACAGTAGTTGAAGAATGGTTTCAAAGAGATACTACATTTCTACAAGAGCATGGGATAAAGCAAGAGCATAGTTGCAAACCATGCAACTTATAGAATATAGATGAAACAGGATTTCGAATTAGAATCCTAGGTGGTGAACAAGTTATGGTGCCTATTAGAATATACAAACTCTACACACCAAGTCCTGAAAACAAGAGTTCCCTTACTGTTGTTGAAGCTGTCTCTACAAGTGGGCAAGTGATTCCACCTGTTATTATCATACAGGGCAAAATTTTGGCTTGTCACACCAACAACAAGAGCAATACTACTCAACGATTGCTACAACCCTCTATGATTCATTACACGTCATTGCTCCTTAGTTACTGGGCCGATATGACCACATAGCATATCTCTACAACCCTCTATGATTCATTACATGACATCACTCCTTAGTTACTGGGCTAATACTACACATGACATATCTCTATCAACTAGAGGCCTAGGAACATGAACAATAGCTCCAAAAGCTTCTACAACCCTCTATGATTCATTACACGTCATCGCTCCTTAGTTACCCACAAGATTGGTTAAGTTATGACATAATTTGTATATAGGGGTACTCTGACCTTGGACCTCCTTTCACTTCCTATAGGCTAGGAACCTAGGAGATGGTTCTATGGGATTCTCTTACGTCGACTACAGTTACCAAGCCTGGTTAGTCATGGAAAGTCATGGAAAATGAGAGAACTACACTCCTTTAGCATAAATAGGATTGCCCTTTACTTAAGAAAGGGCAAGCAGACAATACAGTAAATCGACTATCACATACTTCCACGTCTTTTCCAAGCTTCCAAGCATTGATCTTGTTACTCCTTGTTTCTGAAAAGTCAGTGAGGTGCTAACCTCTCACTTATCCCTGAGTTCTCAGACTCAACATTTGTTACAACTTGTCTAAACCACTCCACTACATCATACACCTGATTGCTGCGTTGTGGAATAGTCTAAGCTACGACCCTTTGGCTCTTTTTCCTAAGACAGTGTGTTGCCTTGGTAAAATCATCCCTTTCTTGGGTGGCTAGATTCTCACATCTGGTGCACCCACCATTACACTAACCTGCCCTAACTCTCCCCACGTGACCGTAACCTGCCCGACTCTGATCCTTTCCGTCACTGAGGGCGGAGGCATCCTTACAGAGGCAGGATCTGTTAGCAAGTCTATAGAAGAGGATATAAAGGCTTTACAAACTGTAGCTAGAGAATATCAAGAGGAGGATATATACAATATGGATGAAACAGCATTGTTTTAGCAAATGGTTCCATCTAGAGGTCTTGCAACCTAATCACAGCTAGGATAACTCTTGTTTTCTGTGTTAATGCAACTGGTACTAACCACTTTTCTGTTTAGATAATTAGTAAAGCAAAGCAACCTTACACACTTCGGAAGATCAATGTCTTAACAATGGGTAGAGAGTGGTGGTAGAACAAGAAAGCCTAGATAAACACAACTTTAATGAAGGAGTGGTTACAAGCCTTCTATTAACATATTAGAACATCTCCAACTATCCTTCTCTCTGTGGATAACTTCTCTAGCCATTATTGTGGTCTTGAACTTAATCCTCTACCTCTAAATATTTGAATCTGCTAGCTTCCTCCTAATTCAACAAGTTATTTTAACCTTTTACTTAAGGAATACAGCCCTTTAAAGCTTATTATTGTTAACAATGGCTCTCATTTATGTTACAGTGCTTTGATTCTAACATTAATCTAGTTTAAATAATGAACCTTCATCTTACTATTTAATGGGCTTTATGAAGCTAGAATATCTACTTACACAGCACAGCAATAAACAATTGCTTTTGAAAAAGCACACTTTTAATTATACCACTTGCTCATTAATCCCCAAATCTATCTGAATTATATGATAACGTTACAAGAGCTGGAAATATAAATATACAAGATGCAATAGCATTACACAATTTCTTAAATCCTAATGAGGAAACACAGGCCTAGAGTAATGATACTAAGACACTAACAGAGGAGAAGGTTTTACAAGATATTATATCAAGTCATCTAAGTCAATGTAATGATGCTCAAAATGAAGAAGAAGAAGAAGAAGCAACCCTAGAGCAGCCTATACCTTCAATACAGGCTGCTCGGTGGCTTGTTCAAATTCTAATTGAGTTTACAGAAAGTCGAGATGATATCTCAACAGCACAATAAGAGCTATTGAGCGATATGACGTAGATTTAGAGGCATTAGATGTTAATGGCAGAGTTCAAAGCAGTCTAGATAGTTGGGTTATATAAGCATTCAGTTCCGCGATATATTCATTAAGGCGATATCAAATTAGTGGCTAGATTCCATTGGCTTAGCGGGACTCTACTGTATTTAAGCTGAAACCCTCTATTAGAGGGTTTCAGCTAATTAACATGGTGCCACGTGAGCTGACAGCTGATCAAAGAGCAGTCAGGGTCTAGGGTGAAGTTTAGTATATTTAGCTTGTAGATCACGATGTTAGTCCTGTGACCAAGAGTAATGGTATATAGTAATGGTATATTGATAGAAATTAGGATAAATTTATCATATAGATAATAAATTATGGTAATTACATTAGAGTTATAAGTGCCGTATGTCTCAGAATGCATCAGCTTACAGTGGCTTCCCTACCATCACCACCACTGCCATCACACACAGGTTTGTGTCGACTTTGGGAGGCCAGCCTTCCTACCACCTAGCGCAAAGGTTGGTATCTATTGCAGTAGTTAACATAATATATTGTTCAAGCTGGTTCCAAATGCTATATAAGGCTAATTAGTGATATATTCCGTTACTGTGAGCCGTTACTCTAACCCACATCTGAATAGTACCCTCCTCTACCTTCTAAGTCGTTGCGAATGTCAAGGAGTATCAATGGAGGCTTCATCATTCTGAAGGTCCTTATTTAGAACCCCAAAATTTCGCTTCCTCTGAGTTTCCAATCTTCCATTGCGACCTTATGTAGCTCTATGTGGCATTGATGGGTCTGGTAGGTCTTGTTCAGCATCCTCCTCGTCAGATGATATTACCATCGTCATAGCAACTTGTCGATCAGAGTCCTCAATTATAGAGTCTGGGTCAGGAGCACCAAATATATGGTCTATATTATCCCAATGATTATCAAGTTCCCACTTATACCTATGATAGTGTTTAACAATCATCGACTCTCGAACTGTAGTCGTACTCATTTGTGCCCTGTGGTATTCATGGATATCGTGGGCAATATTAAATATGCGCTCAACTCCAGTACCAGTAGCTGTTTAAAGCGATTTGTAAGATATTTGCGTTACTCTTAACTGTTACTGTAGGAGCTTACCTGGTACTGCAAGGATATCCCATGCTTCGCAACTGAAGGGTAAGAGAGCTCTAAGGTCTTCCACACTAGGAGCACTGGAGTATCTGCATCAGCACTAACCACTGGCGCATTTAAATAACGCTCAGCTTCATTATAGCTGGTACTTAATGGGCTCTGCCACCCTTTATGTAGCTGCCGGTTCATCCGAAATACCGCATTAAGACTTGTTGGTGTATAGGGGCAAGGCGGTACTGCCTCATGCTGGTCCCTCGAATCTTTTTGATAGTAAGCCTTCCAGTAATCTAAGAATATTTGGCGGTACTTCTTTGAGTGGTCCCATTCAGGAGCATTAAAAATGTCCAGTTTCTGAGATGGATCAAGAATTGCAGCAAGAGCATACGTCTGTTCAACAGGACCACCAGTTTCAGTGTAATAGTGCCTTAACTTTGCAACAACTGCAGTAATAGCAGCAGTAAACTCGTCTACCCAAGGATTAGATGCTGTATCCTTGTTATATAGCTTTTGATTGATATCATCAAGATGGTCAAATAATGTATTGTATACATTCCATGTATGGTTGATTGTAGTGTCTTTCGTGTTTCCAATAAGATGAGTAAATTCTGCAAAGGGCTGCAGAAGAGCGACTAAGTATTTTAGTTTTTTCCAGTCGGTTGGTGATAATGCGAATTGATCAAGATGAGGCTCCTTAATAATCTGTTCCTCAAGCCAACTTTTAATTGGGATGCGTAGTCTTATCGCTCGGACTATCATGTCATATGTAGAATTCCAGCATATATCAATATCCCGTTTTAGCCGCAGTAGTCCCTTTGCTTCTATATCAGATTGCTTCTGGAGCAATAATTCAGTTTTCTTTGCAGACCTGCTCACAAGATTGCTAAGAGTGCGTATCTGTGTATTTGACGTCAGTTGGCATTACTATCAAGCGTTACTATTATGGACTAACCTTTCTAATAGCTGATGTGACTGTCGTATCATCAGTAATTGAAACACCAGTAACATCTATAACTTCTTCAGCTATGTCGACATTGAAGGCCTTTAGCATAGCTTTTACAACTAGCTGTATAACATGCGCCATGCATGGTATTTTTGTTGCATCACTACTCCACTCTACTTCTTGTGTAGTACTTCTCATGTAGCTCTCAAGTTCCTTGCGCATTGTTCCATTGTTTGATGCATTATCAGTTGTCACGCAAAAAGTCGTCCCGTAATATTGAATTGTTCCAGTACATTGTGTACAACAGCTGCCATATTTTGTCCTGAATGGGCTCCAGTCATTGGCTCGAAACCAATAAGACACTATAAGATGTATGTTAGTAAGTTAATATATTATTATATAAGTTATAATCTGCTCACCTCTCTCCATTGCCAATCGTCAGTGATATAATACACAGTAATTGCTAAAAACGCTAATTTGAACAGACTTTGCCATCCATCAAGGGCAATTGAAACCTTTGCCATAGGCGGTAAATCCAATAGTAGCTTCTCCATGACGTTGTTAAATTGCATTGTTAATTCTTTGCGTATAACTGTCCGGTGTGGAATTTCCAGGTCGGGTTTCAACATGTTTAGAACCTTTCGCACCTCCTTGTTCTCCACTATTCGAAAAGGGAGGCTTGATGAAATTATGGCTATAATCAACTGCTCTCACCATGCTGTATGTGTGAAAGGCTGTATGGTATTCCTTTCCAAATGCGCACGCGGCAGCTAAAGAAGGTCATTAGCGTTACTCTAGAACGTTACTCTAGACCACTGGATAGATAACTTACTAAGTGTAAATGAGTTTGCGAGCTGGCTCGAAAGGCGAGTTGATATCCTCAGTGTCAGAGGTAAGCGGATGCTCAAATTGTGACTGATTCATCATTGTAAATGGGCTTGGGCTCGACATGTTGTTAAGAGGATAGAGAAAATGTACTGTAGTAGGAGTGTAGGTCAATCAGACGAATGATGAATGTCAAGTGAGGCCTTTTGGAAGGACGGCCATTTCTTCATAGTCTTTTGCAATAGAACAAATGGTAGTACAGAATACAAGAATGCCACATTGCAATAGGGTAATATTTGAACTCTTTGTCATTACTCTTTGCCGTTACTCATTGCCGTTACTCTTTGCTATTCCTATTTTGTGTTAGTTGAACATAGTATTATGGAGTTAAACAATTTTGTCTAGCTCTAATTAGGTTTACCATAACGCTAGAGAGTAATGCTTACGAGTTTTAAATTACAAAATCAGCAATTTGGTTTCATTGGCTTAACAATTTGCTACATTAGCCCTATCTTATTTCAAAGTCTGAAGCTATATCTAGTACTATTAGCTGTTGCTACAGCATATAACAAGATAATGAGCAGTGTGTATAACCCTAAGTAGATACAGATCGATTATATTTCCTATGTAGCATAATATAAAGTTAAACTGTATAACCGACATTTGATTGTTAATTGGCCGGGCTGTATTCCTTGGCTCAGCCGAGGAGTAGAAGCATGCTGGCTTTTTGCTTTTGGGATCTCTTCCGTTACTGCTGGCCGTTACTGTAGCCTACGTGTAACCGAGATGATGAGTAGTAGCCCTTATTTTTATTGGATGCAGAGTCTGTAGCTAGTGTAATATGAATTGGAATTGCAAAATAGGCGTTTGACTGTTAATTGGTCGGACTGTGTTCCTTGGCTCAGCCGAGGAGTAGAAGCATGCTGGCTTTTTGCTTTTGGGCTCTCTTCCGTTACTGCTGGCCGTTACTATGAGTACAGTAGTCACTATTCGGAGTACTGACAAATAGTTTTATTAGATAGTAACGGCAGATAGTAACGGCAGAAGATCTCAAAATGGAATTCAGTAACCACAAAAACTCCATTGGTTTAGTATACTATAGTACAGTATACGACGTGAATTTACTCCTCCTCCTCCTTCTCCTCCTCCTCCTCTTCTTCCTCCTCCTCCTCCTCCTCCACCTCCTCCTCCTCCTCTACAACCCTGACTATGAAGCCGTTGAGGCTATCCTCGTCCTCATCATCGTCCTCCTCATCCTCTGATATAACCACCTCCACTTCTTCACTATCATCATCAAAATCTACCAGCCCATCTTCAACATCAGCATTGCTGTTATTCTCCCACTGCTTCACGAACTCTTTGATATTATCAGGGTTGCTAACCCCCCCAGCAAACTCTTCGATCTCCTTCCTTGAGAGTTCGGGCATAAGGATGTTGCCAGCAAGGGCAATATTGCGCTCCCAGCGCTCAATGACTGGGACCATGTTGCTGGCCCAGATATCCTTTAAGGTATTTTCTTCACCGCTGTCACTAGTCGATGTCTTGCCAGTCTAACCATTATGTTAGATAGTATCGTCATGTTTTAGCTATTACTTACAGCTTTGCCTTCGCCCTTTGGTAGGGCCTTCAACTTCTCCTCCAGCTCCTCTGCATTAATGGCCGCAATAGGTCAAAAGTGGGGGCTAAAACTCAATATCTTAATAACTACAATACTAATTGCTTTAAAAATCAAATAGACTACTTTAAATGCTTATAAAAGGCTAAGTACATATTTTTATAACTTATTATTAAAGGGTTGTTGAGATATTAAGTTATGAAATTCTTGATTTAAGGTGTAAAATGGATTGGCCGGTTCGCTTGTTTGGCCGGTTTGTTATACATGTACGTTAACTTAAATATAAAAATATAAAATAATAACGTTAACGTGCATGTATAACGAAAGTGCCAAACAAGCGAAAGTGCCAAAATATCGCGACTACCCCATAAGAATTGCGATAAATCCACCACAACAATATAAATTAATTAAAACTACTCGGAGTCCTCTTCCTCAGACCTGTCTATTACAATCTGACAAGTGCGCGCATTGTGTCCAGTCTCACCACACTTGCCACAGCGACGTGCATGGGTTTCTTCCCTTGGCTTCCGACCACTACTTGCCCTTATTTCTTGCTCTACTTGCTGCACAACGTCCCTCTCGTCCTGTACCTCCTGTGCTACCTGTTGACTAAGTGATCCTCCTTGCTGTAGTCGTGTTTTTTTAGCTCTCCGGCGCTTGCTTAGCACTTCATTTGCCTGTCGCAGGTTTTGGTTCTCTGCTTTTAACAATGCTAATTGATGCATTATTTGCGATGCACCCTTTGTAAACTGGTCAACAGCTGCATAGATTGAGGTTGGAGAGCTATTTTGATGATGCGCAATTCGGTTTTTAATGAAAGTAGACTGTGATACAGCTTCAGTTGGGTTATTTGGTGTCTGAGAAACCCATGGTTGAGCGGTGTTTGGGCGAGAGGTTGGAGGTGGTGGCGTCTTAAACCTAAGGTCAAGTCTAGATATTACACTCTCAGGGCTAAATGGAAGAAGCCCAGCACCTCGGAACCCTCCCTGAATATTGCTTTCTGTCATTGCAATGTTAAATGCAGCGTGGAAGGCAGGAAAGAAGTCATCCTTAGTAATGTGAATAATATGAGCCCGCATCATATCTTCAGTTTGCCGACTGTAAGCTCTCTTTAATGGGCCAAAACAGCCAACATCAAGTGGTTGGAGTATATGGGAAGAGTGAGCAGGCATACAAAGCGTAATAATGTTGTGTTCTTTGCAGTACTCCTCAAACTTGTCTGAGTGGTGGCTCTCATGACCATCAAGGACTAACAAGCGATAACCACCAACACTCCGGGGCTTTGTGTGCTTCTCAAAATGCTGAATCCAATCCATACCTCTCTCGTTTGTAGTCCAGCCATTTGCAGTAACAGCGATTACCCAATCTGCTGGAAATCCGCTATTCTCATACCAAGATGCAAGGTGGTTTTTACCTGCCACAATGACAAATGGCGGCACTGCCCAACCTTGAGAACTAACGCCTTGGATTACTGTAACCCATTCCCGATTGCCAGGCTGCACCTTTTTTGCCTTTGCCCGCCCATCTGAGCTCGTTACTACCGTTGCGCTTGAGATGACGCCCATCATAAACCCAGTCTCATCAAAGTTGTAGATATCTGCATTGTTGATGCCATACTTTAGAATTGTGTTCCATACAAGCTCAAACCAGCCACGAATGACTTCTGGATCTTCGCACTTAGCCCTCTGGTAGTCGTATTTTCGCTGGAAGCGTGTCCGGAGCTCTACATGGCGCTTAACAAAGTTTGAAGCCCAACGTGACCCGACGCGTGGCGCGTCGCGTGTTGCAAGTAGTCGATTTGCCATATCTTCAACAATAGACAACTGAGGAGGGAACCCTTTAGCAGCTAAGTCAAGTATATACTGAACAAGAACTGATTCCTCTAGGTTACTTAATTTCCGTAAGTTGGCTTGGATATCGCGTCGTGAAGGTACACCTTGTAAACGGTGACGTAGCTTGCGGTGGTCTACGGAATAGATCCTAGCTGCAACTTGAAGGCGCAAATTTGGGTCGCTTTGCATAGCTTGGATAGCTAGCACTAATTTGCTTTCATCATTTTTATGGCACATATTGTTGTGGAGGAATTTAACATTTAGTTGGGGGGGTTTGTCACTGCATGATTTTGGCACTTTCGCTTGTTTGGCACTTTCGTTATACATGCACGTTAGTAATTATAAGTATCTTTGTATACAAATTTAGCTGTAAAGATACATACCCCCTGGTACGCCATTACCCCCATTACACCACGACCTACGTTAGTTATGTGGTCAAGCTCTCTAGTGATACGAAGAGTGAATGCTGACCCTCCTCCGGAGGTCCGCGTTCCTACTATATACACTTCCTTGCGGGGTTCGGAGGGCTTGGCACCACAGTGCACATGATGTGATGCTGCTCATGACAGATGTAGCGTGAGCGTAACTGTTATAATATAGCCAACTATAAGAACTACAGCAGAAGTGGATTGATTCACTTTTGCTAGTTTAACAGTAACTGTACATCATTACATGTGACAGGGACCAGTGCAAAACCGTCCGCGAGCGTAAAGATGCGTGATGGGGCTGTGATTAGTGCTATGCAAGCCTCAATGGCTACTGTTATAATTGGCATTGCAGGGTCACTACTACTATAACCTCTAATCCTAGCAGTATGTCTGTAAATTTACAACATATCGCTATTGACTTTGTCCCAAGGTTGGATTCTTGGCTTAATTGATTCTTTAGAATTTATGTGATATTTGCCAACTCTGTGAGTATGCTAGCATATCATAGACACATAATGCCCCCATATGATCCAGTTGTCCCCCTCAGTTTCATGGTGGGAAAATCTCGACCACAACATGTAGGTCTTAACTTGCGGCACATTGTACCACGACATTAGATGGCCATAGGTGAGGTGAGCAGAGTGACAGGGTGAGCAAACTGGCATCTTCTTCAGTATCCTCAGACATCTAGTGTCAAAGTAGACTTTGCTTTCTCAAATCTCTAGTTGCAGAAGCTACACAATAGCTGTATAGTTTGACTTGCGAATTTGCTTATTTGACCAAGACGCTACTACTAACCCGTTCAGCCACGATCACATAGGCTAATGCCATGTTACTTAAACTTGCCACCAAAGGGGAAGTCGTAATTGGCATCGGATTCCCTCTAGCCACAAGGTTCTGGTATGCAGATGCATAGAACAAGTTCGCTGTAGAATCGTAGGCAACCTGGTCAACCCTAGCAAGGCTAGAGATGTTTGATATAATCTGGCCAGTGGCAACATCCATAATATACGAGGCAGCTTATCCATAATCTGTAATTTTTGATCTGGAGCACCCTATAAAGAGGTGGTTCTTTGGTCCGAAGATAATGCTAGCAGGAACGCAGTCAGGGACTGGGTACGTGTGCTCAATCGACCTGCAATATCTAGTGTACAGATCGATCTGCCTGGATGCTCACCTGAAGATGGCACAGAAACATAGAATGCTTAGGCTCCAGGGTTAGAAAATCAATTATAATCATGATTATTTAAGTTAGTCGTAATCATAATCATGATTATTTATAAAGCGTATAACTTAACATATTTCACAAGTGAAGCGATCACATAAGTGAAGTGATCACCAAAACACCAAAGCGTGTCAACTTGACAAAAGTCAACATGCTGCAACCAACACAACCTATATCCTCTAATCAGGAGGGTAGAATACTTCTAGCTATCCAATCAATTAAGGAAGGGCATATTCAAAGTATTCGAGCAGGCGCAATGTCATATGATGTCCTATATACAACTCTCTATGAGCGGTTGAATGGAAAGGCTCCTTGACATGACTCTACCCCCAACTCACGAAAATCGACTCTGTGCGAAGAGTTAGCTCTTGTTCAGCACATACTCAACCTAGATTCATGTGGATTTCCGCCCCAGCCACAAGCTGTGCAAGAAATGGCACACCTACTACTCTCTGAAAACTTCATTAAGCGTCGACAGAAATCAAAGCAAAGTTTAGCTAGAAGTATGATTACAAACAAGCGAAATGTGAAGATCTAAAGATGATTGAAGAGTGGTTTTCTCTTGTACGAAACACAGTTGCAAAATACGGCATCTTAGAGTAGGATATCTACAACTTTGATGAAGTAGGTTTCGTAATGGGAGTTATTGCTACTCCAAAGGTAGTTACAAGCTTAGAAGCAAAGAGCCATCTGAAGACTATACAGCTAGGGAATAGAGAGTAGGTGTTAATTATCTAAGGTGTCCATTCGTATAGACACTGTATTAAACAGTAATAGCAATATAGGCTGTATACGGCCTATATACAGGTCTGTATCGTATTGTATATAGCAATACTAAGTTAGTGTGTATTTTAAATTCTAACACAGATCTAGTGTATGTTTAGTTCTTAATACTAGCCGTATACAGGCTGTATATAGCTAGTATTAAGGCTTAAAATTCAAAACAAGGGGATTTGAATGTAATGGTGGGTGCACCAGATGTGAGAATCTAGCCACCCAAGGAAGGGATGATTTTACTAAGACAACACACTGTCTTAGGAAAAAGAGCCAAAGGGTCGTAGCTTAGACTATTCCACAACACAGCAATCAGGTGTATGATATAGTGGAGTGTTTTAGACAAGTTGTAACAAATGTTGTGTCTGAGAACTCAGGGATAAGTCAGAGGTTAGCACCTCACTGACTTTTCAGAAACAAGGAGTAACAAGATCAATGCTTGGAAGCTTGGAAAAGACCTGGAAGTATGTGATAGTCAATTTACTGTATTGTCTGCTTGCCCTTTCTTAAGTAAAGGGCAATCCTATTTATGCTAAAGGAGTGTAGTTCTCTCATTTTCCATGACTTTCCATGACTAACCAGGCTTGGTAACTGTAGTCGACGTAAGAGAATCCCATAGAACCATCTCCTAGGTTCCTAGCCTATAGGAAGTGAAAGGAGGTCCAAGGTCAGAGTACCCCTATATACAAATTATGTCATAACTTAACCAATCTTGTGGGTAACTAAGGAGCGATGACGTGTAATGAATCATAGAGGGTTGTAGAAGCTTTTGGAGCTATTGTTCATGTTCCTAGGCCTCTAGTTGATAGAGATATGTCATGTGTAGTATTAGCCCAGTAACTAAGGAGTGATGTCATGTAATGAATCATAGAGGGTTGTAGAGATATGCTATGTGGTAATATCGGCCCAGTAACTAAGGATCAATGACGTGTAATGAATCATAGAGGGCTGTAGCAATCGTTGAGTAGTATTGCTCTTGTTGTTGGTGTGATAAGCTGAAATATGTATAGTGACTTGTAGTTTTGAGTTGGAGATTTCTAAGTTTGCTCTTGGGTTTGATAGCAAACTGAGTGTAACGAATGTCAGTATGACATTGAATAACCTAAATTAATAATTAGTTATATGCTATATAACGTCCGTGCATAATGAATGATATAACATAGCGAATGATACAGTCTAATGTGCTCACTTAACAAATACTATGATAATTTCACTACAATGCTATAAATCTATTAAATCCATGTAGAAAACTCATCCTTAGATACCTCTATTACATCTAACTGGTGCATGCATTGTCTTTTGTGCCACTACAGTTACCATAGCGCCTTGAGCATGTTTCTTCCCTTGGCTTCCGACCACTCCCTGCCTGTGTTTCTTGCTTTACTTGTTTTGTAAGGTCCCTCTCATCTTGTAACTCTTATGCTTCGTGTTGTGTAAGTGACCCTCCTTGCTATAGGCATGTTGTTTTAGCCCTTCTGCATTTGCTAAGTTGTTCCATCCCTTGCTAAAGCATTTCGTTCTCCACTTTTAACAATACTAATTGATACATCATTTGTGATGCTCCCTTTGCAAATTGGTCAACAGCATTGTAAATAGAGGTTGGTGAGCTATTTTGATGATGCATAATTTGATTTTTAATGAAAGCTGTCTGTGACAAGGCTTCAGTTTGGTTATTTGGTGTCTAGGAAACCCAAGTTTGAGCGGTGCTAGGGCGGGAGTTTTGTAGTGTCAGGGTTCTAAATCTGAGTTCAAGCATGGAAACTGCACTATCAGGATCAAATGGGAAAAGCCTAGTGCCTCGGAAGCCTCCTCGAATGTGTTTTCAATCATTGTAATAAAGAAACCAGCCTGCAAGGCAGGAAAGAATTCACCCTTAGTAATATGTATGATGTGAGCCTACATCATGTTTTTAATTTGCTGCCTATAATCCTTTTTCAGTGGGCCAAAACACGCAACAGCGAGTGGTTGGAGGATATGAGAAGAATGAGCCAGCATACATAGAGTGATAATATTGTTTTCCTTGTACTATTCCTCAGATTTGTCTAGGTGATGGCTTTCATGACCATTAACGATCAACAAACGATAACCACCTACAGTTCGAGGCTTTGTATGCTTCTCAAAATGTCTAATCCATGCATTTCTTATTTTTTCTCCAACCATTATCTGTAACAGCGATTACCTAGTTTGGTGGAAATCTGCTGTTTTCATACCAAGACGTGAGGTGGTTTTTGCCTGTAACAATGATAAATGGTAGAATTGCCTAGCCTTGGGAATTAACACCCTGTATTACTATAGCCAATTCACAATTGCTAGGCTCTATTTTCTTTGCCTTCATACGTCCATTAGAGCTTGTTACCACTGTTACAGTTGAAATAATGCCCATTATAAACCCTGTCTTATTGAAGTTGTAAATATCCGCATAGTAGATGTGCTGAAATTATTTTTTTCCTAGGTCTTTTAGATGCTCATGGGTGCATTTAATTATATTTGATAAGTTACTAAAATGTCGTCACAGGCTTCAACTAAGCAATTACTATCTCCTAGTATACAGTTATTAAACCAAGCTTCATCATCACAACTCAGCTCCATTACTTCAAACCAGAAGTGCTCTTGCACTTCCTTTATCTAGTCGCATATGCCAGGTGATCCAAATACAGTATATTTCAATAGTCAACAGGTGATTGTTTGGCATTGTGGAATTTGCAAGAAGGAGTATCATATGAGTGTCGCACGCAATTGACAGATCGTAACAAACTTTCTAACAACAACAACTATAGACTAGAAAATCAATTAAATTAATTATACACCTAACGTACATGTATAGCGAAAGCGCCAAACAAGCGAAAGCGCCAAAATTATCTACCCTCACGACAAACATTGCGATAAATCTACCACAACATTAGAAATCAATTGAAACTACTCGGAGTCCTCTTCCTCAGAGGTGTCTATTACAATCTGACACGTGCGCGCATTGTGCCCAGTCTCACCACACTTGCCACAGCGACGGGCACGGGTTTCTTCCCTTGGCTTCCGACCACGGCTTGCCCTTATTTCCTGCTCTACCTGCTGCACAACATCCCTCTCATCCTGTAGCTCTTGCGCCCCTTGTTGACTAAGTGATCCTCCTTGCTGTAGTCGTGTTTTCCTAGCTCTCCGGCGCTTGCTTAGTACTTCATTTGCCTGTCGTAGGTTTTGGTTCTCTCCCTTTAGCAGTGCTAATTGATGCATTATTTGCGATGCACCCTTTGTAAACTGGTCAACAGCTGCATAGATTGAGGTTGGAGAGCTATTTTGATGGCGTGAAATCCGAGTTTTAATAAATGTAGACTGTGACATAGCTTCAATTGGGTTGTTTGGTGTCTGAGAAACCCAAGGTTGAGCAGTACCTGGGCGGGAGCTTGGAGGCGTTGGTGTCCTTAACTTAAGATCAAGTGTAGATATCACTCTCTCAGGGTCAAATGGAAGAAGCCCTGCCCCTCGGAACCCGCCTCGAATGTTACTTTCCGTCATTGTAGTGTTAAATGCAGCGTGGAAGGCAGGAAAGAAGTCATCCTTTGTAATATGAGAAATATGAGCCTGCATCATATCTTCAATTTGCCGACCATAGGCCTGCTTTAATGGGCCGAAACAGCCAACATCAAGTGGCTGGAGTAGATGAGAAGAGTGAGCAGGCATACAAAGCGTAATAATGTTGTGTTCCTTGCAGTACTCCTCAAACTCATCTGAGTGGTGGCTCTCATGACCATCAAGGACTAACAAGCGATAACCACCAACACTCCGGGCCTTTGTATGCTTCTCAAAGTGCTGAATCCAATCCATGCCTCTCTTGTTTGTAGTCCAGCCATTTTCAGTAACAGAAATCACCCAATCGCTTGAAAATCCACTATTCTCATACCAAGATGTAAGGTGGTTTTTGCCTGCAACAATGATAAATGGTGGTACTGCCCAACCTTGAGAACTAACGCCTTGGATTACTGTAACCCATTCCCGATTACCAGGCTGTACCTTCTTTGCTTTTGCCCGCCCGTTTGAGCTTGTTACAACCATAGCAGTTGAGATAACGCCCATCATAAACCCAGTCTCATCAAAGTTGTAGATATCTGCTTCATCGATACCATATTTCGCAATTGTGTTACGCACAAGCTCAAACCAGCCATTAATAACTTCTGGATCTTCGCACTTAGCCCTCTGGTAGTCGTATTTGCGCTGAAAGCGTGTCTGGAGCTCTACACGCCGCTTAACAAAGTTTGAAGCCCAACGCGACCCAACGCGTGACGCGTCGCGTGTTGCAAGTAGTCGACTTGCCATATCTTCAACAACAGACAGCCGAGGAGGAAACCCTTTGGCAGCTAGGTCGAGTATATACTGAACAAGGACGGACTCCTCTAGGTTAGTTAATTTCTGTGAGTTGGCTTGGATATTGCGTCGTGAAGGTACACCTTCTAGACGACGACCTAGCTTGCGGTGGTCCACAGAATAGATCCTAGCAGCAACTCGAAGGCGTAACTTTGGGTCGCTTTGCATAGCCTGGATAGCTAGCACTAATTGGCTTTCATCGTTTTTATGGGGCATGTTTTGTTGTTGAGGAATTTAACATTTAGTTGGGGGGTTTGGTCACCGCATCATTTTGGCGCTTTCGCTTGTTTGGCGCTTTCGCTATACATGTACGTTACAGGTCTGTGCTTAAATTGCAGTAAACGAGTGTCTTTTTGTATGGGGGAAGCACAGACTGTATGCATACTTATGGCGCCGTACTATACCATGATCCCATACTTCCGGCGCTAGTTTAAACTTTCTGTATCTTAGATGGCTAGTCAGCGAATCAGGATATGGGTTCTTCAGCCCTTGTTAGCTCGCGTGAGCTTGTTCCGGACAAACGTTATGTCTGGCCTATGAGCCTGCAGTGTTCAGCCACGGTGTGGAAGGGGCGGAGTTGTGTGTGTATCGGGACAAGGCAGATCCACAAGTTATGATCGTACGCTAGAAGGTACAAATAGAACGGATCGCTTAGAACCGACACATATGAAACTCCCGATAACTGCCGCAGTAGTGGGAACTTAGAGATCAGCTATGTGTAGATCAACCCTGTTCTAACGTCTTTAAGGGTAGAATATGGTAATCGTCGTTAGTCTTGACATAGAAGCTGCTGAGACGTATCAAAACGGCTCACGTTGTTCGTCGTAAGTGTCTCATTCGTGCGGCATGTTTTCTTTTCGACGATCCGGTTTTATCATTTATATTCTGGATGGCATCGTTTTGTGAGAAAATAGATAGCTGGTATTATATAGAGGCGTTGTATCTGAATATTCCATCCAAATGTTTTTAGAGTGCTATTTGTGAAGCAACTCTATTATATCCAGCGCTCATTATCGTAATCCTACGCATAATATCGCCCCTAGCTAGATATCGCCACTATGGAACCTGTAGCGCAAGCCAAAGAATCTCTATCTCAATCGCCCCTCCCAACAGAACCTTCGTTACCCTAAGGTCCAACATTCCCTCATTCCAATCGGTCGTTTCGGAGCACCAATCCAAGCCGCGACAATTTAACACATTATTCAACACTCAGTACCAACTGGGATACCCAGACCATAAAAGCCTTGTCCGACATTTCAAGAATGCAGAGCCCGCAAGGAAATTGCATCAATCTTATACCTCGATGCCATCATGGAGATGGATCCCCTTCAGATTTAGACTCAGGGGAAACAACTCCAGTATTCGATGGCAAGAGTCAGATCAAAAGCCTAAATACCAAAATACATGAGAAGATACGCTCAAAACCGCCGTACCATGTCTTCACACACAAGAAGAAGAAGAAGCTCATGTATCTTGCTGCCACCGCTGGTTTGTTTTCATCACTTTCGGCCAACATATACTTCCCTGCCCTCGGTCAGATATCAAGGGTGAGTCCAAATATGCATCATTCTCTTATGCTCTGGTGTTGACATACATTGGCAAGGATATCAACGTCGGTCTGCCATTACTCAGTCTGACCATTACCGTATATATGGTTGCACAGGCATTTGCACCGTCATTTTGGGGACCGCTATCAGATACCCAAGGGAGACGAATTACATTCATAGGTAAGCAAGAGTAACAATATGTATGGTATAATGTTTATTAACTCGAGTTAGGAACATTCGGGGTATATATCATCGCCAACCTAGGTCTTGCTCTCAGCACTGGCTTCGTGCCCCTGATGGTGCTCCGTGGCATGCAAGCAGCCGGCAGTGCTGCCACTATATCAATTGGTAGTTGTTTCTACTCCTGTTCGATGAATGGGTAATAACATTGAGTTAGGCCAGGGACTGATAGGCGACATCGCCACCCCCAAAGAACGGGGGTCATTCACAGGAACTAATCAAGGAAGTGAGTAACCATTTTTAATTGATATTGCTCTCTGCTAACCAAATAGTCCGTATGTTTGGACAGGCAATCGGCCCCGTTTTTGGTGGCATTATCGCCCAGTACCTTGGTTACCACGCCATATTCTGGGTCCTCTTTGGAGGGGGAATCTTCGCCCTCACCATCCTCGTTGTCTTTCTGCCCGAGACCCTCCGATCCATTACTAGCAATGGCACCGTCTGCTTAAAGGGCATCCATCGACCAATATACTACAAGTTCACCCAGTCAGAGGAGCATCTCGTTGAGCGAGAAATTCCCACAAAGAAGAAATTAACGTCGTCCATGGCTTTTGGACCATTTATGCTTCTTCTCGAAAAGGACGTGTTTAGCGTTATCTTCTTTGGCTCGATGGTCTACGCAGTGTGGAGCATGATGACCTCTAGCACCACGGCACTCTTCCAAGACCGCTTCAACCTCTCGGATCTCCAAGTCGGCCTAGTCTTCCTCCCAAACGGTATAGCATCCATGCTCGGCTCCTATCTCACTGGGAAACTTTCCAAGCATGACTGGGCCGTGATGGAAGCCAAATATCGAGCGGCCAAGGACATCCCTGATTCAAATCCTCTCAATAAGAAGGAACTCGTCGACTTCCCCTTTGCCCAGGCTCGGATGCGTTCTATTTGGTGGATGGTCCTCATCTTCATTATCTCCAATGCTCTATATGGCTTCTCGCTCAATTTCAACGTCCTCGCCGTTCCCCTTATCCTTCAGTTTCTAATCTCGTACACCGCGAACTCAATATTCGCTCTCAATTCCACACTCGTCGTTGACCTCTTTCCCCAAGCCTCGGCCAGCGCCACCGCAGTCAACAACCTTGTGCGCTGCCTCATGGGCGCCGGTGGTGTCGCCGTAGTGCAGCTCATGGTTGACAGAATTGCCTCTGGTCCAACATTCGCTATCTTGGCTGCCGTCACCGCTGTTCTGACTCCGCTTCTTGTGATCCAGTGGCGTAATGGCCAGCGGTGGCAAATAGAACTCAAAGATTGCATCGCTGCTTGCGAGGCACGTAGGGGAGCAACAGACCCGGAGAAGGCTAGGACCTAGAGGCATTAAGAAGCCCGCTTGGAATATCTTTCTTTGTTCGTTTCATATATATATTTTCTGCGTTGTCTCACATTTGGGGTTGCTTTGCGAGTCGGTCTCGTCAGCGTTCAAATATTTTTAAAAGTTGGAAAAGTTGGTTCATTCATGTTCTCGGTTTGCGTTGCGGGTTCGTCTCTTTTAGATTTGTTCTCGGGTTGAGAAGGTTGATCTCGTCAACAAAGGGTATCCTAGTTGACTTCACCTTGGTGTTTTAAGGATAGATAGTAGACATGTTGATTTTTATGGGAAATGATAACGACGATATATGACACCTCTATACAGACTCAAGATTCAACCTCAGTACTCTAAAGGATATGCTCTCCCTCTTGTATAGAGAGACTACCCCTTGAATGCTTTCCCTCCTCTTTTTTTGTTCATTTGCTGCTTATAGAGCCTCAACTTCTACCTTAAGTAGAACAGCAGAATGCATTATAACCTAAGCTCCTTTAGCAAGCTGGCTTAGTACATCATTAATTAAGCTAGGTGAGCTATTCTGATGCTATATAATGTAGTTCTTAATATGCTCTGTTAGAAAGTCAAGCTCTCTTATAGTTTGAGGTGTTTTAGAAGTCTAATGACTACTTTGAACTATAGGGGGTGTTAGGGTTTTTAGCTATAAGCTAAGGTGAGCAAGGACGCTCTGTGGCTCGTACAGAACTAGTCCTATAGCTCGGAATCTGCTCTTAATGTTCTGCTCTGTAAATGTAGCTTTGAATGCTTCTTTAAATGTAGAGAGAAACTCAAGCTTCGTGATTTAATCTAACATCTATATAATAGCTTTAGTAGAGCAAAGTGTAGCTAACATTAAGTGGCTAAAGGATGTGCGAGAAGTGTAGTAGCATATAGAGAGTGACTATCTTCTGATGTATATAGTAGTGTTGAAATTGAGCTAAGAGGTGGCTTTTATGTTGTTATGGCTATAGTAACATGATGTCATGGTTACAGGGCCAGGGCCTAGTAACGTGATGTGTGAGTCACATAACGTGACGTGTGAGTCACATAACGTGACGTGTGAGTCACATAACGTGACGTGTGAGTCACATAACGTGACGTGTGAGTCACATAACGTGACGTGTGAGTCACATAACGTGACGTGTGAGTCACATAACGTGACGTGTGAGTCACATAACGTGACGTGTGAGTCACATAACGTGACGTGTGAGTCACATAACGTGACGTGTGAGTCACATAACGTGACGTGTGAGTCACATAACGTGACGTGTGAGTCACAGTGGGAAGCGGGGTAGGCTGCCATGTGACGGGGCTAATGGATAGTTGCAGAAACTAGTGGATATTGGATAGTTGAGCTATCCACGAACTATCCTGAATATCTAGCTATCCGCCAACTATCCAGATTACCCATGAGGCACGACGCCACTATATAAGTAGATAGTATTTCCTTAGATAGGAGCTTCGTGCTCAACTCAATACAGTATTTGTTATATACTAGTAACGTGTTACTTGAAGCCTTTGTGTCTGATCCCCTGCCTCCTCTGATAAGTAAACCTTTACGCAAGAGAACCTCTGTGTCTTCTATCGTTTAGAAGTCAGCGTTACATATGTCTGTTAAGAATAAGAAGGCGATAGGTTCTAATCGTGCAAGTGTTTGTATGCTAATTGAAGTGTTAAATCCACTCATACATAATTGAATTTGAAGTCTACCCATTCTTACGTAGTGTTATCACCTAATTGTCTAGTAATCCTAAGTCCTTGTACTAAGCTAAGAAGTGATGCATGCCTTGAAAATGATAAACAGCAGAAGTGCCCATCTATACAAATTAACACCATTTCTTATTTCCTAGCTATATTAGACGACTCTTTGCTTCTAAGCTTATAACTACTTTTGTAGTAGCAATAACTCCTATTACAAAACCTGCTTTATTAAAGTTGTAGATATCTTGCTCTAAGATGCCATATTTTGTAACAACATTTTTGTCATACTGACATTCGTTGCACTCAGTTTGCTATCAAACTCAAGAGCAAACTTAGAAATCTCCTCCTCAAACCTACAAGTCACCATACATATCTTGGCTTATCACACCAACAACAGAAGCAATACTACTCAACGATTGCTGCAAACTCTTCTACTACATCTGTTTATGCTACATACATCACGGCATATCATTTGAACACTCATTGAACAAGTTATTAAGAAAATCTCCTCCTTAAGGGGGTGGGCCAATACTACCACATGGCATATATCTACCAACTAGAGGCCTAGGAACATGAACGATAGCTCTAGAAGCTTCTACAACCCTCTATGATTCATTACACGTCATCGCTCCTTAGTTACCCACAAGATTGGTTAAGTTATGACATAATTTATCTATAGGTACTCTGACCTTGGACCTCCTTTTCACTTCCTATAGGCTAGGAACCCAAGAGATGGTTCTATGGGATTCTCTTATGTTCACTACATGATTAGCAAGCTAGTTGTGGGTTGCTGCGTTGTGGAATAGTCTAAGCTACAACCCTTTGGCTCTGTTTCCTAAGACAGTGTGTTGTCTTAGTAAATTCATCCCTTCCTTGGGTGGCTAGATTCTCATATCTGGTGCACCCACCATTACACCTTGCCTGCTTCAAGCTTCAACTATTTCTATAGCAGCACTTCGATACTACAATGGAGGACGACCAAGCTCCTACAACTACTGCTGAACAGCAGATGCAACAACTGTTTGCCTTTATACAAACTATAGCAAACAAACTTGAGAATTTGGAAAACACCTTTCAAGCCAACACTTCAGCAACACAATCTTCAACTCAGACACATCATACAGAGCTTCCCACAGCTCCTCTGGCTATTTCGAGTACCCCAGGTGCACTTCCTAAATTGCAAACACCAGATTTATACCATGGAGACAGGAGGAAGTTGAAGGGATTTCTTATGCAACTGGACATCTACTTCACCCTCAGGCCTCATCAGTTCACCTCAGACATTCAGAAGATCTATTTCGCTGCCAGCTACCTCCGTGGATCTGCATTCAACTTCTTTGAGCCATATCTTAGAAGACTTAGTGGCAACAACCAAAATACCACTACACCTTTGATTACCTCTTATGACCAGTTTCAAGAGGAACTTACCAGGACCTTTGGAGACATCAACGAAACTGCTACAGCAGAAAGAGAGCTACAGAAGCTATGTCAAAAGACCTCTGCTGCTCAGTATACAACAGAATTTAGGAGAATCACTTCTCACTTGACTTGGAATGAAGAAGCCTTAGTCTTCACTTACTACCAAGGGCTCAAGAGCTCTATTAAGGATGAACTCAGCAAAGAAGAACGCCCTACAACACTTCAAACGCTTATAGAGAAAGCTGTCAGACTTGATGATAGGCTTTTTGAAAGAAGAAAGGAGAAGAACCAAGACTGGCATCCAACAAGAAATTTCAACAATTACACCTCTACACCAACTGCTAAGGACTCAGCACCTGAACCTATGGACTTAGACGCCTCTATAAAGAGATCTACAGCAAATCCAGCACCTCAGCCTACAGGATACCCTCAAAAACTGAAAAGGGGTAAACTTACCCCTCAAGAAAGAAAACATAGAATGGACAACAACCTTTGTTTATACTGTGGCAAAGGGGGACACAGAATTCAGGAGTGCTATTCAGCACGGGGGAGTGCTGATTCAAAACATATAGCAGCCTCAGACACAGTCACAACTGCTATTCCTGAAAAACTTGAAAAATCCCTAGCAGGCACAACTTCAACTGAGACTATAACTTCTCCCCTAGACAACAAAGATGTGTCGATGGTGCTTTCTCAGAGTCTCACACACCTGTTAATCCCTATTAAACTCCATTTCAAACAACAGGTGTTGTCTACAAGGGCTATGATAGACTCAGGGGCAACAGGCAACTTTATATCTCAAGACCTCATCTTGACACACCAGTTACCTACAATTCCCAAACGCACTCCAGAGTTGCTCCGAGTCATTGATGGAACTCCTATCAGTTCAGGTTCCATTACCTGCAACACCCCAGTACTCAAACTTGAGATTCCCCTAGGAAAATCAACATTTTCAGACACCATCTCTTTAGATGTTATACCAATGAAGTACCCAGTCATCCTAGGTCTTCCATGGCTTCAAAGGCATGATCCAACTATCAATTGGAAGCATTTATCGCTTGGGTTTAGCTCAAATCCTGAGCTCAATACTGAAAAAACCCTTCAAGCCTCAGTTACCCCTATTCAGGTCCAAGACTCAAACTTGTCCCAGATCAAGGATTTTGACCAAACTATGGACGATATATCATCTCTGATATGGGTTAAACCTTTCCAACCTGTCCTGGAGATAGCAGCTACTTCAGATTTGGAGAAATCATCTCAGGAGGTCATTTTGCCTTTAGCATACCAAGACTACCAACATCTTTTTGACAAGGCAAAGGCATCAATTCTGCCAAAGCACCAGCCTTATGACCATGAGATACCACTCGCAGAAGGCTCAATGCCTCCCTACGGCCCTATCTACTCTCTATCTGAATTAGAGCTGAAAACTCTCAGAGAATACCTAGATGAGAACCTTAGTTCTGGCTTTATCAGACCTTCTTCCTCACCAGCAGGAGCTCCCATTCTCTTTGTCAAGAAGAAAGATGGCTCCTTCCGTCTCTGTGTTGATTATAGGGGCCTTAATGCAGTCACTGTTAAAAACAGATATGCTTTACCCCTTATCCCTGAGCTCATAGATAGGCTCTCTTCAGCAAGGATCTTTACCAAGTTAGATCTCAGGGGAGCTTATAACCTGATACGCATCAAGGAAGATGATGAGTGGAAGACAGCATTCAGAACACGCTATGGTCATTTTGAATACCAGGTAATGCCTTTTGGGCTTGCCAATGCACCTGCTTCTTTCCAAGCTCTCATGAATGATATTCTAAGACCTTACTTGGATATCTTTGTTGTTGTCTACTTAGACGACATTCTTATATACTCTTTAGACACTCAAGAGCATGTTCTACATGTTAGACAAGTCTTAGAGAAGCTATCTCAAGCACAACTCTTTTGCAAACTTGAGAAATGTCTTTTCCATATGTCTCAAGTTGATTTCTTAGGACATAGAATTTCAACAGAAGGCATTCAGATGGACCCTGAAAAGACAAAAGCAGTACAAACGTGGCCTATTCCTTCCAGCATTAAAGAGGTTCAGTCTTTCCTTGGGTTTGCCAACTATTACAGGAGGTTTATACCAAGATATACATCCTTGGCTTTACCCCTTACTCAATTACTTCACAAGGACACTTTGTATCACTGGGATAAGACACAGCAAGATGCTTTCGATGCTCTTAAAGGAGAATTTAAAGAAGGGAAAATGTTACTACACTTTAACCCCTTGAAACCTGCCACTCTTGAGACAGATGCCTCAGATTTTGCCATTTCTGGAATCTTATACCAAGCTCCAAAAGACAAACAAGAAGAGCTACAGCCTGTGGCATTTTACTCAAGAAAGCTATCAGCAGCTGAACAAAACTATCCCATTACAGACAAGGAACTGCTTGCCATAGTATGTTCTCTAAAGCATTGGAGATGCTACCTTGAAGGGGCAAACTATCCTATCACTATTTACAGTGACCATTCAAATCTCTTGACCTTTACAACCACTAAACAGCTCAATCGACGACAAGCAAGGTGGTCTGAACAACTAGGAGGTTTTGACTTTGTTATAAAACATGTCTCAGGGGCCAAGAATCAAAGAGCAGATCTCCTCTCAAGAAGACATGACTACCAAGATTCTGCTAAAACTAGCAATACAAAGGCTCTGCTAGACTCAGCAAAGCTTATAGCAGCATCTTTAAGCAACCTTAGTACTACAGAGGACTTAGGGGTAAACTTATCCCCTCAAGACCAAGTTGCCCCCATTACCTCTTCTCAGGAACCAGAGACCTTTAAAGACTATACACCCTCAGCAACACTTCTTAAAGCATTCAAAGATGCTTACAACCATGATCCCTTTGCGAAAAGAACTTTGGAATACCTCCAGAAGAAAGGTTCCTCTCTTGAGAAAGTTGGACTACAGAATTTCTCAAAAAATCAGCATGGACTTCTCTTATTCAAGAACTATATCTATGTCCCAAGGGATAAACGATTACAGCTACACCTCCTACAGCAGTTCCATGATGCTCCAGCTGCAGGGCACTTTGGCTTTGCAAAAACTTATGAACTTCTAACAAGAAAGTTCTACTGGCCTAGTCTAAGGACTACTCTTCAAGACTATATATCTTCTTGCACTACTTGCAACTTGAACAAGCCTACACGGCAAAAGCCCTATGGCCTCTTGCAGCCTCTACCTATACCAGAACGCCCATGGGACTCCATATCCATTGACTTTATAGTCAAGTTGCCTCCTTCTATCCCAAAAGGGGGTGCTACCCCTTATGACTCTATCCTTGTGGTGGTAGAAAGGCTCACAAAAATGGCACACTTTGAGCCTTGCAATGAGACTATCACAGCTTCTGAACTTGCGTGGCTATTCCTCAAGGTGGTCTTTAAATATCATGGAATTCCTGGACACTGGATCTCAGATAGGGGAGCAGTTTTCACTTCAAACTTTTTTAAGGAGTTCTCTAAACTCTTAAACATGGAACAACGCTTCTCTACAGCTTATCACCCTCAAACAGATGGCCAGACAGAGAGAGTCAACTCTGTACTTGAACAATATCTAAGAATTTATACAAACTATGCTCAAGACAACTGGGCAGATCTTCTCCATCTTGCAGAATTTGCTTACAACAACACAGTCTCTAACACCACAAAAGAGACACCTTTCTATGCAAACTATGGTTATCACCCTAGGTTTGAAGTGGCAGAACTGAATTGTCCTGAAAATTTCAAAAACCCTTCTGCTACTGAAAGAATCATCTACCTTAAGGGCCTCCAGGACTATCTCAAGGTTCAAATACAGCGTGCACAAGACGAGCAGGCTCAGGCCTTTAACAGGGGGGTGGTTGCACCACAATTCAAAGTTGGTGATCAAGTCTTTTTGTCTAGAAGACATATCACAACTACTAGACCTTCAGACAAACTTGATACTAAAAGACTTGGACCTTTTAAGATCACAAGGACTATTGGCAAGAATGCTTTCGAGCTTGCATTACCACCTACTTGGACTATCCATAATGTCTTCCATGCATCTCTCTTGTCTAAGGCACAAGAAAGTTCCTTAAGACCACTTCAGTCTCCTCCACCTCCTGTTCTGATCTTGGATCAACCAGAATATGAAGTAGAGTCTATCCTTGACAAAAAGACACTTAGAGGTCAGGACTACTTCCTCGTTAAGTGGAAAGGCTATCCTACAAGTGACAACACTTGGGAGCCTAAGAGAAATCTAAAAAATGCATCTAAGCTCATTCTAGAATTTCTTTCTAAGAAAGCCACCTGGCTAAAGGGCAAGCAGACAGCCCACAAACGTCCTTAAAAGGGGGATCATGTCATACTGACATTCGTTGCACTCAGTTTGCTATCAAACTCAAGAGCAAACTTAGAAATCTCCTCCTCAAACCTACAAGTCACCATACATATCTTGGCTTATCACACCAACAACAGAAGCAATACTACTCAACGATTGCTGCAAACTCTTCTACTACATCTGTTTATGCTACATACATCACGGCATATCATTTGGACACTCATTGAACAAGTTATTAAGAAAATCTCCTCCTTAAGGGGGTGGGCCAATACTACCACATGGCATATCTCTACCAACTAGAGGCCTAGGAACATGAACGATAGCTCTAGAAGCTTCTACAACCCTCTATGATTCATTACACGTCATCGCTCCTTAGTTACCCACAAGATTGGTTAAGTTATGACATAATTTGTCTATAGGTACTCTGACCTTGGACCTCCTTTTCACTTCCTATAGGCTAGGAACCCAAGAGATGGTTCTATGGGATTCTCTTACGTTCACTACATGATTAGCAAGCTAGTTGTGGGTCGCACTTGATTTCTAATACATTTACCAAGCCTGGTTAGTCATGGAAAGTCATGGAAAATGAGAGAACTACACTCCTTTGGCATAAATAGGATTGCCCTTTCCTTAAGAAAGGGCAAGCAGACAATACAGTAAATCGACTAGCACATACTTCTACGTCTTTTCCAAGCTTCCAAGCATTGATCTTGTTATTCTCTGTTTTTTGAAAAGTCAGTGAGGTGCTAACCTCTGACTTACCCCTGAGTTCTCAGACTCAACATTTGTTGCAACTTGTCTAAACCACTTCACCACATCATACACCTGATTGCTGCGTTGTGGAATAGTCTAAGCTACAACCCTTTGGCTCTGTTTCCTAAGACAGTGTGTTGTCTTAGTAAATTCATCCCTTCCTTGGGTGGCTAGATTCTCATATCTGGTGCACCCACCATTACATTTGGAATCACACAAGAGAACACATATAACATGGATGAATCCGGATTTTTGATTGGGACAATGGAATCTACTCGAATTATACTTGATTCAACACTTCGTACGAAGCATCAAGCGCATCCTGGCCGTCAGGAATGGGTTTCGATGGTCGAGTGCATCTGCGCAGACGGAACCATCCTCCCACCCCTCGGGATCTCCAGTGGTTCTTCTCTGTGAATACGAAAGGCTGGACAAGCAACCTCCATGGGTTGGAGTGGTTAAAACGCATCTTCGAGCCAACAACACGTACAAAAGCAGATGGTCAGCACCGGCTTCTTATATGTGATGGCCACGACTAACACATTAGCGGGAGTTTCATTGCGCATTGCATGCAGAACCATATTGTGTTACTGATACTTCCCCCTCATACATTGCACTTACTACAACCACTGGATGTTGCGATATTCGGCCCGCTAAAAAAGCGTCTGACAGCAGCGCTCTCCCCACTCAACCAAGCGCAACTTGCGCGCATACAGAAGTATGAATGGATGGAGGCATACATCCAGGCACGGCTTGATGTATGCAACCATCAGAACATTGAGTCAGCATACCGTGGCGCTGGCTTGTTTCCTTTTAATCCCCAGCGAGCATTGCGTACGCTGCTCAATGCTGAACCATCAGTCGAGGCTGACCGACCAAAAACACCACATCAGTATGATATTTTTGACCGAGTCTTTATCAACAGCTCCCCCCCAGATGGAATGACCTTATGCTCTGCAAATCCGCTCCTTACAACTATGAAGTGGTGGGGTGCTGTCAACACCAGTGCGGACGTACATCCAAAAACTCACAGTTGCGTCAGAGCAACTTGGAGCACGCAGCATTGTCCACCAACTCGATGCCAACAACCTGCGATCAGTTATAAAGCAACGTACGGTACGTACGAAGGGGAAAAGGGTTATTTTGAAGGGTCACTTTCATGTTTCTACGCAAGAGTTGTGTGATGCGGTGATGGAGGCGGAAAAGGCGACACATAACCCAAGTAAGAAAAAGCGCAAAACAAAGGATAAGAACGCCTCCTCAGACATTGAAATTGACGAGTATATTGAGGAAGAAGCAGGGGAACAATCTAAGAGTGACGGTGGATCATGTATTATCGTTGATTGTAGTTAAATTTACAGATTTGTTGTGTTCTCTTCAAAATTCCACCGCGTTACGCCATCCCCCGCGTTACGCCACGACTTACGTTAGTTAGGAGTAGAGCCACGTCGAGAAGTAACACTGATAAGTCGCGTACGTAGCGACTCAAATGGGACATCGTACGACATTGCGGCAGCTCGAATACTCTTAATATTGCCTTCTTTGAGTGCTTTAATAGCGAGAATAATTCTACCCTTTTGATTAGAGGATTGGGCTTGTGTTGGTTGTGGCATGTTGACTTTTGTCAAGTTCATGCGTTTTGGTGTTTTGGTCACCAGCTTGCTCGGGTGACCAGCTTGCCTGTGAAATACGTTATCAGTTTACATTTCAACTCATTCCCAGCCCCTTCTCCTCAACTCTAATTCCATTCCATCCAAGCTATCACTTTCTACAAAGAGCATCATCAATCACCTCCCATCCCTCATTCCCCACGCATGGCGAGCACCAAAAGACATCTAGCGGGTCAAGCATCTTCTTGATCAACCAGAGTCGTGAATAATTGGCGCCCCAGAACGTCCTCTGGGGGTTCAGTTCATACACATCAGCCCATAAAAATTAGCTCGTAACAAAACAGCATGTCCCGCAGAGGGCACCTACCTCATTAATGTACGCCCCTGTGTCAGGGCCAATCTTTCTCAACGACTCGGTGTACACATTGGTGTTCAGATCCAGCTGCTTCTCCCTCCCCAGCATCCAAGGGATCCCACAATGACACAACTGTAGATATTGTCAGTTACCGCGTGCTTTTTCATGCGGGTGAATACGAACCAGTGTGCACATACAAGGTCCCCTTTCCAGGAGCCACAATTAGCGCTTCCTTGAGCGCAGTTCGGTTTCCCGTCAACGACTTCCGATCCAGCAACAGCGAGCCAAGGATACCATCGAAACCCGCGTTCAACGGCCCGTTACGATCTTTATACCAGGACCAGAAATCATCAAACGTAGTCTCCTTCACCGAAGTCAGGAATTTGTCTTCAGAACCCTTGATGGCCTTGGCTAATATTGCGTTGACAGCCGTTAGAAGGCTGTCGCTTGTGTTGGAAGCGTCTATTAGCGGTAGCAAAAAGCTGCCAATGAAGCCGTTGATCATTCCTGGAACTGGAACGCCGTAATCGGCAGCGCTCACGTTCGCTGCTCCAAAGTAGTAGGCTGAGATACCAAAGTCACCGAGGCCTGGTTATTCCTCGAAGACGGTGGTAAGAGCGTCGTAGTAGGCATCGCTAGAGGAGGCTGGGGCGCCGAACATGACCGAGACGGTAGTAAACTTGAAGGAGGGGTAAGCTTTGACTGTTGCTAAGATCATGACGCCGAATGTTGAGCCACCACCCTGTGATTATTTAGTAGAGATCCTTCATTGTCGAATCGAATGGAGGAACTTACTCCGCGCATAGCCCAGAACAGATCCACATTCTGGCATGCATTCGCAGTTACTATATTTCCGCTTGCAGTTACAACTTCCATCTCCACAACTTGATCGGCAGCAAGTCCAAACGTGAGACTAATAGCACTATGGCCACCCCGTGTGAGGTATCCCCCCATTCCAACTGATCCAGAGCCACCGCCTACAACGGTAAGGTTTCGGAGAGAAACTTTCTTGTCAATTTCTAGCATTTGCGTCCCAGCCCCTACAGTAATAACATGCTTGTGGATAGGAATCTTGCAGCGCTTCGGTGTGAATTTGTTGACGTCGAAAAACTCCAGGCCTTTGATGTTGTGGGTCTAGATTGAAAGAGAGTTAGGTGCAGCAGACCTTCTCAAGTAAGCCATGCGTCAACTTCAAGCAGGTATCATACAACTTACCTCCCCATATAATCATGACCCGTCCCTTTGACAACCAATCTGACATTGTTTTGCCTTGCAAAATTGACTCCCTTCCGCCGTCCTAGCATTAACCACGTAAATCGGATATCCCTCTCCGCTACAAGGGTACTTCGGATCCGGAAGACAAGTGTCATTCGCAGAGCTATCCAATATGACCGAAACGGGATTCTCAGTCTACCACTTCGCGGGTTTCCATCCTTCCTGCACGGCCGGGCAAGCGGCGGCGTCATACGAAGGCTTCGACGGGTGGCAGACCGCACCGGGTGGGATGGTTTTAATGAGCTGCCCCGAAAGAGACTTATCAAGGCTCTCCCATTTTGCCTCCGACGGCCAGAATTTTGTCCCAGGCTGCGCTTTGTAGACCTTTGGATTGGGGTGAGAGGATGATAAAGCAAGCAACTGGAGAAAGTATACCAACATCGCGGGTCTTTTGGGTGCCATGGTTAAGAATTCAATGACGACAAGAATAGGTAAAGAGAGATGAACGACCTACATATTTACCCTGGGACTTCCAAAATATTCATATTTCGTTACGACTAGCGTGGATTCAGAGCTCAACGTACTCGCATAAAGCGTCTTGGAAGGGAAAAGATATCCCCGGCGATGTCTCAAAAATAGTAAAGTCGGTGAATTATGCCAATGTAAACATGGCTGAGGCCGCGTCGTTGTCTGAGTAGCACTCAGCCTCCAGCCTCCAATCATGGGGCTCCTAGGCAGATAGCCACTCGGTGAGGCTAACAGGACGTTCAACGGAATGGCCAAGATGGAATCGGAGTGTCCTCCCCGATGCTGACAGCGGCATTGGTCTGCCCAACCGAGGCGGAGCAGGCTTGACATGGCAGAATATTAAGTCAGCGCCGAGAAATCCACAAATCTCCAACTCGGATTTACTCGGGTCATCATATCGGCCGGTCTTAAAAAAAATCACCGCTGAGAAGCTATATAAATATGCCTGGCTCACTCTCAACCCGTATGCTCCCACTCAAGTCACCCAGTATCACATACCCGAAATCCATTATGAAGTTCACTCCCGTTCCTTACTCCTCTTTGCTGGCGTTTCTCTAGCTGCTCCAGCTGGTTTGGAGGGCGCCGGCGTCGAGGCCCAACCTGATAATACCCATGCACAAGGAAGTTCCAGACTGGAGTGATCCCTGACGACTCCCACGCCACAAGGGAGGATGTTGGAGTGAACCCTGATGACTCCCACATGACAAGTGTTGAAAGCCATGCCAGCTTCAGTCCTGACTAAAATGACGCCCGGGCCCGCCCCGACGACGCTCACATCGCAAGACGATAGTCACACCAGCCGCTGAAGCCAGGGTTGATGCGGACCCCGATATGTAGGGGGAAGATGTTGCTGCGGCAGACGAATCTTCATAATTGGTATTGTTTGCCCTTTCGCCCTTCGCTCCTTCCGTCTTTGACACTTTTCTCATCGTGCCTTCCTTCATCGTGCCTTCCTTCATCGCGTCTTCCCTCCTAGAGGCTTCGGTAGCAGCTAGTTGATTGATAGTACTAAAGTCAGAACCTAACGCGTGGTACGTTTAGCTCGCATGCACAAAGATCGTTGTTGTTGGGAGGGAGATCTTCAGTCATGGGTCATGGTTGGGATATTCATGTTGAGTTTGGATTCAAGTATCATCTATCCCCAGTAGCCAATACAGCTTCCTTCTATGTACTCCGCCAGCACTTCATCACATGTACAGCCATAATATACCCCCACACTCTGCCATCCGCCGTACTCCATAAACATAAACAAAGCTCCATGCCACTCCCCCCCCTTATCCTATTAAAGCGCCATCAACAAACCCAAATCCAACGGCACCCACCAAACCTACCTCCTCTCCCACCCCCCTCAATCTCCCTCCCCTCCTCATCCGCCACAATCCTCGACCTCCCCTTACCAGACCCATAAAGCACCTCCATCAACCGCCCCTTCTGCTTCTCCCTCACCCCCCTCAAATACTCATACGTCCCCTCCAACCCCCTAATCTGCTCCTCCACCCCAATCCTACTCCCCTCTCCCGCCCTCACAAGCGGACTAACAAGCCTCATCCTCAACATCTCCAGATTCGCCCTCAGTGCTAATAGCTTCCCATTATGATCCACAAGCACCCTCTTATTCCGGACCGTCCTCTCCCTCACACTCCCCAGTAATCGCCTATTCATCTCAAACTTGCGCAACCCCGCTGCATTGCCCCCTAAGACTCTCGTCCATAAACTCGCTAGCATCTCGCTCTCCCCACGCTCCTGCTCATCGCTCTCTCGCGCCACCGCGCGCGCAACATTGAGGAATCGCCGATCCACAGCCTCGAAGAGTGCGAATAGCGCTGCGGCGTGCTCAAGCTCCGCCTGGATCGCTTCCTCCAGCACGCCCACGAACTCACGGAACGCACGCCCCAGCGCCGCTGCCGTGCGTTGGGGCGGCGTCGGGCCGAAGAGCGCGAGCGCCGCATGGCCCAGAGCTGTCGGGTTACCTGGGGATGACTCAAGGACGTGGAGTCGAGAGAGAAGGGCGTGTGTGTTTGTAGCGAGCGCGGAGAGGGGGGATGGTGGGGCGGCAGGGAGGGCGGCGAGTTCGCGCTTGGCCCAGTCCATGACTATGAGGATGCCATCAACGTCGCCATCTACATTAGCGAAGAAGCGGGTGAGTTCGATGGCGAGAGTTTTGAGGGAGTCGCTCAGGCCGTCGAGCTCGCGGACGATGATGGGCGCGGAGGTCATGTTGGCAGAGCGAACGGACTCGCCGAGGTCCCATACAGCGACGCTGGTGGCCTGCAGGTCGGCGATTTGCTGGATGCCATGCTCTGAGTAGAAGATTAGGGGCTCGAAGGCCTTGGCGAGACTGGCGACTTTGACGAGGTCGGGGACGGGGAGGGGAGCGGCGGGGGTGAATATCGATTTCACGGCAAGCAGGGAGAGGAATGCCACGAGGATGGTGGTGATGAGTGAGGTCCAGGATTTGGTCACGCTGTCGAATTTACGTGTCGCTACCGCCAGCACGTTCTCAAACGGCTCCGTCCGGTGCTGTACCTCTGCGCGCACGGCAAATCGGATATCTAAAACAGTTAGACCAACTCAGACAACGGGACCTCGACCAGCACTTCCGTGCAGGCAATGATAAACTTACAATTATTAGGATTCTCGGGTATAGTCACCAGCGGAACCACCTTACTACCCTCCTCTTTCTTCACGCCACCGAACGAGCCCCCAAAATCCCCCCCACTCATAAACGGATCTGGACTCGGACTCCGCCTCTTCTCAGGACTAATGCTCCCAGTGGGCAGACGCACCCGCGCCGCAGCCGCGAGCGTCGCATCTCCCTCCTCAGCGCTCTCCCACGTCTCAGGCGTAACCTCCCTACTCACGCCGCCGGCGCGATTAAGGATATTATCGCGTCTATTCCAAAAGCCTGAGCTTCTTGCGCCCCCGTTGCGGCGCCACGCGGGCGGGCTGTAACCCCCCGACGAGTCCGGGCGGATCGGATCGTCCTCCGAGTCTGAGGGCTCGCGGAAACCAGAATGCTGCGAAGGGAAGAGGTGGTTGTAGTTGTTGTTGCGGGTGATTGGGAGGGGCGGGAAGCGCGGGCTGTGAGCAGGCTCGCTGCTTCCGGGTTCGAAGTCGGCCAGAGAGGCGTCCAACGAGGGATGGTCGTCGAAGAGGTCGCCGAGCTCGGAGATGGTGGTCATGGTCGTCGTGGTCGACGGGGGGGATTTGTGGGAGGGGGCCGGGGTGGGCGCGGATGTGGAGGAGGTAGTAGTAGCCGGCGAGGACGGCGGAGAGGCAGATGACGGTGCTGGGAGGAATATCGATTGCGATGAGGGAGAATTTGATGTCGTTGTTTATCGTAAAGAGCATCGCAGAGGAGTTCTGCGCCCTGGTGTTTCTCAGTCACTGCGATGGTGGGCGAGGTGACTCGGGGAGGTTGTCGGGGAGGTTGTCGTAGTAACACAACAAGCTCTCTGCGAGAGTTGTGAAGTTCCTTGAAAATAGAGAGCGACAGAATGAATATAATTTCGCCCACAGCAAATAGATTGAAGAAGGTAGATAAGAGGTAGAAAGAAGAAAGACAGAAGTAGTAAGTGAACTGAAGGGTTGAAAGTGAGGTTGTAGATAAGAGGCACAACTGTACGGAGCATGCAGAACTGTACCTGTACTCGAGTATCACAAAAGCCCAGCCACTCCCTTTTACAATTCTTCTACCCCAAGCCCATACCTTTGCGACACCTCACAATTCTCCCCACGACGACGATGCCTGGCCAGTCGTCTACTCACAGTGCCCAACTAACAAATTCGCGGGGCTGGGACACCCAATTGCCTGTATTTTCCTGGCTGCGAACGGTCGTTGGCGATGCGGCCAGTTTTGGCAACGGGTGGGCAGGGCTGGGCCAATCAGTCGCGATGGGCGAGGGATGACTTGAAACACCGATGAGGGCGCGATGATCGCGATGAGGCGGCGGTGAGGGCGCGACTTTGGAGGAGGATTATTCAGAACGCGGTATCAAAACGCGGTTTGCACTTTACACGTCTGTCTGGTGGCTGGGACTATGACAGAACGTGGTTGGTGGGTGGCAGTTACAGCAACTAGATAAGGGGTCAGGTCTGAACGTTCGAAAAGCCCATACAGTCAACTCCCGTTAAGTCGATACAATTGGTGACACGTGTAAATATCTTAAGTCGATACAATTGGTGACACGTGTAAATATCGTTAAAGTGAAAATATCGTTATATTGAAATGCCAAGTATTATGTAATCCACCTATCTAATGTCTCCTAAACCAAGGAATTAAGCTGAATTGCCTCAATTTCGCCCTCTAAACGCTCTAATGCCCTGAGGTGATTGGCTTGGAGAGCATCCTGACACAAAGCCACCGCGGCTATCAATTCGTCGCTAAAAGTCGTAGAGAATTTGTTCAAGTTGAGGCCATTGGCCAGTTCGATTTCGTTGTCTAGTTGTTGTCGAGTTGTCGAGATGTTTAAAGCGGTTACTAAGGCTATCTGATATTGTCGATTGACTGAGCCTATGATTGAATTCGTGAAGAAACCAGTTGATGCAGGCTTTCTAGGAGGGTTTCGGGTGCTGTTTGTGTGCCTAATGTCGAAGGGCACGGCGCTGTTCGAGTGTAATCGTGTGTTTTCGAGGCATAATAGAGTTGGATAAGTCGATAATTAAAGGTCAGAAGGTCAATATCGCGAATATCGAGAATTGAGTGCGAAAATCAATTTGGTGCTGAAAAAAATATCGACTTAGCGATGTTCTTGACTAATCCGACATCGTCTTGGCGAGAGTGGACTGTAGTCTATATAGAGGATCAATACTCTGTTTGCTATGCAGGAGTAGGTTTCTCGGCCTCACCTCAGAGGCCACGAGAACTTCACAATGAACAATACACAAGAAATAGGCTGTACAGCTCTTCTATATCGGCTGTAAATATATCATATCCATCATACAACACCCATCGCTACAGACAAACCCTCTACAACTTGGGGCTGGCAACAATCAGCGACGATGCCCTGTTGATCGTCTCCTCGGCCTCCTTCTCAATCCTCCTCAACAGAACCTCGCACGTAGGGATATCGTGAATAAGACCAATGACCTGTCCGGCAGTCCACACCTAAAGCACCGTAGTCAGCACATGCACTCTTCTTCACAACCCAGTCTTCAAAAGCTGGTTTAATCCCATCCGTAAGGACAGGAGGATCCGGAATGCGAGCAGACTGGCGAGACTTACTCCGAAATCAACATCACCGTTGATAAACACCTGTCTTCCCCTCTTACCCGACACCCACGGCGCGACCTCCTCGAACTTGCCCGTCGTGCTGGTCGACTCGATCTTGAACGCCTCAACAGCCGCCTTGTTCTTGTACAGTCTGCTGGTGTTCTTCCATCTGCGCAGCACAAGCTGGGTGTCGTGCTCGGACGCCTTGCAGATCTGCTCCTTGACGTTGTTGTGGATGGGAGCCTCGACGGTGCTCATGAAGCGGGTACCCATGTTAATACCCTCAGCGCCCAAGCTGAGCGCCGCAGCCAAGCCGTGGCCGTCAGCGAACCCACCAGAGGCGATGAACGGGACCGTGAGGGTCTGGCGCGCGCGGCTCAGGAGGATGAAGTTCGTGAGATCGCTCTCGCCGACGTGGCCGGCGCACTCGAAGCCGTCGATGGAGAGGAAGTCGACGCCGAGCTTGACGGCGCTCTCGGCGTGGCGGATGGTGGTGCACTTGTGCAGGATGATGGTGCCGACGGCCTTGAGCTGCTTGATGACGGGGCCGGGGCTGTTGCCGGCGGTCTCGACGATCCTGATGCCCTCTTCGATGACGACCTGGGCGTACGCGCCGTAGTCCGGGGGAACCATGGCGGGGAGGAGGGTGATATTCACGCCGAAGGGGTATTTGGTCATGGTTTTGCAGCGGCGGATCTCCTTGCGCAGGTCTTCGGGGGTGGGTTGCGTGAGGGCTGTGAGGAGGCCGAGACCGCCGGCGTTGGAGACGGCGGCGGCCATCTCAGCGTAACCGACCCATTGCATGCCACCTTGGACAACGGGGACTAGAGAGAGGTTGTTAAGAGGGGATTGAAAAGAGGAGATCACAGATGAGGGGAACATACCTCTAATGCCCAGGGCACGAGTGAGCTTGGTATCGAAAGGCATGATGTCTTGTCTGTTCGTCGCTCGGGACGATGCGACTCTTGTCTGATTGTAGGGATGTAAAGCCTAGGAACCACAGCAGTGCAAAAACGAAGAAATCCACAAATATATGTCGTCTTAAATGTACAGGATCACAATGGTTATTGAAGAAATCCCCCCTTGTCGAAGATCCACTCGGCTGTGTCAGCTGCGTCTCTTTCTTCCAGATCCCCCACAAAATGATGGATATGCCGAGGCACAAAAAGTACAAAGGGTTTGTACCTTGCACTAAATTAATTCAGGTGGTGGCTAAGCGCCTTAGGCGGGGTTTAGAGTTGAGGTCACGTTACCAGCGGCCCTTTGGTGCCGCAGCCTGAAACCTAACTGTGATGTTGGAATGAGAATCGGTGCTTGGCACCGGCACCACCGGCACCACCGGCATCACCGAGACCGCTCCCCCTGCATCGGTGCGAGGATATCAAAGACCCTGTATCATATTAGTAGTACTCGCATATAAAATAGAAATTGATATAACGTAACCGCCGTGGGGGGAAGCGAGTGCGTCCACTCGCTTATGAGAGGAAGCAAGTGCGTCCTCTCAAATTGCGACCGTAAGTACCCAACCATAGTAATTTATATGTAAAAGTACTTAAAATTTCAATTCTACGAAATTATCAATTCTTCATTCTCACGCTCACTCTCACTCCCACGACCACTCCCACCCTCAGTTGCGCTCTCATACTGGCTCTCAGATTTGGCTTCTGGGTCAGTAATAGGGTCTTCCAACTCCGGAGGAATTGGGAGGCCCGATTTAGTGAGCTGAGCTATGCTCTTCTTCCGGAGGCGCTCCCGTTTCCGGGCTTCGATTCCTGCCCGGCGGAGCTGCTTCTGGGCTCGGGTTTGGGCCTGGCTCAGTTTCCGAGCTTCTGCGGCAGCGAGCTTCTGGGCCTGAAGCTCGTGGGCTTCAGAAGCCCGGAGCTCACCTCCACACTGGAGTTGGTCCCGGCCCCACCGCTGCTTCTTCGAGTTCTTGACCTGCTGCCGAACAGCCCGTAGGTCGAGTTCCTGGAGCTGGCCAGCAGCCAGAACCTGGGCTGCCCCAGTAAGCCAGTTGCTGTAGCTCTGCCTTGAGGGGCTACTAAAGGCCTCCGGAACCCGCTCCTTCCACTGCTGTAGGCCCTGTTCTACGCCCTGGAAAGTGGAGGGAATAGGGGTAATAGGCCGTGGTAGGGTAGGCGTTGTAGGCTCTGTAGGCTGCGTAGGCTGCGGGTACATACGCAGTTTCTCAAGGGCTGTATTACAGCTTATATAACGTAAGTCGTGGCGTAACGCGGGGGATGGCGTAACGCGGGGAATTCACCCCGCCGACTTCTGATAACTGTGAATAACTCAACAATGGTTCGCTGTAAAAGCCTGGGTGTTGCTGAGCGTGAAACTTTAATAGCCCAGGCAGTATTAGACGTCCAATCTAAGAAGTATAAGAGTGCATATCACGCTGAGAAAGTGCTGGGGCTGCCGAAGAGTTCAGTGACGCGACGCGTCAATGGAGGTTTGACATGCTCCCAAGCCCGCCAGAAACAGCAGAATTTATCAGGCGCGCAAGAACAGATACTTCTAAAGTGGATTAAAAACCTAACAATCAGCGGCTATTCTCCAGGGCATCGGTTGTTGAAGGAAATAGCTGAAGAACTCCGGTCGCACCGGTCACACGGCCTGGCTGCTAAAGCCATCTACTGTTGAAGACTTGCAGCGAGTCATAATCCTGTTGTAGTTAGAGTATTTATTAGTAATCACCTTCAGGGGACGTCATGTAGCTGTAGAGTTAGTAATAGAGTCATATGTATGATTGTATTATATTCAATACAAGTGATAACTATGGCATCGCATACCAAACCTATTGAATTCCGGGCATACCAGCCTCGAACTTTACTTCCATCATCGGCAGCGCTCTGTCTTCGAAGACGATGATATGGGTAGTCCTCCTTTACCTGTTCAGCCTACAGTTGAGGCGCAATTCAATACCGAAAGGCCTAGAGGATCACAAGTCTCAAGCCGGCAGTGCATAGAGAGTTGCGAACCTCAAGGCTCTCAAGCAAAGATGACGCCCGTAACTAAGGACGAAGTACTGGTCCTCCTCTGACTTTGCAATCAAAACGCTGAAGCATTTCGACCAGGGAAGAAGACTGCATTCTGGTCTTATATACAGGCTGATTTCGAAAGGCAGACTGGTAAAGACCACAAGAGTCTCTACCAAGTAGTACAGCGGGAAATCGACAAGAGAAGAAAATACCTCGATGGGCTTGGGACTGGACAACCGATAGCGAGTCGGAATTGACTGTCCAAACTGATAACTGGATTGGGGTTGTTACTGAGGAAAAGCGGATTGAAACACAGCGAAGTGAGGCATCAAATACTGTTATCACTTCGTTGCAGCGAGCGCTTAATACTCGAGACTTGTTATCTGTTGCTCTTGCTACAAAGTGGAGGCACCAGCAGACTTATCCTCAAAATCGTAATAGATCCATTGGCCAGAGAGCACGAGGGTGCTCTGGCTTTGATGATCCTGACGACGAGGATATACTAGATGATTCTGCAGAAGAAAGGCAAAGTGAGAACCGCGCTGAGAGTGTTCACTCTATAGACTACAGGAAGGCCAAGCTGAATTGAAGCAAGGCCAGACTACAATGATATCTCTTCTTCAGCAGGCGTTACATGGGCCTATCCGATGAAGCGTTCCAATTGCAAGTACGGATAGTAGCGAATATAACAGGGTAGAGGGTTGGATAGAGTCAAGTAATACATATATATCCTATAACGTGCATGTATAACGAAAGTGCCAAACAAGCGAAAGTGCCAAAATCATGCGGTGACCAACCCCCCCAACTAAATGTTAAATTCCTCCACAACAAAACATGCGCCATAAAAATGATGAAAGCAAATTAGTGCTAGCTATCCAAGCTATGCAAAGCGACCCAAATTTGCGCCTTCGAGTTGCAGCTAGGATCTATTCAGTAGACCACCGCAAGCTACGTCACTGTTTACAAGGCGTACCTTCACGATGCGATATCCAAGCCAACTTACGGAAATTAAGTAACCTAGAGGAATCAGTTCTTGTTCAGTATATACTTGACTTAGCTGCTAAAGGGTTCCCTCCTCAGTTGTCTATTGTTGAAGATATGGCAAATTGACTACTTGCAACACGTGACGCGCCACGCGTCGGGTCACGTTGGGCTTCAAACTTTGTTAAGCGCCATGTAGAGCTCCGGACACGCTTCCAGCGAAAATACGACTACCAGAGGGCTAAGTGCGAAGATCCAGAAGTCATTCGTGGCTGGTTTGAGCTTGTATGGAACACAATTCTAAAGTATGGCATCAACAATGCAGATATCTACAACTTTGATGAGACTGGGTTTATGATGGGCGTCATCTCAAGCGCAACGGTAGTAACGAGCTCAGATGGGCGGGCAAAGGCAAAAAAGGTGCAGCCTGGCAATCGGGAATGGGTTACAGTAATCCAAGGCGTTAGTTCTCAAGGTTGGGCAGTGCCGCCATTTGTCATTGTGACAGGTAAAAACCACCTTGCATCTTGGTATGAGAATAGCAGATTTCCAGCAGATTGGGTAATCGCTGTTACTGCAAATGGCTGGACTACAAACGAGAGAGGTATGGATTGGATTCAGCATTTTGAGAAGCACACAAAGCCCTGGAGTGTTGGTGGTTATCGCTTGTTAGTCCTTGATGGTCATGAGAGCCACCACTCAGACAAGTTTGAGGAGTACTGCAAAGAACACAACATTATTACGCTTTGTATGCCTGCTCACTCTTCCCATATACTCCAACCACTTGATGTTGGCTGTTTTGGCCCATTAAAGAGAGCTTATGGTCGGCAAATTGAAGATATGATGCGGGCTCATATTATTCACATTACTAAGGATGACTTCTTTCCTGCCTTCCACGCTGCATTTAACATTGCAATGACAGAAAGCAATATTCAGGGAGGGTTCCGAGGTGCTGGGCTTCTTCCATTTAGCCCTGAGAGTGTAATATCTACACTTGACCTTAGGTTTAAGACGCCAACACCTCCAACCTCTCGCCCAAACACCGCTCAACCATGGGTTTCTCAGACACCAAATAACCCAACTGAAGCTGTATCACAGTCTACTTTCATTAAAAACCGGATTGCGCATCATCAAAATAGCTCTCCAACCTCAATCTATGCAGCTGTTGACCAGTTTACAAAGGGTGCATCGCAAATAATGCATCAATTAGCATTGTTAAAAGCAGAGAACCAAAACCTGCGACAGGCAAATGAAGTGCTAAGCAAGCGCCGGAGAGCTAAAAAAACACAACTACAGCAAGGAGGATCACTTAGTCAACAGGTAGCACAGGAGGTACAGGACGAGAGGGACGTTGTGCAGCAAGTAGAGCAAGAAATAAGGGCAAGTAGTGGTCGGAAGCCAAGGGAAGAAACCCATGCACGTCGCTGTGGCAAGTGTGGTGAGACTGGACACAATGCGCGCACTTGTCAGATTGTAATAGACAGGTCTGAGGAAGAGGACTCTGAATAATTTATATTGTTGTGGTGGATTTATCGCAATTCTTATGGGGTAGTCGCGATATTTTGGCACTTTCGCTTGTTTGGCACTTTCGTTATACATGCACGTTAAGCAGGAAAAAATCATTTTGGTGAGAAATGGGCACAAAGGTGGTGGCGGTCGCAAAAGGGTACATATAGGTACTTCCACTTGCATATATATGTGTATGGCAATAGAAGTACCGTGATGTATCTTTTCCAGCCGCCACCACCTCTCTCCCCACTCGCCCAGTTCCAAAGCACTTACTGAAGTATAAAAATTTATCAAAGGCCAGTATTCTACAGAGGGAACAAAGGGCTCTAGTCACATAGGGGATTACAAAGGGAACGCCGTAGGGGGTATGGCCAGAAGGGGAGAATTACATACAATTTACTAGTAATTTTCCTTGTTAGGTCATAGCTAAACTCCGGTTTCCGCAGCTCTCCCATTTCTCGCCAAAATGGCCAAGTCCAGCATTGTAAAATGGGAACGATTCAAGCAGGTCCAAAAATTGACTTAGGGGGTAATGCGAATTTTGATATTACTATATTAGGCATAGCTACTTCTATTAACTAGGGTCTATGAGTGCTACAATCAACTGAGCCTAGGCTATATACTACACCTCTATAGTGGCTTGGCACCTTCTTCTTCAGGCCTTGGCTGTAATGGTGGGTGCACCAGATGTGAGAATCTAGCCACCCAAGGGAGGGATGATTTTACTAAAACAACACACTGTCTTAGGAAACAGAGCCAAAGGGTTGTAGCTTAGACTATTCCACAACGCAGCAATCAGGTGTATGATGTGGTGAAGTGGTTTAGACAAGTTGCAACAAATGTTGAGTCTGAGAACTCAGGGGTAAGTCAGAGGTTAGCACCTCACTGACTTTTCAAAAACAGAGAATAACAAGATCAATGCTTGGAAGCTTGGAAAAGACGTAGAAGTATGTGCTAGTCGATTTACTGTATTGCCTGCTTGCCCTTTCTTAAGGAAAGGGCAATCCTATTTATGCCAAAGGAGTGTAGTTCTCTCATTTTCCATGACTTTCCATGACTAACCAGGCTTGGTAAATGTATTAGAAATCAAGTGCGACCCACAACTAGCTTGCTAATCATGTAGTGAACGTAAGAGAATCCCATAGAACCATCTCTTGGGTTCCTAGCCTATAGGAAGTGAAAAGGAGGTCCAAGGTCAGAGTACCTATAGATAAATTATGTCATAACTTAACCAATCTTGTGGGTAACTAAGGAGCGATGACGTGTAATGAATCATAGAGGGTTGTAGAAGCTTCTAGAGCTATCGTTCATGTTCCTAGGCCTCTAGTTGGTAGATATATGCCATGTGGTAGTATTGGCCCACCCCCTTAAGGAGGAGATTTTCTTAATAACTTGTTCAATGAGTGTTCAAATGATATGCCGTGATGTATGTAGCATAAACAGATGTAGTAGAAGAGTTTGCAGCAATCGTTGAGTAGTATTGCTTCTGTTGTTGGTGTGATAAGCCAAGATATGTATGGTGACTTGTAGGTTTGAGGAGGAGATTTCTAAGTTTGCTCTTGAGTTTGATAGCAAACTGAGTGCAACGAATGTCAGTATGACATTGGCCAACAACTGTTCGGCCTGGCTGCTAAAGCCATCTAGTGTTAAACCTCTACAGTCCTAAGTCCTAAATAGGAAGTAGTGGAGCTCGGGCTTGCAAGGTTTGTACAGGGATTATGGCACTAAATTCTCATATTTCTATACTAACTACATACGGGGGTGTTGAACAGCCTGTTCAACAGTTGCTAAAACGCTCTAATGGTAGCTTTTCCCAGTGCAATCGTCAGGCGGGAGCCTTGCCCCAATTGGCGCTTGGCGTGAGCAGATTGCCTCAGAACTCCGACGCATTGGGTTTCAGGCCTAAACCCTTCTGTTACTCAGGGCGTTTGGGTAGGCCCTCCGAATTCAATCCATTCATTCTATATACTGTAGTCTACTGTCGAGTTTTCCTGCCCGTTGCGCGCGCTCGCAATATTTCGGTCCTTCCTCCAACACTTAAATATCAGGCAGCTACATACTTGGACAGAAGAAGACACAACGTTACTTAACATGAAATGATATCAATCCCATTCAGGCGTAAACACATGATATATGATATTTCTTGTCTTTATAAATATTCGTCGTAAATAGTAATGTTCAAATGCTGTCGTGATTGTAATAAAAACAAAACAGTTCCCATGCAAAAGATCCCATACAAAGGGTAGCATCACCATATTTGCCACTTGTGTCCTCCCTCATACCTTGAACCGCCCTTCTAAACTATATATGCTCACCTCCTTCCTCCGTTATTCATCAATCAAAACTCATAAAAGGACATGTACATATATGTGCGTCTACCATTCAAACCCCTATTCCCATGTTAGCGGATCGAAAAACAAAGGGAGAAAAACAGTCAGCCTACCTCGGTATGCAAAGTGAAAGATGGGCCATAGGGCCGTATGCATCGCGATGTGGTGTCCTTCACCGTCTCCAGCAACCCCGCAGGCCCACAAGCGCCAACAATAACTCTCTTCGTGGTATCTTCATTGTCGACGAGACTTCTCATCAGTGCAGGAATATTTGGGCGCCCTGTGAAGGTTGCAACGGTGCTGCTGGATGCCTCTCCTACATCATAACCCATGCCTTTCTCCGGATCGACAGGCTTTTTCGACGCTGCCATTTGCTCAAGCTCAATGGCTTTTTCTGAGTCACCAGATGCCATAGTTGGGAGCGAAGTCTGACTAGACTCTTCTGCGGTTGCAGGACTGTCCTTCTCAGAATATCCCGATAAGGAGACCAGTGCAGAAGACTCGACGTTGTTAGTTACGTGTATCATAACTTTGATACGTGGGTCGAGGTGGAGTTCACGAAGTTCCGCATGGAACCACGAGATAGAAGCTAGGCATTGTTAGTTGATGTCTGTAGGATATAGTCTTATTTGACAGTGTTACCTTTATCTCTAATAACCCAGACAAAAGTAATACTACCAGATGGACAGGGGCCTGGGTTCCTGCAAAGGTCCAAAGCTACTGCAAAGGTAAAGCTTGCACCGCTACCACCGGCAATTAATAAGATGCTGTCGTAAGTCTTGAAGTCAGGGAATTTCCCATAACCTGTGTTGAGCGAGCATCTCAAAGTCTTCGCAGGAAACTCTTTCGCATACTTGTGCAATGCAGACGTGAATCCACCGCGAGAGAACACGACAAACTCTGCAGGGTCCGAGGAAACGAGTGTAAAGGGGTGTGTCTCTACAAGACGGATAGCAGGCAACCACAAGAAGGCATGCGAGCCGGGAATCGCCTTCGATGATTGGCGAAGTGTGACTCGAGTAGCACCATTCGGTAGCGCGGTGAGCGCCGCATGGTTACCCATGAAGTTGCAAGAGAATTTCAAAACGCGGATGGCGCGATCCATGAATGACAAAGAAGCTGCAAAAAGGGTGATAATGATGGCACGGCTGCTGAGGTTTGGCACGTGCAATGCGACGACTATTAAAATGATGACTGACAGTATGACATGTATAGCGTAGAATACTATATGATAAATTAGCCGGACAGAGCCCATCAGAAGTCTAGTGTCTTAACATACACTCATAGTGTTGGCGGCGAATATATGGCAAAGCCAATACACCAATGAGAAGCATTGCAACGCCACCTATCATTCCTGCGATCGGGGCGGGCTCCAGCATGTTATGTAGAGGATCAACTTGTGCCCAAGCTTCCAGATAGACGATGGCATGGACCAAAGATGCGACTATGCATGTATATCCCGCCGCCTTATGGAGCGGCATCAAGGTCTCGTAGGAAGTGGCGGAGAGAATAGCTAATGGCGTGTTTTTCAAACTGAGGAAAATGACAAAGGCTAGATTGCATAGCGCAACCCTTTTATAAGTCAGTATTAAACACCATATAGTCGACATTTAACCTATCAGATCGGTAAAGAAAGGTCGGAGGGTGTAAGTACCAGCCTTGGTGTTTTGCGACCTTCACTTGGTAAGCAGTTGAGCGCCCAAAACAACGGATTAATGTTTCTTACATAGAGGAGATTGGTCAAGTCTACGTTTGTGCATGACAGAATGACGTTGATTCCCCAGAATAAAATGTAGAGTAGAATACGGCCAACTGATATCTGTTTGAAGAACCTCCTTGAAAGGAGGGATCTGATTCTCCTAAGCCTTATCATGGCTACCGTGGCTGAGCTTCGACTTCCGTTACTATACCGATGGAAGAAGTATCGTGCCCAGTGACTGAGTATAAAGAGAGCGATGAGAGATCCGATTGCAATCCCAAATGACTTGGCAGCTTTCTCGTTCAAAGCCTGCCGTAGCGCCCTCGCTTGACCTTTCGGGACTGCCATTTCATTCGCTTTCCGAGAAGTTGTAAAAAAAATGAAGAAGAAGAGAAATAGGACTCTCGCAGGACAACTTGTCGAGAATAGAAGCCTAAAATACTGGAAAAGTCCTCAAGAATAATAAGGGGTGTAGAACAATCGCAGTAGCACCCGTCGGAAAAGAAACGAAAGTATTCTAGAAGTACGCTGCATAGGCATAGTGTAGTCTATATACCTCTAGGCCGATATATGGCTTCGCACCGTAGTTTACTTAATTAAGTCGTCAAACTCCAAATACGTCAAACTCCAAATATATGCTCAACAGATGCATATCAAACTCCAAATATGTGCCCAACAAGGTTGCATATCAAACTCCAAATATGCTCTCCTCGGGTATGCATCTTAACAAGGATACATACCCGAGGAGAGCATATGGTCCCTTCCTTATCCCTTGCATGTGGTGTTAGTGAGTGGGCTCATGATGACCCAGTTAAAAGACCGAGATCTGTTTGACGTAACACGTATCCGTCGGATGAAGGGCGCCTGTGCGAACTCCATTTCAATCAGCCCAAATGAAGGGCCAGGGATGAGGGTAGAAGGCAGTGCAAATCGTGTGTCGTGTGTGGTTTCAAATTGCTTTGTGAACCCACGGTCCGACCCAACAGATGTGAGTGTAGTTGAGGATTTTTTCAACACCAACGAGTTCTCATCATTGATCGGGCTGGACCTCATTCTCTCAAAGCATGCTTCACTTGGCAGGTACTGTAGTTATTCAAATAGAGCCTTGCCAGCTGCCCCTGACGAATGAAGATCTGATGTATACGAGTCGCACCAATAAGATCCAGCTCGATAGTATGAATCGCACCCATAAGATCCACGGGGCAGATCCCAGTCCGGTGGACCCACCATCATCAGAAAACTTTACGTAAAAACAGGGTAAATCAATGCTTATAACCAGTACTCAGATCGGCTGGTGGCGGCAGCGAGGGTGGACCGGAGGTTTGCCGGGGTTCGGGGGTCTACGGGTGCTGGGTAAATATTATTTTAATTTACTGGGTATATGAATCTTTACAGGGGTCGTGCTGGGTATATAGAGCTTTTGCCCTATTAATTAAGTAAGAGCAAAGTTCGTACAGCACTTGCTGGACCATATACCCAGTAAATTAAACTAATATTTACCCAGCACCCGTAGACCCCCGAACCCCGGCAAACCTCCGGTCCACCCTCGCTGCCGCCACCGAGCTGCCGCCGCTAGCTCGGCGTTCTCCTCCTTCACATTCAAGTGACGGGAGACCACACGGTCCAGCCAAGACTTCTTCGGCGACGAAGAGAACTTGCGCTGGCCTCGGCCAACACAACGGTGCTCGTCATTAACGATGACGAGCACCAACAAGTCGTCGTGGGGGCTGGCTCGGCAGCGCCAGCCACAGCTTTCCTTGGGGCAGACGAAGAATGCCCCAGTCTTCTCCCGCCGGAGGACCCGGAAGCAGAACTTCTGCTTGACGGCCCAATCATCCAAGGCGAGGATGAGGGCGTCGATGTCGAGATACTCGGTGCCACCGACCTGCACCTAGAGCTCCGCAAGAGGCCATTTGGGTGGGAGGGGTGGGGTGGCATCTTCGGAGAAGGCTTTCGGGCCACAATGAGGGCGGGAATAATTTAAATTGCTCTATTAGAGCAATTTAGATTTGCAGCTCCATTTTGTAGCAGCCCCATAAAACTAGCCATAGTAGGAAATATAAACCCTAGTAGGATTGGCATCATAATTGCCTAATTAGGATAGCGGCTACTTTAGTGTAGCAGGTGGCTGCTACACTGTAGCAGGTAGGGCTACTACGAAGGTGTTGTTCATAAGTTTTGTGAGTGGGTCGGGCTAGGGCCCCCTGCGTAGGCTGGTTTGGCAATTCTGGCCAAAGTACCGATTCTCACGCGTCACGAACACTTGAGTGTGAGAGCAATCAATTCTGTAGAATAATGAGTAGAGTAGATACCTAAACCCCTATATAAAACTATACTATAAGCCTAGTACTCTGTGTGCATACCATTTGCAGCAATTACTGCTGCCATACGTGTAGGCATACTATTAAGGAGAGCATTAAGCTCAGCTTCTCCAACTTGCTCCCATGCTTCCTTAACAGCTACACGGAGCTGGTCGTAGGACATATGTTCTGGATGATTATCTTGTAGATAATTCTTCATAATATGCCACACCCGTTCAATTGGGTTGAGATCTGGTGAATACGGGGGCCATTCTATAGGGCAAATACCACGGGATCTCAACTCTTCATATGTTGCAGCTGCTCTATGACCTGGAGCTCCATCTTGCATCAATGTAAGGCCTGAGTATAGGCGTAGCCAGCCGTGGATTAGAGGGACAGTATAAGCCATATAGGACTCAGCTCCTATTTTCCCATATTCCTTCTCCCAAAATAGTATAGGACCCTTTCCAAGACCACCTGAGAAGCAGCCCCAGAACATCCAACCTCTAGGGATTGTTAGTAAATCCTATAGTAAATAGGAGTCTCTTACCTTCTCCGTTGTACTCTATCTACAACACATGTATCATCCCACATTTCCCCTGCTTTTCGAGTAACCCATGTACGAGTATGGCGGCCTCCCGTTACCCACGTCTCGTCAGTCCAAAGTATCCTATTCCAATCATTCCGTACCCAATCCTTATGTTCAATAGCCCATGAAAGTCGCTTTTGTCGATTTGTCTCTGAGATAATAGGCTTCCGCATAGCAATCCCTTAATAATTATTAGTCTATATAGTAGTAAAGTAGAGAGGGATACTTATGTCGATTATAGCCTCTCACAGACAGAGCGCGGGTTAGGACAAGCCGTGAGCATGGAATATTAAGAATGCGTATTATATTTGTATATGGCATACGCCTATTCGTGCGAGATGAGGCTATAAACTCAATAACCTCTTGAACTTGCTCATCGGATAGGATAAGTGGCCTACCCGAACGCTTCTTCGGAGTTGGAGGGCCCTGGCAAGCATACCAAGCCTGCCGTTCCATGCAGCCAATATAGGCTGCAATTTTTTGGAACTCCCAATCTAGGGAGCGTAGTAGTGCGCAACGAAGCCGCTCATCGCGAGTAAGATGAGGCATTGTAGTTATTGAAAGAGTATGAATTTCCTACATATAAAATACAATAGTAGGAATTTTGACGCGTTAAAAAGGTACAAACAAGCCTACGCGTACCCATGCTCCAACCCATGCCCAACCCCCGGTCATCTCATGACCCACTCACAAAACTTATGAACAACACCTCCGTACAGTATCATCTCGTTAAGTCGATGTAATTGGTCATGCATAAATATATCAAGTTATAGTAACGTACTTGACAAGCGAGTCGTATTTGCATGCGAGTCGTATCGCGACACACCAAATCCGCACTTTACGGATACTAATGACCATAATGGCTCAACCGCAGCACACTCAGGCTAGCCAGATTGAAGGCCGAATTGATTTAGCTATTCAGGCCTTCCATCAAGGCTATTTTAGCAACCTCAAAGCGGCTTGTACAATCTACGACGTGCCATACACAACTGTTCGCGACCGTGTTAACGGACGCGTTGCTCGATGTGATTTACAACCCGCAAACAAAAAACTTAGCAGCACAGAGGAGTCAACACTTGTCGAATGGATATTATCTATGGAGGAACAAGGTCTACCCCTTAGATCTGAATCTGTACGGCAAATGGCAAATCTATTACTCCAAAAACGGTCTGATGAAGTCTACTCTACCCCTCTTACAGTTGGCCAACGATGGGTTTACAACTTTGTAAAGCGCCACCCTTTCCTCCAATCAAAATACACCCGCAAATACGATTATCAACGGGCAAAATGTGAAAACCTTACAGTTATTCGGGATTGGTTTCGACTTTTACAGAACACAATTGCCAAATATGGGATTCAGGAAAATGACATCTATAACTTTGACGAGACAGGATTTCAAATGGGAGTGATTACAACTGCAAAAGTGATTACGGGTTCTGAGCGGGCCCATAAGCCAGTTTGTGTGCAGCCAGGGAATCGTGAATGGGTTACCGTTATTGAGTCAATTGCAGCAAGTGGGTGGAGTGTGCCACCAATGGTTATATTTGAGGGAAAGGTCCATATATCAAGTTGGTATATGGATACCTTGCCTCGAGATTGGGCCATTGCAGTTAGTAACAATGGGTGGAAGAACGACTCTTTAGGCCTTACCTGGCTTACGGACGTCTTCCAGAAGTACACAAAAGACCGTACAAAGGGTGTTTACAGGCTCTTGACTCTTGACGGACATGGAAGCCATTCTACTCTTGAATTTGACCTGTTTTGCAAGGAGCACTCAATTATCACACTCTGTATGCCTCCACACTCGTCACATCTTTTGCAGCCACTTGACGTTAGCTGCTTTGCAGTTATAAAACGGTTGTACGGAAAACAAATCGAGGGGTATATGCGGGTTGGAGTTGGTCATATTGACAAACCTGACTTCCTTACAGCCTACCTTACAGCCCGCAAAGACTCTATGACACTTAATGTGATCTGTAGTGGCTTTGCAGCCACTGGCATACACCCGTATGACCCAGAACGGGTGCTCTCGATGCTGAATACTCAATTACAGACACCAACCCCACCTCTGCTTCTCCTGGACACTACCCAGGACTGTTGGGTACCTGAAACACCCCATAATGTTAGTCAATTGGACCGTCAGGCTAATGCAATTAAGGAATCTGTTCCGCGCTGTATAGCAGGCTTCTTGTAAGGACAGTTCGAACCGAGGCTGACCTTCAAGTCTGCAGAAGTATCCGAAGTATAATGTGAAGACTTCGATACTCGAAGCAGTAGGACAAGGTATAGTAGTTCAGGCTCCAAAGCATATACTTTATACCACAGGGGTCAAGTGGTGAGACTAACAGGTTGGCCAAGTGGTTCGACTCGAAGTAAGGGAATGCAAAGTAAGTCGAAGCAGGTGAAGTGAATGACATAGTGAAATAAGTACTAGAGACTAAAGCGAATCGAAGGGTCGTGACACAAATATCGAAGGAGTGTCATGACACTTCTCAAACCCTACAGAGCAGGCATTCAAGCAGCTAGTAAAAGGGTGCCAAATGTCTATGCATAATGCGGTCCTTCTTGCGGACAAAAACAAGCAGCTACGGGCTGCAAATGAGAGGCAAAAGAAGAAGAGGGCTGTAAGGAGGTCGTATATAGCTAAGGGAGGTGTTTTAACGGTTCAGGAAGGCCTAAAGTGGGCACAAACAGCAAATATAGTGGTTGAGGGTAGGGTTACAGGTGAGCTAGCAGACCTGCAAATACGTGTGCCACGAGCATGTAGTATGTGTAGATCACTCACACATACTGCCCGTACATGCCCCTTAAAGCAGGTTCCTAATTAGGGTAGTTTTAAGGTTTTAAATAGTTAATTGTTTAGTTATTAACCTGTAAAGTGCAGATTTGGTGTGTCGCGATACGACTCGCATGCAAATACGACTCGCTTATCAAGTATGTTAATATTGAGTTAGAAAGTGATCTGAAGTAGACCCCAAGTAGCCCCTCAGCTAAACCATCCATCCATCCAACGTGCCTTGAACCAAGTCATTGGCCTGTTTGGCCACTAATTGCCTCTCCACATGCTCTAAAGAGGGCAAAAATGATGCTGGATCTGTGATGCCACTATTTTCAGATTCTGAGAACTCAATCAGAACTTGGAGGGCTTGTACAGCGTTCTGTGTGGTGAGCACAGGACGCTGGGGCTCCTCATCATCATCATCTTGAGCATTGGAAACCTGTATATATGGAGCCATCGCCTCTGTAATGGTGGGTGCACCAGATTGTGAGAACCTAGCCACCCAAGGAATGGATGATTTTACTAAGACAACACACTGTCTTAGGAAACAGAGCCAAAGGGTTGTAGCTTAGACTATTCCACAACGCAGCAATGAAGTGTATGATGTAGTGGAGTGGTTTAGACAAGTTGTACAAATGTTGAGTCTGAGAACTCAGGGATAAGTCAGAGGTTAGCACCTCACTGACTTTTCAGAAACAAGGAGTAACAAGATCAATGCTTGGAAGCTTGGAAAAGACCTGGAAGTATGTGATAGTCAATTTACTGTATTGTCTGCTTGCCCTTTCTTAAGGAAAGGGCAATCCTATTTATGCTAAAGGAGTGTAGTTCTCTCATTTTCCATGACTTTCCATGACTAACCAGGCTTAGTAACTGTAGTCGACGTAAGAGAATCCCATAGAACCATCTCCTAGGTTCCTAGCCTATAGGAAGTGAAAGGAGGTCCAAGGTCAGAGTACCCCTATAGACAGATTATGTCATAACTTAACCAATCTTGTAGGTAACTAAGGAGCGATGACGTGTAATGAATCATAGAGGGTTGTAGAAGCTTTTGGAGCTATTGTTCATGTTCCTAGGCCTCTAGTTGATTGAGATATGTCATGTGTAGTATTAGCCCAGTAACTAAGGAGTGATGTCATGTAATGAATCATAGAGGGTTGTAGAGATATGCTATGTGGTCATATCGGCCCAGTAACTAAGGAGCAATGACGTGTAATGAATCGTAGAGGGTTGTAGCAATCGTTGAGTAGTATTGCTCTTGTTGTTGGTGTGACAAGCCAAAATATGTATAGTGACTTGTAGGTTTGAGGAGGAGATTTCTAAGTTTGCTCTTGAGTTTGATAGCAAACTGAGTGCAACGAATGTCAGTATGACAGCCTCCTGTAGAATTGTGTCCTCATCTAAGCCTCCCTCCACCTCATGTATTCCCTCCACCTCTTGTATTTCCTCCTCCGCTGGATTCAAAAAGTTCGAAAGGTCCATAGCGTCTGATATATGACCAGCTTGTTGTACTTGAGTATATAAGTCGTTTAGAACAGGAAGTGCGTGTATAGGAAGCTGTATTGGGCATAAAAGAATCATGCTTTTTTGAAAGCAATTGTAGATAGTTGTATTTGTAACATTGTGATGCCATGATCAAATAAGCCAGCGAATTGCAAAGTGTATTGTCATTATTTTGATTGGATCCAGGTTGTTGCTAAAAGATTCAAGCATGAACTCGAGCCATTGCCAATGATAATAGCTTTTTAAAGAGGCTATAATACCTTGATCAAGAGGTTGATATCGACTGGTCACATTTAGAGGAAGCCATATAATTCGTATGTTTGGAGGAGGAGGCGTCGATTCCACTGCAGCAATATGGGCTGAGAAGTTATCCATTGTAAGCAGTATAGAACGTGACGTACCAATATGAGTATAGAAAGCATTTAGCCAATCTGCCATAACAAATTGATTTACCCAAGCCTTCTTATTCCACCTCCAAACCCCACCCATTGCCCCTACATCAACATGTTGTAAAGCTCAAGGCTTTTTTGCCTTTCCAATAAATCAAAGAGGAAGTCGATCTGTTCCAGCAGCATTAACACAAATGGCTATGATATGCGTGCTTTGTCCTTCTTCTGTCCTGGAATTGATCGTGTTGTAAAGCCCTTTGAAGGGCTCATCCTCCAGTAAAGCACAGTCTCATCCATGTTGTAAATATTGTCCTCTAAAAGCACCCCCGCAATAGTTTGTATAGCCTTCATTTGTTCTTCTGCAGTGACACCAATAGATCGAGCTTCACCATGTAGATATAATATATTATGCCGTTGTCGAAACTTTACGATCCATCCATAGCTAAATTCTGGTGTAGGTAGTCCACGGTATTGTGGTAGCTTATTCCAGATAATCTTCACCTTTGATTGTAAGATTTCTGTAGTTATAATGCCGCCACGCTCTTCAATAAGCCTCTGCCACTTGTAAAGAGCAGCTTCTAATTCAGGCCAGGTGACAGCGCGGCGACGCTGAGCTTTAGAGCTGTTTGTTTCCAGAGTATTAGGAGTATCGTCAGGGTTCAAAAATTGAGAGCTAAGGGATTCTTAGACTGTAGATTGGCTAAGTCCACGATTGTATTGATGTATAGTGGCCTTTTGTGTAGGTTTCAGATGGTGAGATCAATGCCAGGTTCGGAGGGCTTGTCGCTGTTCGAGAGTCATAGAATAGAGCTTTTTCAAAGGCATTTTGAAGGTATTCTAAGAGTAGTCCAGTAATTAGTTTAAGTCGATAATTGGGAAAAGGGACTTAATATCATGTGTATCGTGATTTGTATGACGAATGGAAGGATCTGAAGAAAGTTATCGAGTTATGCACAAAATTGACTAATTATGTACCGACTTAACGAGATAATACTGTATCCATAAGTACTTAGTTAAATTGAATTAGGTTAGCTATAAAACTGTGTTCTAACTGTAACGCTGACTTCTAAATGATAGAAGACACAGAGGTTCTCTTGCGTAAAGGTTTACTTATCAGAGGAGGCAGGGGATCAGACACAAAGGCTTCAAGTAACACGTTACTAGTATATAACAAATACTGTATTGAGTTAAGCACGAAGCTCCTATCTAAGGAAATACTATCTACTTATATAGTGGCGTCGTGCCTAGTGGACTCTTGGGAACTCACTCGAGTTCTCGGAGTCCTGGACTCTTAGGACTCTTCTCATCATCCTGCGAGTCCATCACGTGCCTAGTGGACTCCTGGGAACTCACTCGAGTCCTCGGAGTCCTGGACTCTTAGGACTCTTCTCATCATCCTGCGAGTCCGTCACGTGATACTTTCGGAACTACTATTCCCCGCTGCCCCTCCAGGTACCAGGGCCGGTCTCATGCGACCTCCCTCCTTCCTGTCCTGTAGTTGGCCAGCCTTCTTGTTCCGTCGTAACACTAACGTATGAACAGGGTTAGCAATAAAACTCATTAAACTCATGAGTTAGATGAGTAGAAGTCATGTGATTAGACATCACCTGATCTACAAATCACATAAGAAATGACATCCCTAAGTTGCGCACACCCCCAAGTTGCGCAGCACATTTTACACCTAAAATCATGGATTTCGCAACTTAATATCTCAACAACCCATTGATAATACATTATAAAAATAAGTTCTTATCCTTTTATAAGCATTTAAAGTACTTTGTTCAAATCTTAAAGAAAATGGCATTGTAGTTAGTAAGATATTGAGTTTTGACTCCCACTTTTGACCTAAATCTTAGTATCTGAATAACCCCAAGACCAATTGCTTTAAAATATGAACAGAGTACTTGTATAAAGGGATATGCATTTTTATATTTTATTATCAAAGAGTTGTTGAGATATTAAGTTGAGAAATTCATGATTTTAGGTGTGAAATGCACTACGCAACTTAGGGGTGTGTGCGACTTGGTGATGGACCACGTTATAAAGTATTAGTATTTATATAATATATATGTTAAGAGTACTAAGAATACTTACATTTTTCTATTTCTCCTTTATCTTTTTATTAGCAGGTATAGCTTTATGCTTGCTTTTATAATGAGCAATATAATTACTAGTAGATTGCCCTAGTTTTTTATTTATCTATAGGTGGCTAATAAAAGTTAATAAATATTAATAAACTATAAAAAGAGAATACTTGCAGAATTTTTAAGAACACTTAACAGTAAGTGTCCTAGGTTGATTTTCAATAATTGGATTTAACTCTCCAGTATAAAGTCTTGCTCTAAAGATATAAGGCTGATTTTCCATTGGAATTTGAAATTCAGGGGTATTTTGATGTAATAAAGACATTTTTAAATAAAAGTATAGTAGTTATAGTTGTATAATAGTAGTTGTTCTTATAAACATAAAAATTTAAGAGGGAGATTATTATTATGTATGTTCCGACCCAACCACGAATATGCCTGTTCGCGAATGGGTTGACCTATTCGCGACTGGGTTGATCCACTCAACCCAGTCGCGAATAGAGTAGCGGTGTAGAATATAGCTGTAATATTGTAACTATTCAACGTACAACCTTCAATACTCAATATGGCGTCTCTAAATACAGCTATAGTTGCTTCTATGAATGCATATACACCTTGATAATCCTCATCTTAAGCCTGACAACCTGACAGATTCAAGGCTTAAACATCGTGCGCATACATAATTCCAACTTATAAACAACAAGCTATATCAAAAGCCTGATTCTAAGTTTTTAAACCCACGATATACTGTTCCAGAAAGTGAGGCCTTCGATGCTATTGCTAGCAAACATTTACAACTTCTCCACGCCGGCTATATGAAGACTTGGGCAATAGTTCAACAGAAATACTATGGGATAAAGCGAGAAGAGGTTGAGTTTATACTCAAACGATGTAAGAACTGTGCTTTAAATAGGCCAGCTACAACCAAAGCTCCATTGGCCCCAATTGTTACAGAAAGAGCATGGGAGAGAGTACAGATCGACCTTATTGATATGAGACACGAGCCGTCAGGTCAATTTAAATGGATATTACACGTCAAAGATCACTTCTCAAAATATACCCAGCTATATCCATTAAAGAGCAAGCACGCAGAGCCTATTGCAGATGCCATTGCTCTCTTTATTGCAGCTTTCTTACCACCTAAGATTATACAGTGCGATAATGGAAAGGAATTTAAAGGGGCTCTACTTATACTACTACGAAAGTATGGAATCCAAGTGATAAATGGAGCGCCACGGTCACCACAGACGCAAGGCCTAGTTGAGCAGGCAAATGGAGTTGTTGAAGCAAAGCTACGAGCATGGAAAATGGATCATGGATCTACAGAGTGGGCCGATGGGTTATTAGAAGTTACATTGGCTATAAACACTCAAAAGCACTCTACGATTGCGTGTGCACCTGCAGAGTTGCTATTTCGAGAGCGTACATCATATATTGACTGGCTTAATAGCCAGAAGCGGAAGGATATTACTATTGGGATTGATCAAGAAGACTCTACTCAAGCTCCAATATATGCTCTAAGCCCAAGTCCACCAGCCCAAGCTAGCTCAAGAATCGATATTGGAATTCGCCAGGGGAACTCTCAAACTAAGCGAATTAGCCCAGACGCTGGCTCAGAAATCAACCTACGAATTACACCACCGATTCGGAGCTCTCCAATTGATGAGTGGTTTGACATTGATGCCTACGAGCCCCAGAGTGAACCCCAGAGCGAACCCCAGAGCGAACCCCAGAGCGAACCCCAGAGCGAACCCCAGAGCGAACCTGAGAGCGAACCCCACAGCGAACCTGAGAGCGAGCTCGAGCTCCAAGCTCAGCTCGAGCGTAGGAGCAGGAGCCGGGCTCAGCCTAGAATTGAGCCTAGAGTTGAGGATCAGACACAAGATCTAGTAATTCAACGGGCTACAGAATCTACCCAGAAAGCAAGAGCCAAGATGGTGCGAAAGTACACAAAGAAGCATGATATTCAGCACTTTGATATTGGGGCAATAGTCTCCTTAAAAGTTCCACGAGAAGATAGGACATCAACTGATAATAAGCGGCTCTTTGCACGTATATTGGATGAGCCTTACTCTCATAGGTATAAGGTTGTCACCTTATCTGGTATTATTAAACACCTTATTCCTACTAAAGAGCTAGGAGCTGTAGACCAAGCTCTATGGCCAGATATTATTATTCCTAATTCTACAAGGGAAGTCACACTTACGCTAGCTGCAAGAGAGGCTTCTACAAGTGAACGGGTAGGAGTATCATGTCAATGTAAAGGGGTTTGTAATACAAAGCGATGTAGGTGCTATAAAGAGGATAGGCAATGTAGCGTACACTGCCATAAGGATGATCATGATTGTGGAAATCTATCAGGTCTAACTATTCCGACAGAAATAGCTCTAGTTAATAGGCCTAGGAGAAAGCGGGCCAGAGCTGATACAGTTGGAAACACAGTTTAGATCAATATACTATTTCTACTCTTACTTGCTACTCTTACTTCTACTATTCGCGACTGGGTCAACCCATTCGCGAACAGGCATATTCGTGGTTGGGTCAACCCATTCGCGAATGGGCAATATTCGTAGTTGGGTCAGAACATATATATACTTAAAAGCTTTTAACGTCCTCCACAAGCGAGTGTCGCATACAAGTGAGTGTCGCACGCGATGAACACAACGCGCTCCTTATGTGTACTGCAAGATGCCTCAACAAGTTGATATTCCATCAACTAATCTTGAAGGTAGAATATATATTGCTATCGAAGCTATTAGATTACGCCAATTTAATAGCATTAGGGCAGCTGCAAAGGCCTCAAATGTCTGTCCTAAGCTACTTGAGAGGCGCCTAAAGGGAATATGCCCACGACGCGACATTACACCAAAAACTCAAAAACTCACTTGCTTGGAAGAATCAGTTGTTATTCAACATATCCTCGACCTAGATTCACGGGGGTTTTTGCCTAGGCTTCGTGCTGTTGAAGATATGGCTAATCAATTACTCGCATCTCGAGGTGTGGGCAAGGTTGGAGTTAATTGGACTTCCAACTTTGTTAAACGCCATGAATGGATATAGCTATGTATATTTTGAGAAGTGATCCTTTATATATAGAATCCACTTATATTGTCTAGAAGGTTTATGGCGTATATTAACTAGATCAATCTAAGCCCTCTCCTATGCTCAGCTAGTAGTAATTGGAACTAGAGGAGCTTTTGTTATGTTTGGTCGATTTAGTGTACAATTCTTACATCGCTTTAATATAAACTCTGCTTCTTCTCACTTTAGCTCATAGAACTTCTGTTGTAGAATACTCTATGTTTTTGACCAGCCTACATGTAGCAGCTGTAGGTGTTTATTAACAATAGTATCAAAAGCTTCACTTTCTAGAACTACACATCGTGAGGTTTTAGGCTTATGTTAGTTGCTTTGGACCACTTAAGAAGGCATATGGACGGCAAGTTGAGAGCTTAATCTGCACTCATATAAACCATGTTACGAAAGTTGAGTTTCTTCCTGCCTTTAAGCAGGCTTTCACAGATGCAATCACAAAGCAGAACATCTGCAGTAGTTTTCGAGCTACAGGGCTAGTTCCATTCTGTCCTGATGTTGTGTTGTCACAGCTTGACATTCAACTACGGCCTTTAACACCACCAACCTTTTGAGGATGCTTCATGGGAATCTAAAACACCACACAATCTAATAGAGCTAGCAAGTCAAACTACGCATCTTAAAGATCGCATTATATGCCATCAAAATAGCTCACCAACTCCTATTAACAATGCGCTAGACCAGTTGTTAAGAGGTGCTCAAACAATGGTGCATTCTGCTGTTCTAATGAAGGCGGAAGTTCAGGCCTTACAACAAGCAAATGAAGTTGCAAGTCAGCGCAAAAAGTGAAAAAAAAAAGCATATACAACAAGGAGGGTGCCTTACAATTCAAGAAGGGCAGGATGTACTTGCTCACCTAGCTGTGGAAGAACAGATATCTCAAGAACTATGACAGGGTGGCGGGGTTGAAAGACAGCAACGACGTTGCAGAATGTGTGGTAAGACTGGGCATAATGCTCGCACATGTCAAAGGGATTACGAAGATACTATACAATAGGTGTATAATTAATTTAATTGATTTTCTAGTCCATACTTGTTGTTGTTAGAAAGTTTGTTACGATCTGTCAATTGCGTGCGACACTCACTTGTATGCAACACTCGCTTGTGGAGGACGTTACATATCTTTAGTCTTTATAAGCATCTATAAGCATCTATAAGCATCTATAAGCATCTATAAGATCTATAAGCATTTATAAGCATTTGTAAGCATATGTAAGCATTTATAAGCCTTTATATACTAATTTTTAAGTATCTAACGTGCATGTATAACGAAAGTGCCAAACAAGCGAAAGTGCCAAAATCATGCGGTGACCAACCCCCCCAACTAAATGTTAAATTCCTCCACAACAAAACATGCGCCATAAAAATGATGAAAGCAAATTAGTGCTAGATATCCAAGCTATGCAAAGTGACCCAAATTTGCGCCTTCGAGTTGCAGCTAGGATCTATTCCGTAGACCACCGCAAGCTACGTCACCGTTTACAAGGCGTACCTTCACGACGCGATATCCAAGCCAACTTACAGAAATTAAGTAACCTAGAGGAATCAGTTCTTGTTCAGTATATACTTGACTTAGCTGCTAAAGGGTTCCCTCCTCAGTTGTCTATTGTTGAAGATATGGCAAATCGACTACTTGCAACACGCGACGCGCCACGCGTCGGGTCACGTTGGGCTTCAAACTTTGTTAAGCGCCATGTAGAGCTCCGGACACGCTTCCAGCGAAAATACGACTACCAGAGGGCTAAGTGCGAAGATCCAGAAGTCATTCGTAGCTGGTTTGAGCTTGTATGGAACACAATTCTAAAGTATGGCATCAACAATGCAGATATCTACAACTTTGATGAGACTGGGTTTATGATGGGCGTCATCTCAAGCGCAACGGTAGTAACGAGCTCAGATGGGCGGGCAAAGGCAAAAAAGGTGCAGCCTGGCAATCGGGAATGGGTTACAGTAATCCAAGGCGTTAGTTCTCAAGGTTGGGCAGTGCCGCCATTTGTCATTGTGGCAGGTAAAAACCACCTTGCATCTTGGTATGAGAATAGCGGATTTCCAGCAGATTGGGTAATCGCTGTTACTGCAAATGGCTGGACTACAAACGAGAGAGGTATGGATTGGATTCAGCATTTTGAGAAGCACACAAAGCCCCGGAGTGTTGGTGGTTATCGCTTGTTAGTCCTTGATGGTCATGAGAGCCACCACTCAGACAAGTTTGAGGAGTACTGCAAAGAACACAACATTATTACGCTTTGTATGCCTGCTCACTCTTCCCATATACTCCAACCACTTGATGTTGGCTGTTTTGGCCCATTAAAGAGAGCTTACGGTCGGCAAATTGAAGATATGATGCGGGCTCATATTATTCACATTACTAAGGATGACTTCTTTCCTGCCTTCCACACTGCATTTAACATTGCAATGACAGAAAGCAATATTCAGGGAGGGTTCCGAGGTGCTGGGCTTCTTCCATTTAGCCCTGAGAGTGTAATATCTACACTTGACCTTAGGTTTAAGACGCCAACACCTCCAACCTCTCGCCCAAACACCGCTCAACCATGGGTTTCTCAGACACCAAATAACCCAACTGAAGCTGTATCACAGTCTACTTTCATTAAAAACTGAATTGCGCATCATCAAAATAGCTCTCCAACCTCAATCTATGCAGCTGTTGACCAGTTTACAAAGGGTGCATCGCAAATAATGCATCAATTAGCATTGTTAAAAGCAGAGAACCAAAACCTGCGACAGGCAAATGAAGTGCTAAGCAAGCGCCGGAGAGCTAAAAAAACACGACTACAGCAAGGAGGATCACTTAGTCAACAGGTAGCACAGGAGGTACAGGACGAGAGGGACGTTGTGCAGCAAGTAGAGCAAGAAATAAGGGCAAGTAGTGGTCGGAAGCCAAGGGAAGAAACCCATGCACGTCGCTGTGGCAAGTGTGGTGAGACTGGACACAATGCGCGCACTTGTCAGATTGTAATAGACAGGTCTGAGGAAGAGGACTCTGAATAATTTATATTGTTGTGGTGGATTTATCGCAATTCTTAGGGGGTAGTCGCGATATTTTGGCACTTTCGCTTGTTTGGCACTTTCGTTATACATGCACGTTATACATGCACGTTATTTAGTATGTGATTGCGTTTCGATCACGTTGTGCAGCGTTTTTGGCTCCCATACCATAGGCAGATCGGACGAAGTTGGCGGTGGAGTTGGCGTAGAAACTCGAATATCAAGCTGTGAAATCACATACTGCGGATCGTACGGCACTAAACCAGTTCCGTGGAATCCTACTCGAATGTTTGACTCTGTAAGTGCTGCACGAAACGTAGCATGAAATGCAGGAAAAAAGTCTTCCTTCGAAATGTGGGTAATATGTGCACGCATCAATTTTTCAATTTCAGTGCCGAACGAACGTTTTAAAGCTCGAAAACACCCAACATCAAGGGGTTGAAGCTTATGAGATGAATGAGCAGGCATACATAAAGTAATAATGTTGTGATCTTTGCAATATAGCTCAAAATCGGTTGAATGATGACTCTCGTGTCCGTCGAGAATCAAAAGTCGATATACACCTTTCGTGCGAGGTTTTGTATGTCGATCAAAGTGCTGAATCCAATCTAACCCTCGCTCATTTGTAGTCCAGCCATTTGCAGTTACTGCAATAACCCAATTGTGCAGCAATTGACTGTTTTCATACCAGGATGACAAGTGAGTTTTGCCTGCAACAATAATATATGGCGGTACCGCAAACCCATCTGCACTAATTCCTTGAATAACTGTAGACCATTCTCGATTGCCTTGCTGCTTCGTACGAGCCTTCTCTTTGCGTTTAGCGCTTGTCACAACCATTTCAGACGATATTTGGCCCATTAGAAACCCTGTCTCGTCAAAGTTATATGTATCCGTCTCAATTGTGTTTCGTACAAGGCGAAACCACGTGTTATACGCATTTGGATCTTCGCATTTAGCTCTTTGATAATCAATTTGTCTGCTAAAATGCGTCCGTAATTGTGATTGTCGTCGTACGAAGTTCGTAGTCCAGTTCTTTCCGACGCGTTGTGCGTTTCAGTCTGCAAGCAGTCGATTTGCCATATCTTCAACATAACTAACTCGAGGAGGGAATGATCATGAATCCAAGTCAAGAATATGTCGTACGATCGTTTCCTCTTCTAACAAAGTTAGTTTTTGATTCTGAGGGATAATATCGCGTCGTGAAGATGTCCTGTGTAATCTATTAGACTGTGTCGTACGAGGCACATTAGTACCAGGTGGTTGAATAAGAGTATCCCCACACACTAGTGCAATGACTGGTATTTGTGGCCCTTGTAGTTCTGGTCGCCAGTTCTCACCATGCTCCATGAAGCCATTCCGAAATGCCTCCTGCTCTTCTGGCCCAAAGCGGTTAATTGGAAACACTGGCCAGTATTTAACGACGTCTTCTGGCTTGCTGTTGTCATTGTGTCCCTCAAGTGTTAACATGGTAGAAACTCCGTTCTGATCCTTATGCCAGCCTGAGGCTGCCCCTCGCTGGGCGACAATTGAAAACCCCATACATTGCTGGATATCCACTGGGCGGACTGGTAGAAATGTTGGCTTTCCCACGTTGATCTCATTATATTTTAATGATTCACAGTAGCGAACAACCTTCCGTAGATAGCTGTAGTGTTTGGTGACACCTGCAGGCCAGCATCCATACCCACAGTCTGCAATATTAAGAAAATTAACAGGCGGATTTTGTATGCAAACTTCTGGAGAAGCCTCTGCATTCTTCCATAAGGTAAACGCGTCCTGTATCTTTAAATTTTTAACAGCTTGTCTGCTTGTATCTTTATTAAGTATCTGGACATCGATTTGCATTGGCTTTGTAGAGATTTGAGCCTCTGTCTCCATCTCCTTGAACCACTTTTGCAGCGTCTGATATGGTCGTCACTCCAAGAATTTGTAGTCTCGAATAATAATGAGCTTTGGGTCGTTATTATTAGCTGCCCATATAGCATGCTCTCCCTCTGTAAGGAGTAATATATCTGCGTCGTCGTACTTGCAGTCGCACTTTCCATGTATAGAGACAGTATCAAAACTAAATCCCACATTATGGGATCCTTCACTACCAGCTGTCCATACCTTTGCAGGGCGCCCGTACTTGAATATATGGGTGGCAAGTTGCCCAGCATTGGCAAGGTGAGTGTTTGGTTTTTCTTCATAGATTCTGCGATATGCACGAAGTAACGCATGCCTTCGTTCGTCATTAAAAAGGTCATCCTGCTGCTTCTGTGCAGAGAAAAGGCTTTGAGTAGATAGGGGGTTTGTTCGTATATATTGCTGATAGGCATGTCTCTGCCTATCTCTCTGTTGGCGACTCTGTCTTATATAGCGTCTATGACGTTTCTCATGTAGAGGTCCCGCTATAGCCAATCGTCCTTGCAACTTCTCGTGTGTAGTACCCATCTGAACATACGGCCGTAATCGCTTGTTTCGGGCGATATATTTGGACTGTTGTGAGTTCTCCTGTTTAGTACCCACTCGAACGTATGGCCTTAATCGCTTGCTTTGAGCGCCACCATTAGATTGTTGCTCATTAGGTTTCCGTTTTGCCGTTTTAAGAGTCCCCATTTGCATCTCTACGCTCTTTTTTAGGTCTCCATCACTCCTTGGTGTCTCTCTCTGCGTTGGTAGTACGCCATCCTTCTGGGCGTCGAAGACATTTTGCGCATCTACGACCGTTTGAGCATCCGAGCTGTTCTGGTCATCCGTGCTGTTCTGGGCGTCTGCAGATTTCTGCATATCTGCGACAGGTTGAATGCCCGAGCTGTTCTGGGCATCCGTGCTGTTCTGGGCGTCTATGTTGTTCTGGGCGTCTATGTTGTTCTGGGCGTCGATGCTGTTCTGGGCGTCGATGCTGGTCTCAGTGTCTGTGCTTTTGCTGGCGTCTAAGCTGTTCCGAGTATCTGCGGCCTTCTGTGTGGCGTCCGCGTCTAGCCCCTTTCGTTCCTTCTCCCTCTGTGCCTCTGCCTCCGCCTCTACTTCTGCTGCTTTTGCTGCTTCTGCTGCTTCTGCTGCTTCTGCTGGTTCTGCTTCCTGAACCTTTAGTGTCTCTATCTCTGCTTCTGCTGCTTCTGCTTCCTGAACCTTTCGTGTCTCTATCTCTGCTTCTGCTGCTTCTGCTGCTTCTGCTGCTGCTTCCTGGACCTTTCGTGCCTCTGCCTCTCTCTCCTTCTGCGCCTCTTCCTCTACCGTTATTGCATCCTTAATATCACTTATCACAATGATATCTTTTCTCGTTGATTTTTTCGACACTATACCATTTTTCGGAGCTAACCTGTCGTGTCTGGCCATTTCAACACGTTTTAGTGTCAAGTCGAAATTATTATTAGAGTGCGGCAAGAGACTTAAGGTTGTCAATTCCCACCCTTGAACATAGAACATCGCCCCCAATGTGAAAAAAAAGCTTATTCGGCTTCGTATCGAGCGAGGCAGCTATTTTTTCCACTTGCTTCTTAAGTTTTGTATGTCTTATCTTCGCCTCGTATATTATTGTTATAGCACGTAGCCATATCTTCGAGTTCACTTTTCTTATAACCCAGTATTCAAATGGTTTTCTCGTAAGGTCTTGTTCATCCATAGACCATTTGGATCTTAATCTCTGGAGGACCTGCAGTATAGCCTCTATAGAGTCCTTATGTTGAGAAACAGCATCTTCTAGCTCTTGGAAGAGATTTAATTGCTGGCGCTGGTTCATGCCGCCACGTTCAGCAGCAACAGCAGAAATTGGGAGTCGTGCCAGAGTAGAGTGGTGGCCAGTGCGGGCGCGGCGAGCGGCAGACGTCATGGCGGAGCGCGCGGCGCGCGAATTCTTCTTTGGCGTGCGAAGCGCCGGCATTTTATTCAAAAAAAAAAAAAATAGAGAGAGAGAGAAGGGGGGGAGGCTGGAGCCAATTGATGTTGTATATCAAAGGAAGAAAGAAGGAAAAGAAGGAAGAAGGAAGAAAGAAGTCCAGCTCTTACTACACACTGAGCACCCCGGCCCCGCCACTCCTGCTGCGGCCACTGCCGCCACGTGCGAGAAAAGTCCTGCGCGCGCTGCCCTTACAGGCAATGAAGATACCACGCGCGCTGCCACAAATGGTGAAGAACCCCTCCGCGCCGCCAACAATGGCGAAGAAGAGCCTGCCACCCGCGAGCCCGAGCCCGCCGCCACCCCCTCCAAAGCTCGGAAGGAGCGTCTGGCCGTTGGTCGCGGTCCTGTTGGCGCGCGCCGCGCTGTGGCTTGTTTGGGTTGTGTGCGTTCTGCTGTGGCCGGCAAGTCGCTCGGCGACTGTCACGATCAGCCCGGGGCCATTCCTGGGGTTGGTCGCTGCTGGCGCTGCGCTTCGGGGCATAGCTGCATGCCGGTGCCTGCTGCAGTTGCGCCGAGCGCCGCGGCGCTACTTGCTGGGCTCGCGGCCGATCCTGCTCTGTCTGTGGCGGTACGTCTTCCTGCTCCTCCCCTTGTTTGAATGTGCTAACGATCATTGTAGAAGAGGAACCGCCTGCGCGGTTATGTCCGCGACGCTCTTGCAGTTGCCGACAAGAAGCCTGGTGGCTCGTCGTCTGCTCCCGCACCCACCAACGACCTCGCTGCCGCTCCTGGCTTTGGAGCTCCTGTGCCTCTTTCTGGTTTCGGCGCTCCTGTGTCTCTCTCCGCTGTCGCCTTCGGGCAATTCGGTGCTCCCTCGCCCTTTGGGGCTCACGTCCTTGGGAGCTTTGCCGCTCCTCCTCCTCCCGCCCAGGGAGCACAACTCGGTGCGCTCCTGGCGCAGCTTGGTGGCCTGCTCGCGCCCTCTCCTGGCGGTCCGTCGGTTCTCGCGCGCCGCGCGATGATTATGGCAATTCTTGGCCAGGTGGTGGATTCGCTGCTGGAGTGATCGTGGGTGGAATTTTCTGGGGGAGTTTGGGGGTGGCATTGGTAGATAAGGGGGGGAGTTAGGGTGAGAGCTTGGGAACGACGCCCACTAATATGAAACCGTTCTCCGCGCTCTGCCTTGTTCCTTGCTGTACTCGTAGACTAATGTACAGCCCCTTCCCGCTCTGGCCATTATTTTGGCTGTATCTGTATTTAGTGTGAGCACGAGAGAAGGGCAATGAACGATCGCGCTCATCGTCTTTTTAAAGGGGTTGCTCTGAGGAACTCTGCACTGCCTGTTTGTAGGCGTTTGCAAGGGTGTTTGCGATTGCAAACATGGGATTGTTAGATTACAAATGGAATTGTACAAATGAAAGACGCTCGATAGAGCATATAAATGTGTGTACAAGCTTACAAAGGACTGTTCTCAAGCTCGCATGTGTCCTTAAGGTTAAGGAGAGCACGGAAATGCTTGAACTTATGCCTTGGAAGGTTCTTTGTAAGCCCGTCGGCTGGCATATCAGCTGTTGGGAGATAGGCGATCTCGAAACTGCCAGCCTGGTGCTCCTGACGGAGCCACATATTTTGAATATCTACGTGCCGGAGCTTTGTAGCTATTCTCGTATTCTCCCCTACTACTAACTGGATCGTTTGCTGGTTATCGCAAAAGATCATCCATGTATTGCCGAGCTCTAAACGGATCTCTGAAAGAAGCCTTTTAAGAGCAATAGTCTCTTTTCCTGCTTCTGTTAAGCCGCGGAGCTCGGCTTCTGTTGTAGACGTCGTAACTGCTGTGGATCTGTTCACTTTCCAGGCTATGACTCCTCCGAATAAGGAGATCATATAGCCTTGTGAAGAGTGCCGCGTTTCAGGATCGTCGCCAAAGGAAGCGTCGGATGCTATAATCACCTGCGTGCCATGGAGCTTACCATCGTACTGTACTGAGAGCGTCCGCGTACCGTAGAGGTATTTGATTGACCAATCAATAGCAGTGATGTGCTCCGAGCTTGGGTTTGCTAGGTAGCGTGATAGTAATGAAGCAGCAAACGCTACGTCTGGCCGGATCATGATCGCTGTGTAGAGCACTGAACTGACCACCTTCTGATATTCCTTGATCTGGCGAGCAGACGCCTTGTTCTTGTTCGGTAGGAATTCCAGAGTAGGAAGTGGTGTGGCCGGGCTTGTTCCTTCGATCAGACCAAACTTGTTTGCGATCTTCTCAATGTACCTCGTATGCGTCAAATAGATCTTGTGAGCTTTACGATCACGTATCACTCGGATTCCTAGGAACCACTCAACGTCCCCTAGCTCACAGACTTCATACTTCGTAGTAAAGCTTTTGATAAGCTTCCGAGCGTACAAGTAGTCTTTCTGATGATAGAGGAACAGGCAATCGTCGACGAAGATCATGACAAATAACTTTTGGTGCTCGTCGTAAAACAAGCACCAGTCCTCAGTAGATTGGATGAGGTCAAAGAGTGAGAGCTTATTCGTAAGCTCTTTGAACCAGAGAGCTGGCGAGTCTCTTAATCCATAGAGCGCGCGATCCACATACACCACTTTGCCTGCCTGCTTAAATCCATCTGGTAGGTAGCATACTACTGGCGAGCTTCGTGTGTCTCGTTTGGCGTTCGGAAAAGCGTTTACAACGTCATATTGTTTGATCTCAAGATCGTTTTTAGCTGCAACAGCCATCATTATGCGAAATACTTGGGCCGCAAGCATTGCAGCATAGGTCGAGAAGATCGATTCTTCATCCTGAAGATCGCCTCGAGCTACGATGCGCGATTTGCAGCGTATGAGCGTACCATGAAGGTCCACCTTATAAGTGAATACCCATTTCAGTGGTATTGGCTTTGTTCCAGTCAGTATTTCGTGTTCAGGAATAATTCTCCAGCAGTCCTTTGACTCGAGTTTCTTAAGCTCAAGCTCAGCGTCATCCTTGAATTGAGCGCCGTAAAGGTGCTTCTCTAGATCGCGCCATGCTTTAGGCGCTTTTGGAAGATCTTTTTGGTTCGTAGGTGGGATTAGTGTTGTCTGCCGCAATGCTCGCCCCTGTAGGATAGAGGCTGCGATCACAGCATGCGTTGTGTTAAGGTCGTCGATCCGGGTGCTGTATAAACCTGTTCTTCCTCTCGATCGAAGCCTTTCGCTGAAGCATACAGGTGTCCTGCTCTGTAGAGCTTTCTGCAACTTCTTGTGAGAGCATTTCTTCTGCTTCTACTTCTTCTACAGGACTACGAGCTTCGGTCGTAGGCTGCACTTCGTGAGCATTCGCTGGGTGGTGAGTAGCGAACTCACCATCCAATGTTGCGTGCTCAGAGGTCGTATGGTTAGGAGGAGATGTGCTTTCCTCTAACTCATCCAAACTACTCGACCCCTGATTAGCTTGGGTTGGCGCTTCTAGAGCTCCTTGTGGAGGTTCTAGAGTGCGATTTCTAAAAGCGGTTGGTGCTGGCGTTGTCTCAGGTGTGAGGAGGCCAAGGAGGTATTCAGCTTCTCCCTTTTCTTCTTGATGGATCACCCCTGAGATCACCACCTCCATGGTTTCTTGATCGTGCTCTAAGGACATTTCTTTTTGAGCTTTGTCCGCCTCAGGCATTTGATCGACCACGCTCACCTTAATTGTTTCGAGCTCGCCGTTACCCACCCCTGAGATCTCAAGGCCATCTGCTATAGATGATAGTGTGGTGAGATCTCCCGGTGCGAGTTCTGGTTGGGGAGTGTACTTTGTACGCTCGTCGAATGTAACGTTCCTAGTTACAATCACCCGATCGAGCTCAGGAATCCATACTCGATATATGTTTTGAGACATGTAACCGACTAGGTATCCTATTGCTGCGCGCGGAGCTGTTTTGAAAGCTCGCACATTGTGCCCAGCTTCGCGATCTTTGATCAATGGGTAGGTCCGTGATCCGTAGGCATAAATGCCAGACCAGTTGGGCCGAAGATCAGCTGTTAAGCTCTCCACATATTTTGGCTCATACCATTGAAAGTATTGCTGGAACCACGAGCTTAGGACCTCATGTGGCGTACGCCAATGGTGCTTTTGGCTCGGGCTTATGTTGTGGAGAAAGATCGCTGTCATGGTGCTCTCAGGCCAGAGCTTCTCAGGAAGGTTTGCGCCAGCGAGCATTGCGATAGAGCGGGGGATTATAGTGCCGCCTGCTCTTTCGATTCCTCCATTTGGCTCGTGTGTATAGGACGGCGTAAGCTCGAGGATTATACCCCGCTCTTTCGTCCAACGTTGGTAGCCAGTTGTTCCTTGTTGGTTGATCGGGATCACCGATTTATCATTGTTGTGCTTGAGGAAACATATAGAGAGACCGTAATGTCTTGTTACGTGAGCGTCAAATGCCTGAATGGTGTCTGATACGCTCGCGTGAGATTTGTTCTTGAGAAGGAATCCAAAGAGCGTACCACTGTATTTGTCTTTAACTAGTAGTAGCCAATTGGATCTGTCGTACCCGGTGTGAAAGTCGAAGAGGTCCCATAGAACTCTCCAGAACGGACGTCTAGAGCTCCTTTCTGATGGGACCTTCGAGATTATCTGTTTGGCGTGTGCTTTAGAGCAGTGCTCGCAATTGATGTGCGCTGTGCCTTTGATTTCGACGTTCCGGGCGTGTTTTACTAGAGCACGCAGGGCAGCTTGGCCTAGTGCCCTGATCATACGTGCCATAGTTCTTCAGAATCGGATCGCGGTAGAGCTTTGTCCCTTGATTTACGATGGCGTCTACCATGGCGATCACTAGAATGTATGATGGCAAAGCTTGATGGAACAAGAGAGCAAGATAGAAGAGCTTTGTATTGGAGCATAAAGCAGGTTGTATCTAACTTCGAGCTTTCCTAAGAGCATAGGAGCTCTGCGCTCTCCTGTCCACAGCGTATTATCATACCCATCAACCCATATACCCGAGTTGCGCAAGAGGGCTTGTGATACAATGTTCACATGGAATCCTTCGACCACCTGAAACATTGTTGAGGATTAGGTCTGCGGTTTGTGGGCCGCTCAGTCCATGTAAGATCTTGCGTATAATGCGCGTTCCTCGTGCGACGATCGCGAAACTCGTCGTTCCAGATTCAACAAACTCTGGAGTGCTTGGGTAAATCATTGAGCCAGGCTCGAGTAGATCTTTGCAATTGACGATGTGCACTGCTCCACAATTGTCTAGGAGCGTGCTCTCAGAGAGCGGGTGTTTCTGACCGATCACTGTGTACACCCCTAAGCTCTGATCGAGCCACGGTGCAATGATCGCGGCATTGTAGGTAGCACGGTAGTCGTTGTTGCCATGCGCGGGCTCAGAGCTTTGGTTCTGGCTCTTCTTAGGTTGAGGTGGTGTCATGCCCTTTGAGCTTAAGAGCCTGCGAAGCTCCTTGAACTCTGGTTCTATGATCTCGCCAATGTTATACTCGACGCCCTGGCTATAAGCTTGAAGCCAGTCATTATACCACTTGTCCGGGTTGACTCTACCGTTCCTAGCTTGCTCTATAAGAGCTTTGTATTGCCGACGGGCTTGTAGGAAGTTGGTTGACTTGCTCAGTGCAAGGAGCGTACGAAGCTCTCGGACAATTCGTTGGATAGTGGAGCTCTGTTCAGCACGAAGACGGGTCATAAGAGGATTGAGGATCTTTGTATCGACTGTCGCAATGATCCATTGATTGATCGCTGAGTAGGGTTTCGATACTGCTTGCCAGACAGTGAGCTGCACAGCATACGTCTTGTAGCTCTTGTCGAGCTCGTCAATGATATTTTTTGTGCTTGCAGGAGCGTAGTACGGCTTAGGTGGTCTTGCATCCACAGGGGCTGCCTCGTACGCCAGTATACTCTGGCTATAGTGTTCTTGCCAAGAGTTGTTTTCGCGCTGGAGCACCATCCGGAAGAGCTGGCGAGAGCTGAAGATGGATACGAAGGGCTATGCCATCCACGCACCCTCCGATCGGCATGTGCAGCCGCTCACTAGGATCGCCTCTACGCCGCAGCCGCACCTGATCCTCGACTGCAACGAGCGCATCATCGCATACAAGTTCCAGGTACCAATCGCCCTCATCGACAAGCTTGCAGAGGCGAGCGAGAAGCTTCCACCCAAGAGTGCCAAGGCACACCAGGGCGGCCACTTCGAGTGTTCCCACTACGCCTTGTGGGCCGACTCCTCCGGCCCCATGATGAGCAAGGAGCGACCAGCTGCCGCATAGCGAGGCCTTCCTCAAGGCGAATGAGGACCTCTTCTGGCAACTGAGCAGCCGACTCCGCCTCCTCAGCCCCGAGCTGTATCGCCGATACGGCAGGGTCGACAAGCACCTTAGCGAGTCACAGAAGCGCCTCGGTGGTGCCTGGCACGGAACCGTCGTCAACCGGCAGATCGGTAACTCCGACGAGCTCCGAGCACACAAGGACTGGAAGGACTGGCCGAAGGGACTTAACGCAGTAGTGCCATGGGGCGACTATCAGGGTGGCGCGCTCACCATGTACAACCTGGGCCTACAGTGGGAGATGCGACCTGGTGACGTGATCTTCTTTGGAGGGCGCGTGGTGTCGCACGGCGTAGAGGATGTCCTGAGTGGCGTGAGGAATAGCCTCAACCTAATGGTGCATACGAGCACCATCCGCTGGGTAGAGAAGCAGGAGTTGGACGAGAACGAGGAGCTTGCGAAACGGCAAGGGAAGAAGAAGCTGGGGAGGAACAGGAGGAGGGATCGGGAGGAGGACTCGACCGGTAGTAGATAGATCGAGTAGCTAGTATTGATTTCTGCGTCGTTGTTCACCGAGTTAAAAGAAAAGAAAAAGAAAGCATTGGCGCCCGCCCTCCATCCAGCAACAGCTGTATTTTATTTATCGGCTAGGAAACAAAGATGACACGTTAACGATGGCGAAGAAGGAAACCCGCAAAAATTTGAGCGAGGAAAGAGAGTGAGACGTCTTATAGTGTAATGTCTATTTCTGATGATTGAAAAAAATACTAAATAATAAACCTACTCTCAGGAACCAGTGTGCGGCACAGATACCTGATTACCTGTGGTGTTCAGGTAATTACCTGGGTAATTACCTACCTGGGCTCATTCTCAAAATACCTGAGTATCCCGGTATTTTCAGATACTTACCCAGATACATGCCAAGTATTGCCAAGTGTAGCCAAGCCGCACAAATGCTAACGTTGAAATACTCGTCTTCATGCTTGATATGGTGATAATTGCCGTGAAAATGAGTGACTCTCCGTTGTCAGACGTGCCGACGGACCTTGATGGCTATAATTCTCACGATGAGCCAGCCCTACCAGGGCTTTTTACCCCTTTTCAGCAATCAAATCCAATTCCTGTCCGTCTACACCCGCCTAGCCAAATGCTACCGCCAACGCAGTCGCTGCTGTTCACGAAGGAACTATATTCAAGAATACTACTTGAGAGCAACCCGCCAACTATCAAAGTATGCTGTATGCAGCCTAATTGCGGATACTCGCCCGCAGCTCAAACCCATGCTCAAGCTGCTGCTTCAACTGGCAATCTTTGGAAACACTATAGTCTTAAGCATAAAGGAATCTATGATGCTCTTAAACACAAGAATACAGCGCCTTCAAGTCAATCTAGCAGCACATCATCATTTTTTGAGCCTCGGAGACCAGCGACCCATGAATCAAGACCAACAAACAATCCAGCCAAATATAGAGAGTTAGTGCTATCGTTTATAGTATCTAATAACCTGTCTTTACGCATTATCGAAAGCTATTCATATCGTCAATTAGTACGGTTCTTAAGTCCATCTGTGTTATCACTTTCGTCAAGAACATTGCACCGAGAACTACAACGCCAATTCTCATATCACCGAGGCATACTACAGCTTGAACTCCATTCTCATATTATACATGGAGGCCGGATATCCATAACGACAGATGCATGGTCTGCACGGAACTATACAGAGTATGCTGCTGTTACCGCTCATTGGATTAATGATAAATGGCAGCAGAAATCAAAATTGCTTGATGTGATACATCTTCAAGAGCCTATTCATAGCGGTGAATACTTAGCTCAGCAATTAGCAGCTGTAACAGATAGTATAGCTATTACAGGCGCTATCTTTACATGCACCTGAGACAACGCATCATCAAATACTGTGATGCTCTCAGAATATGAGAAATTGGCTAGCAACGCCCAAACATCAACTCAACAACCTTGGACATTTACTGTCAAAGAAGGCGATGTCCGGTGTATTGCACATATCATAAATATCACAGTTCAAGCCGCTCTTACGAGTTTAAAAGCAGAACCAGATGTAGAGACAGAGACATACCGGTGTGAGCAAGGTGCAGCTCGGATTCCATTTAGTAGAGATAGTCATGTGGAAGTCATGAATGCTCTTGCAAAGCTACGAAGACATATCTATGTCTTTCGTAATCGACGAGCATGGAAGGATGCTTTACAACGACAAGTCAAAGCTATAGGTTTAAAACCACAGCAACTATCACTTGATATGCCAGTACGATGGAATTCAACACATCGTATGCTTGATACAGCATTAAAACTCCAAATACCAATCACAGCAGTATGCATAACACAACAGCTTGATATTAGTATGAAAGATATTGCATTAACTACAGGAGATTGGGCTGTTATTAAAGATCTTGAACGACTGTTCTTAATATTTCTCAAACCATCAAGACGGCTACAAAGTGATACATACCCGTCACTTAACTTTGCTATTCCACTTTATCTTAAAATGATAAATAAAGTTAAGAAGATGCAACAAGAAGTTGGCGAGCACTCAGCAATTGGTATTGCATGCACAGTAGCTTATCAAAAGCTTCACGCGTATTATACTCTTGCAACAAATCAGCAATGTAAGCACTCAGCTGTAGCTACAATTTGCGATCCACGGATGAACCATACAGTGTTTAAAAAGATATATCCAGATAGTACAGATCATGTACGAATCACACGGGCAAGAGCACAGTTTGAAGATGTTTGTAGAACATATAAGACACGGCAATATCATCTTGATACAGAGCGTATTGAACGTGAAACAGCTCTTGCAGATGCATTAGGAAATGCAAATACTAGAGTGCAAGAACCAGATTCTGATGAAGATTTATTTGCATCAGAGGGTATATCATTTGAAGAACCAGAATGGAAACGATGGATGCTTGAACCACGGCCTGGTGAGCATACTGATATTCTCAAATATTGGTCTGCAAAGCAATATCAATATCCAATAATTGCTCAAGTTGCTCGAGACCATCTTGCAATTCCTGCGACATCAGCACCATCAGAACGGGTATTTAGCAATGGTAGCGATATCATTACTAAGAAAAGGAATAGATTGTCGCCATCGACAATTAGATATATGCTTTGCTTACGGAATTGGGGTTATTTACCAGATGCCGACAGCGACGGTGATGATGCAGATGATGAGGCAGAAGAATAGGAATAGGGGCTGTCTATTTTATTATTATATTTGTCACGAGTTTCACTTTTCTAGTTACATATTCTAGTTACATATCATTATCTATTTCAAATATCAAAAGCGTCATTTTTGTATACGGAATTGAGGCTCAACTACCTGCTAAAGTATCTGTAAATACCTACCTTACCTGAGCAAAGTCGCTCAGATACTTACCTTACCTGGCGAGGACCCAGATACTACCTGGGTAGTATCGGTATGTTCCTGTCAGGAACATACCTCGACAACACTTAAAACAACATCCCCTTCGATTTCTTCATATCCTTGACCCTATAATCCTTCCATACAATAATACACACAAACATCAGCACGACCAGCGACGTCGACGCAATCGTCATCCGCTTCTGCGCAACACCATAGGCCCGAACGACTGCCATCCTTGCCTCGCTCCCCCACTCAAACTCCAGCTGCTCCTTCAAGCTTCCATATATCTCCCCCGCACGGCCCTTCTCGGCCTCCGGAAGCGCCGCCACCAGCGCGTCGGGCAGCGTATTCGTCCATATTGCACCCGCCATCGATGACCCGATGGCACCACCGACTGCTGCGGATAGCCCGAGCACGGCTAGGATAACCGCAACGTCCGTGTGCTTTACGGCGGCCATGGCAGCCATCTGCTCGCAGATGACGAGGGTACCACCGGCGAAGGCGATGAAGATCTGGCACATAACAACGTATCCGATGTTGTGGGCCGGCTGGCGGAAATGGATTATGAGGCCGACGCCAAGAAGGTTGAGGGGCGCGCCGAAGTAGAGCGCGAGGGGTTTGATACGTCCCGTGTAGTGGATGGCGGCGGCGACAACGACCGCCCAGAACGAGCAACCGATAGAGAATATATTAAAGACGTAACCGGCGCTGGTGATACTCAACCTGTGCACGACCTGCAGGTACGAGATGTAGTAGTTATCCCAGAGGTAAAATGAAGCAAAGGATACAGCGGAGAGACCGCAGGCACCGATAACAGTGCGGTCGGTGACGAGGTGGAATGGGATGAAGGAGCGGGGGGAGAGGTATTTCTCGTATAAGCCGAAGGCGACGAGGAGAGCCACGCCAAGGACGAGCATTGTTATTGTGGACGCGGCGGCCCATTTGTCTGTTTGGGAGCCGGCGAGGGAGAATGGCAGTAGGAAGAGCGCGAAGCCAGCAGAGCTGAGGAGGATGCCGACGACTGGGAGAGTTAAAGTCTGACAATCATGAGATGGGGCGAAGAAAATACGCACCATCGAATTCGATGAAGTAGTACCAAAATGACTCTCTCAGAGTGCGCGCGCTGTCCCTCTTCTGAATAAGACCGAGCCGAGCTGCCTTTCTCTGATTGGAGAAGAGGATATAGAGCATGGGGAGGACGACGATGGGGGTGGCAATCGAGAAACAACCGAAGGCCCACCTCCAGCTACTATTTTCGTAGAACGATTTGGCAGCCTTTGGACCGGCCCACGTGGTAACTATATAGGGAGTGCTGGCAAATGCGAAAGCGAGTGCTCTGTTGCGGAGGTTGGAGGTATCGGCAATGAAGACGTCAAGGACGAAGCCTATGCCATTATAACCGACCCAGTAGAAGCACTGTGCGGCAGCGTATGTTTGGACGTTGTTGCAAACGGCCATCAAGATTAGGCCTATGGTGCAGAGAGTGGTCATGATAATGAGGCCCTGCGGGCGGCCCCAGATGTTGATAAGCTGAGCGATGGGAAGCTTGAGAACGCCGCCGAGAATTTGTGACACGACTCCCGTGACAGGAATTAATGAATGCGAGGAGAAGTCGGACATGACATAAGGCAATAGATTACTGGTTATCTGCAGCTGGAGTGAGTTCACGAAAAACACGAGGAATATACTGTGAGTACACATTAGCATACAATTCCGTCATTGCGGATGTCAAGTTGCTTACCATGAATATGCGGCGAATAACTCCTTCTTGGTCCATACAAGCACAACGGCCTCAACTTTCTTAACACCCCCAGCAGCGATCTCGGATGGCACCTCATCGTCAGAACTCGGCTCGCCTTCTTGCGTAGGAGTAAGAACCTTCACCGTCTTCTCCGAGGGAGAGGCAGCCTCACAATCGACCGCATCAGGCAAGGGTGCCGTTGGCTCAATATCCCTTCCACCCATAAAGCGAGATAAAATGTCCAGCCTCATCTTTAGGCGTGTTATTCACAGTAAATGGGGAGTCGCCAGATTGTTTTTTGACCCGGAAGCAAGGGGATCAACGGTTTAAAAAGATATTGTAGTATGACCGACAGATGGCTCCCATGGGTCCGGGAAAGGCCCGTACGATGCAGTAGTCGGGTATCATGGTGGCGTGAGGTAAGAGTGGGCCTATATATGTCGAAAGTAAGGGTCAACTTACTACAGTAGGGGTCCGCCCGGAGAAGCGCAGCAGCGAGAGGTCAAGGACTGGATATAAGATGGGTATTGGAGAGAAGACTAGCCACACCCGAAAGACATATGAATCGCGTGGATTGTTTACCATATGCATTCGCGACTGATCATCTAAGATTCACGGATTACCTTCAGACTCACCGCGTCAGTGTTTGATGCTCCGAACATGCCATCATACGGGTAGCTGTGTACGTACAGTTGAACCTGGATATAAGGATCCCTCGATATAAGGATATCCTCGGTATAAGGATGGGTAGTCTGGTCCTGTAGTTTTTTAGCTGTAAAATAAGGATTATTTCTGTATAAGGATGATCCTTAAATCCGTGGTCCTAAAATTATTTTTATACCAAACAATCCTTATAACTCATGTTCACCAACTCCACCATGGAGGCCTCGCAACCAAAAAAAATGCACGCACTCAGCGATGTTCAGCGACAATGTATTCGACGTAGATATGCCAGCCACCCGTGCACTAAGCCTGCACTTATAGCCTGGTATGCCGCTTAAGCTCAAGGTCGCCAACTTAGCAAAGGCCAAATATCCTCAATTCTTTCCACGAAGTACCAATATCTCGACTCAGATACACACGGAAGAAGACTGAACTTGGCACAAAGAGAAAACGTAATGGCGAATATCCTGAACTTGAGATAGCTCTCTTCGACTGGCAACAATGCATGCAAAAGAAAAATGCGATCATTACTGGTGACATTCTAAAAACTAAGGCGCACGAACTTTGGGACCGTCTGCCACAATATACTATTCATAGGAATGAACCGAAATGGTTCAATGGCTGGTTAGATGGATTCAAGCAGAGATTTAAGATTAAGGAATATGTTCGACATGGAGAAGCAGCTGCAGCGGACATCCACAATCCTACAAATATTGCGATGGAAGATCTCTGACAACTATGCGCAACATATGCAGATAAAGATATTTTCAACATAGATGAAACTAGGCTCTTTTGGAAGATGACTCCAACTCGAACGCTAGCTATTGAAGCTTCGAGTAGGGGAAAGAAATTCAAAGATAGGATTACTCTCACATTTACGACAAATTCGACTAGAACTGAGAAGCTAGATATATGGGTTGTGGGAAAGTCGAAGAATCCTCAATGTTGTAAGAATGCCTCCTTACCTAGATACTCGAAGAACCCGCCTCAGAGCTGTTACGGTCACCACAAGCATGAAATCTGACTCGGTGTGGTTTCGAACCAGTAGAGGAGCACATAGCGAGTTACACTATAGTGGGGGACGGTAAGGGTGTAGGGTTCAGGGTCGATGCGGACCTGTTGCGGTGGAAGGTTCAGGGCTAGGCTTGGGATAACCGAGTCGGGCCCGTTTCGGGTACATAAGGCAACAGACTTAACGGGGTTCCCCCTTCATCTTTTTTGTATCCTTCGTAGTAGACCTATAGGATAGCATCCATTTAGCCTCCGACTTGCACTCTCATATGCTATTACTGTGAGCTGGGTGCCCTGTGTCCTTACAAATGTTTTAAAAATATTAATGTTAAGTGCATGCGGATTCAATATCAATACAATGAGACAAAATGGATGACAGGGCTAATTGTCATACTGACATTCATTGATTCATTGCACTCAGTTTGCTATCAAACTCAAGAGCAAACTTAGAAATCTCCTCCTCAAACTTACACGTCACTATACATATTTTGGCTTATCACACCAACAACAAGAGCAATACTACTCAATGATTGCTACAACCCTCTTTGATTCATTACACGTCATCGCTCCTTAGTTAACCACAAGATTGGTTAAGTTATGACATAATTTGTCTATAGGGGTACTCTGACCTTGGACCTCCTTTTCACTTCCTATAGGCTAGGAACCCAAGAGATGGTTCTATGGGATTCTCTTACGTTTACTACATGATTAACAAGCTAGTTGTGGGTTGCACTTGATTTCTAATACAGTTACCAAGCCTGGTTAGTCATGGAAAGTCTTGGAAAATGAGAGAACTACACTCCTTTAGCATAAATAGGATTGCCCTTTCCTTAAGAAAGGGCAAGCAGACAATACAGTAAATCGACTATCACATACTTCCACGTCTTTTCCAAGCTTCCAAGCATTGATCTTGTTACTCCTTGTTTTTGAAAAGTCAGTGAGGTGCTAACCTCTGACTTATCCCTTATCCCTGAGTTCTCAGACTCAACATTTGTTACAACTTGTCTAAACCACTCCACTACATCATACACTTGATTGGTGCATTGTGGAATAGTCTAAGCTACAACCTTTGGCTCTGTTTCCTAAGACAGTGTGTTGTCTTAGTAAAATCATCCCCTTCCTTGGGTGGCTATATTCTCACATCTGGTGCACCCACCATTACATCCTTGTGATATGCCTCAATTAACGGTAGCCCTACGTTGAGCTTTGAAACCCACTGATCGTCAGCGGCAGTGTATCCTGCTCACCTAATCAGGTATTCTTCTCGAGTTCCTCTGCCCTTTCGCACAGTCCTGTGGTCTAGGACTGCTTTGACCCTGTATTCTTCTTCCCCATCCACAATCTCTGGGTCGGGTGGAGGATCGGCCTTCTCTACGCCTTTCCCAGTATCTCTCAAGTAGGGAGACGTGGAACATGTCATGAATCGCCTTATATCGTGGTGGAAGCTTCAGCTGGTATGCTTGTTTACCTATCCGCTGGATGATCTCGTACGGCCCAAGCCACCAGTGCCCCAGCTTCCTGCTTGGCTGGTGGTCCCTCCTACCATATACTGCATTGGCTTGTGTAGCATGTTATAGCCTCGTATTTGTGCTTCCTTCATCTGTTTCCATGCCTCTTCGAGCTCCTGTCACAATTCTAGGATCAGGTTGACGCGATCTTTCGTGACTGGCATTTCCCTTCTGGTGGGGTCGTCCTCGATCCCTTGTCTTAGGTCTATATTGATGCCGTATCAGGCCTGGTTTGGCTACATCTGTATGAAATTGTGGAAGGCGTTATTGTAGGTCAATTCCGCGAAGTGGAGGAGTTCCACCCAGTTGTCTTGGTGCTGATTAGTGGATCCGTAAGTAGGGTTCGATATTATGATTCTGCCTCTCGGTCTGGCCGTCGGATTGAGGGTGGAAAGCGGTGGACAGGTTACGCCATACTTTGAGGTAGAAACAGAAAGCCGACCAGAAGTGGCATGTGAATACACTTCCCCTATCCGTTATGATCTCAGCTGGGATTCTGAAGTCCTTGCCCCAGAACGCTAGGAAGAGCCGTGCCAGTTCTGAGGCTGTAATGATTTTCCTACAGGGTATGTATTTGGACACCTTAGTATAACGATCTACTATCACGAGGATGGAGTCTGAAGCCTTGCCTTGGTCTGCCCCTATGCTTGGGGGACAGATCCGTGATAAAGTCCATACATATGGATTCGAATGGTTTCGAGGGCATCCTCAAGGCCTGCATTTCGCCATACGGCCTGTGTCACATGGGCTTGATGCGCTGGCATCTATCACAGCCCCGTACGTACTCCCTGGTTTCCTTGCTAAGGCCAGGCCAGTAGTATTTGTGTTGGATCAACTCTTGGGTTTTCTTATATCCAAAATGCCCGGCCAGTGGGTCGTCATGGCAAATCTTGAAGATTTCCATGCTCACTGCCTGGTTGGGAGGTACGTATACCGCTTCCTGGAAGCGTAGGATGCCTGCATCGTCTACTCTCCATCCAGGAGAGTCCTCTGCTCATGCCGTTCCTGCATCCTTGGCCCTTTTAACAGCAAGCTCGTGAGCCGCCCGAAGGGTTTTGATCAAGTCCGTCAGAGGTTTGGTCGCAGCACTGTAGGCACCCTCTCCCTGTGCCATAGCTGTCACTATGACCCAAGGGACAACAGAACCTGAACTCTTGGTGTCCGTATTGTGGTTTCTGTCTGGTCTAGCACCGCTGGTGCTTTCGCCCATACTCTGTGGGTCGATATCCTCTTCTTGAGGGCCCTGTGGGCTCGTTGTCACCCCACTTACCTGCAGGGTTCCTCCAGCCCTCATGGCCTTGCGGAGGGTATTCTGAAGGGTAGGCAGCATCACGTTCTGGCTACCCTTTTTGACCTCATAATCTGGTCTTCTTGACGGCCCGTCTGCCGGGTTCGTCTTTCCAGCCCTGTAGGCTATATGGAAATCATAGGCCGATAACGCCTGCACCCATTGCGCTTGCCTCCATGTGAGGGCGGTGGTTTCCATGAAATACTTGAGGTTATTATGATGCGTAAGGACCTCGATAGGGTATTGGCTCCCTTCAAAATAATGCCTCCACTGTTCGAAGGACCTCACGATCGCTAGCATTTCCTGGTCGTGGGTCTCATAATTGAGCTCAGCTGGTTCCAGCTTCTTGCTATAGAAGGCCACAGGGTGCCACTCGGCCTTCTTGCCTGGCTCTTCTATTAATTGGGAGAGGTTCCCAGCCAGGCCAAACCCTGACGAATCTGTCTCAAGCCTGATTCTATGGCTAGGATCGAAATGAACCAACGTTGGGGCTGTAGTGAAGGCTTCCTTCAGCTGGTCGAAGGTGCCTTGCTGTTCCATGCCCCAGACGAATGGGCCTGTCTGTTTACCTGCCTTGGCCCCCTTTATAAGGCCTGTCATGGGCCACAACAGAAAAATAGCTCTTCACGAAGCGCCGGTAGAAGTTGGTGAAGCCAAGGAACACCTGGACCTCTCTGTAGGTCTTCGGTGTAGGCCACTCAGCAATCGCAGCAACCCGGTCGCTCTCCATGGCAACCCCTTCTGTTGTGACCATATACCCAAGGAAGCTTACCTTCTTGGTATTGAACTCGCACTTCGAGAGCTTCACATATAGGTTCGCCTCGTGTAGGCATCCTAGGACCTCCCTTACGTGGTCGGCGTGCTCCTCCTCCTCCTGGGAGTAAACAAGGATATCGTCGAGGTATACGACGCAGATAGTATTGACGAGCCCTTCTAGGGTCTCGTTCATGTAGGCCTGGAACGTCGCTGGTGCGTTTGTCAAGCCAAAAGGCATCACTTTGTATTCAAAGTGGCCATAACGAGTGCGGAAGGCGGTCTTCCACTCGTCGCCTGGGCGTATACGGATCCTATGGTAGGCGTTCCGGATATCGAGCTTGGTGAAGCTCCTCACTCCTTGGAGCTGATCCAAGGTTTCTCTAATCAGCGGCAGTGGGTGACAGTTCTTGACCGTAATCTTATTGAGGCCCCTGTAATCCACACAGAGGTGTAGGCTGCCGTCCTTCTTCTGAACGAACAGAATAGGCGCCACTGCAGGGCTCACGCTTCGCCGTATCCATCCCTTCTCCTCACTGGAATGAAGGTATTTGCGGAGCGTGACCAGTTCCGTCTCGGAAAGGTTGTATACTGGGCCATACGGTGGCTCTTGTGTTCCAGGGTCAATACCGTGGGTTTTCCTACCCAGCTCGGGTAGGGCATCTGCCCTTCTTCTGAGAAGACGTCGATGAAGTCTTCATATTCCTTCAGGCATTGGACTGGCGGCTTATCGTCTGAGATCAAGGCCAGGATGAAGGCAGTGTCACCTTCTTCGATCTCCTCAATGTCAGCTACCTCAGTCTTTGTGATATCAAAGGGTTGGTGCCAGATCTGGGTACGCCAAATCTGGGGGTTGACCTGTACAATCCAGTCCATCCCAAGGATAACATCCACACCTGGGGTATCCATTGAAAGGAACGTCTGGACGACGGTGGACTCCCTTTGGAAGTGGTCCCAAGTCTGTACTTGTGTGGACGCTGCCCCATATACGACAACTTCCTTGCCGTCTACAGCCCTGGCCCTCGACAGGGCTCTGTCCTGGCACACCAAGCCCACATCCTTCACGAAAAGAGGGTGTATTGTCGAGACGTCAGAACCTGAATTGAGGAGGGCCTTTGCCGTACGCCACTCAGACCTGACTCTCAGTTCCACCTCAATTTCCATCCTCTTCCTGGTGGTAGGGGTCAGGGCGACTGAGAGTCACTCTTGCTTCATAGTGTCGAGCTTCCTTACTTCCAAGCCTGTGTGTTGGCTTCGACACTCCTTGGCAAAGTGGACTGCCTTACCGCAGTTGTAACAGGTGCCTGAGCTCTGGCTTGACCTTGAGTCTTGGCCCTAGAATGGCATCTGTCTACGTGCTGGTTGTTGCGCCCCTTCTTGGCTAGGAGGTTGTGAGGTTTTACGGCCTCCAAAGTTGCCTCTCCTTTCTCAGAAACCACCTCGGATGCCACCTCGGAAGCCATTCTTGTGTCCCTTGCCTTCCCTCGATGTATGCTTGTCGGAGGTAGAGCTCTTCTCTGTTACCCACTGGTTATTCATTTCCAGCATTGCTAGGATATTGACGACAGCTTCCCTGTGGGTAGAGGAATGCTCTGCATACCCTCCTTAAAGGAGTCGCTGCCTCATCTCTGGGTGGATTTTTGTCAGTAGGTGGGTAGTCCTGTGCGACTTGGTATATGGCTCCATTTCCCGCTCCAAATCCTCGAGGTAGGAAACGAATTTGCGTATACTCTGGCCTTTTCTTTGGAGAGTAGCGTTGTACTTGAGGGCTGCGATGCGTTGCCAGTTCGCTGGATCGACGTGGAGGTCCCGAAGGAACTCCTCAAAACCAGCAATATTGAGGGTATCCATATACCCTTCACCCTGGGCTGCGCATCAATTGTCCCATTCCTTCATAGGATCGCTGTCTAGGTACTGGGCTGCGAAGGCCACCTTGTCTTGTTCGGTCGGAAAGGCCCCTGGTTGGTAGTGGAAAATGGCACGGAGGGAGGCCATGAACTCGTTGAGTTCCCGGGTAGAATCGCCCCTGTACACCTTGGCTTCCTTGACACTACCCATTGGCCTATGGGCTGGCCTTACCTCCCTGGATACAGTGGAGGCAGTCTCGTGGTCATCCTCTGTTTGGGGTCCTACCCATTCTTCTTCAATCTCTTGGCGTCGCCTTTTCCGACGACTTTCTTCTTGGATCTGGGCTTGCTTCTCTGCAAAGGCCCTTACTTCCTCAGGGTAGGAGCTATAGTCTTCACCGTGCGACCGTCAGAATAGCTGTACGGCTTCTTCCATATTATTGATATAGGCCCTCTCTTCGTCTATTCTTTTCCGAACCAGCTTTGAGGCCATATCCTGGGGCTTGCCTGTCACAGGGTTGTTGACTTCTGTGGCAGTAGGCCTCAAGTCTGGCTCGACAGCTTCTACGGTCGGCATTGCTCCTCCCAGGGTTGCCCGGGTGATCCTTCTTTCCTGGCTGGCCATTCTGAACTGGTAGGCTGGATATGGGTTGAGCCGATAGAATTGTAAAGCGCAGTCCCTAGGGTCTCACGGGAGTCCAGGGAACCAGGTCAGAAGGCAGGAAGTGAGATCGTATTGCAAGACAGTAGGTCTACGTATGTACAGCGACTATCGGCTGGAGGCCTCCTTCTGAGGCTTCCAGCTCCTTATATCCTATGTTCCTACATGCCCTAGTTTACCGAGCCCTAGTGGCTCCACTGCCAGGCAGCCCCTGAGTTCAGGGTGGCCTCACATGATGGGCCGCCTTACACTAACCTCTGACTTACCCCTGAGTTCTCAGACTCAACATTTGTTACAACTTGTCTAAACCACTTCACTACATTATACACCTGATTGCTGCGTTGTGGAATAGTCTAAGCTACAACCCTTTGGCTCTGTTTCCTAAGACAGTGTGTTGCCTTAATAAAATCATCCCTTCCTTAGGTGGCTAGATTCTCACATCTGCTGCACCCACCATTACACTAATTATGAAAGAATACCTAGACTGGTTAAATGAGAAAATGAAGCATCGCAAGATACTGTTATTACTTGATAACTTCTCTAGACATGCAGTCAGAGTTGATTACAAGGTTTGTCGAATGTTTGAATTGCTTGGCTTCTACCAAATACGACGTCTCATTAGCAACTTCTCCATTCGGGAATAATTGCAAGCTTCAAACTTAGGTATCGAAAACAATGGATTAATTACATGTTGCGCTAGCTAGATTCTAATAAGAACCCTAATAAAACAGTTAATATTCTAAAGGCGATACAGTGGAGTCGACTTACGTAGGAAGCACTTAAAGCACCAAAAATCCAGAAGTGTTGGTGGCGATCGACTCTCATAAAAAAACCCGAAAATATGGATATGCATCAAGATAATACTGCTGAGGTCGAGGAACTAGGAATGGAAGTTGCGAGGCTACTAGGAGATATGCCAATTGCAGATTTTCTCAACCCTATAGGCGAAGAGATAGTTGACAGAGATGAAGATATTTTTAAAGCTATAGTACAGAGATACACTATTACAGAGGAGGATGGGATTGCAGACAGGGACGAGGAAGGGGAAGAGGAAGAGATCCGACCATCACTTGCGGAAGCAAGCTAGGCGCTGAATACCCTTTAATTATTTGCTTCCTCGTTAAAGATGGAGGTCAGATTTCAGTAATAAAGGCATTAGAACAGATTGGCAAGGATATCTCGCAAGAGAAAGTCGCGAAGAGTACCTAACGTTTACTAGATGGCTGGGTGTCAAAGTAGCATACAATTTTTTTTTTTTTTACATATAACGTGCATGTATAACGAAAGTGCCAAACAAGCAAATCATGCGGTGACCAACCCCCCCAACTAAATGTTAAATTCCTCCACAACAAAACATGCGCCATAAAAATGATGAAAGCAAATTAGTGCTAGCTATCCAAGCTATGCAAAGCGACCCAAATTTGCGCCTTCGAGTTGCAGCTAGGATCTATTCAGTAGACCACCGCAAGCTACGTCACTGTTTACAAGGCGTACCTTCACGATGCGATATCCAAGCCAACTTACGGAAATTAAGTAACCTAGAGGAATCAGTTCTTGTTCAGTATATACTTGACTTAGCTGCTAAAGGGTTCCCTCCTCAGTTGTCTATTGTTGAAGATATGGCAAATTGACTACTTGCAACACGTGACGCGCCACGCGTCGGGTCACGTTGGGCTTCAAACTTTGTTAAGCGCCATGTAGAGCTCCGGACACGCTTCCAGCGAAAATACGACTACCAGAGGGCTAAGTGCGAAGATCCAGAAGTCATTCGTGGCTGGTTTGAGCTTGTATGGAACACAATTCTAAAGTATGGCATCAACAATGCAGATATCTACAACTTTGATGAGACTGGGTTTATGATGGGCGTCATCTCAAGCGCAACGGTAGTAACGAGCTCAGATGGGCGGGCAAAGGCAAAAAAGGTGCAGCCTGGCAATCGGGAATGGGTTACAGTAATCCAAGGCGTTAGTTCTCAAGGTTGGGCAGTGCCGCCATTTGTCATTGTGACAGGTAAAAACCACCTTGCATCTTGGTATGAGAATAGCAGATTTCCAGCAGATTGGGTAATCGCTGTTACTGCAAATGGCTGGACTACAAACGAGAGAGGTATGGATTGGATTCAGCATTTTGAGAAGCACACAAAGCCCTGGAGTGTTGGTGGTTATCGCTTGTTAGTCCTTGATGGTCATGAGAGCCACCACTCAGACAAGTTTGAGGAGTACTGCAAAGAACACAACATTATTACGCTTTGTATGCCTGCTCACTCTTCCCATATACTCCAACCACTTGATGTTGGCTGTTTTGGCCCATTAAAGAGAGCTTACGGTCGGCAAATTGAAGATATGATGCGGGCTCATATTATTCACATTACTAAGGATGACTTCTTTCCTGCCTTCCACACTGCATTTAACATTGCAATGACAGAAAGCAATATTCAGGGAGGGTTCCGAGGTGCTGGGCTTCTTCCATTTAGCCCTGAGAGTGTAATATCTACACTTGACCTTAGGTTTAAGACGCCAACACCTCCAACCTCTCGCCCAAACACCGCTCAACCATGGGTTTCTCAGACACCAAATAACCCAACTGAAGCTGTATCACAGTCTACTTTCATTAAAAACTGAATTGCGCATCATCAAAATAGCTCTCCAACCTCAATCTATGCAGCTGTTGACCAGTTTACAAAGGGTGCATCGCAAATAATGCATCAATTAGCATTGTTAAAAGCAGAGAACCAAAACCTGCGACAGGCAAATGAAGTGCTAAGCAAGCGCCGGAGAGCTAAAAAAACACGACTACAGCAAGGAGGATCACTTAGTCAACAGGTAGCACAGGAGCTACAGGACGAGAGGGACGTTGTGCAGCAAGTAGAGCAAGAAATAAGGGCAAGTAGTGGTCGGAAGCCAAGGGAAGAAACCCATGCACGTCGCTGTGGCAAGTGTGGTGAGACTGGACACAATGCGCGCACTTGTCAGATTGTAATAGACAGGTCTGAGGAAGAGGACTCCGAGTAGTTTTGATTAATTTATATTGTTGTGGTGGATTTATCGCAATTCTTATGGGGTAGTCGCGATATTTTGGCACTTTCGCTTGTTTGGCACTTTCGTTATACATGCACGTTATACTATACTACATTATAAAACGGCAAGACCAATTGATTGGCTATCATTTGTCGAAATTCAGGATTGGCTGGCTTAAGTTTAGGTCCCATTTCTTACTACCCTAGGTTTAGCATATAGAGTTCTCCTTTACGGTTGCAGTCTGTGAGCCCTTAGTGTGCAGAGTTTTCCTTTACGCCCTGTCCGTAATCTGTAATCGCCTTTCATTCTGCCTGTATCCTATTCGGTACCCTATCCTGCTCTGTATTTGCTTAAATGTTAAGGATCTAATGAGTTCGTCCCCTCCTATTCGGTGTGCGTACTGCGGTTCTTACCGCGAGTCATCACTCTTCCGTACCAATCGCTAGGTCGCCGGTACGCAACTTGCAATTTGTGTTCAACCAGTCACTCTTCTCGCTGTAGCCTCCGCACCCAGGAAAGGCTGGTACCAGTGCCTACTCCTAGAACCACAGAAAGCTTACAGCCTGTTACGGACATTGTTCTGCCGCAAAGACGTGGCCGTGGTCGTCCGTCACGCTGGCCACCTGCTCCCTTGCCACTTCGCCCTATTTCACCTCACGTAACTCAATCTACTCAACTATGACCCATGGGCCATGTGGTGAGGACCATCCAAAGGCTCCGTGTATGGCACGTAAAACACCTACCTCACTACTACGATGTACGAAACAGTTCCCGGAGCCTTTTACTGCTACTAGTGTTGTAAATGATGAGGGGTATCCATAATACAGGCGTCGGGATGATGGCCGTACTTTTACAGTACCCCGGCCAAGTGTATGGACATAGACTGTTGTCTGTAACAACCGTTGGGTTGTTCCGTATAACCCGTACCTACTTCAGAAATACCGCTGTCATATGAACGTTGAGGTCTGTAGCACAGTACAGGCTGTAAAATATATCCACAAATATATCTATAAGGGCTCCGACCATGCTACCCTTCAGGTTGAGGCTACGGATGATATATTGGGCTGACTGAGGCTATATGGCGTATTATGGAGTACGTAACCCATGGCGAATACCCACCCGTAACACAACTTACAGTACACTTAGAGTACCAGCATACCGTCTACTTTCCAGATGGACTTTCAACTCAAGAGCTTACTGCAAGGCTTAGTCGTACAGATACTACTTTAATGGGCTTCTTCCGTTACAATGCTATGTATGAGGATGGCAGGACCTTCTTATATTCTGAGTTTCCTACTCGATTTGTCTGGACTAAGGCTATGCGGAAATGGACTCCCCGTAAAAGGGGCTTAGATCGTAACATTGGGCGTATGTTTCATTGTAGCGCTACTGCTGACGAGAGATTCTAGCTACGGATGTTATTGACTGTCGTCCGTGGACCGACGTCCTTTACGGATCTCCGTACGTATAACAGTATATGTTATGAGACTTTCCACCAAGCCTGTATTGCGCGAGGGTTAGTAGAGAATGACCAGGAATGGATTGAATGCTTTAATGAAGCTATCATCTTTACCAGTGGTTATGGCCTACGGACACTGCTTCTTACGGGTTTACGGATAGGAATGATCGCTGAGCCGCTCCTCCTTTGGAACCAGTTTAAGGACCACATCTGCGACGACCTATTACGGGAGCTAAAACGGAGGAGCATTTCTATTAGCTCCCTTCAAGAACCACATCTTGATTATGGGCTGTATTTGCTTTCTGTTGGCCTTACGGATATTGGGAAAACTCTTACGGACTTCAACCTACCTCTTCCTCAGTATAGCTGGTCTCAACTACCTTTGATCCTATAGTTGAAACAGCTCTTGCGGAAGATTTAGTCTCAAGATTAAATCAGGACCAGCTTTTATGCTTCCGTACAATCTGTACGGCTATTGAGATTGAGCCGCAGACTGCCCACTTCTATCTACAAGGGCCAGGGGGGACTGGCAAGACCTTTCTATATAAGGCTTTATGCCATTTCTTCCGTGCCCAAGGAAAATCAGTTCTCTGCGTGGCTTCTACAGGTATTGCAGCCTTACTGTTACCAAATGGGTGCACTTCTCATACCCAATTTAAGATTCCAATTGATCTTACGGATAAGACCTCCTGTTCTATTACCCGGAACTCAAGGGTAGGGCGGCAACTTCAAGAGGCAGGTCTAATTATATGGGACGAGGTTCCTATGCAGCATAAATACTCTTTGAGGCTGTCCACCGACTATTATGCGACCTACGGTCTACTACGGACGACGTGCTATTTGGTTACTCAAGGAAGCAGACTCAACGGGGTTCCCCGTTCATCTTTTTTGTATCCTTCATAGTAGACCTATAGGATAGCATCCGTTTAGCCTCCGACTCGCACTCTCATATGCTATTACTGTGAGCTGGGTGCCCTGTGTCCTTACAATGATGACACTACCCAAAGTGGCAGCAGTCCAGCCCTAGCAGTGGCAGCAGTCCAGCCCTAGCAGTGGCAAGTGGCCCGTTCTATACATGTACACAAGAAGACTAATGTGACGATAGACTCCCTCAAAGGGTAGACGAAAGCGAGTCTCAGCATCACAAGGTCAATCCAAGATGTGTGGTGCAGGTAGCCCGTTACTAAATGACCTATCCCGACTCTCTGAGGCGACTGTTGCTGGTTATTTGGGTTACTCAGATGCAGTGCATCTGCGCCAGTTGATGTGGTCATACCCAGTGATGAAAGGGGCAATGGTTTTTGAGACAGTTTTTAAGAAACAGCTCCAGGTGCATGCAACCTCAATACTAGAGGCCTCTATTGAGAATCCAGAAGCGTACGATTACGAGTTGGATCTTAGTACACTCATTGCCAGTTATACTCTCCATAGTGAGGAAGAGAAGGCAGATCAAGAGGCAATAAACCTGGTGCAGAAAATCCTATTTGCAGGTACAATTCACCATACTGCCAATGCTCTTGAAACACTTGAGTACTTAACCATTGAGGACGCTCAACTTCAATCCGATTTTACCTATCACCGTGTCAATAACACCAAGGTTAAGGCCTTCAAAGTCCCCCAGTTTAACAAGTCAGCTCTGCTTTGCCCGACCCTTGGCCCGCTTTCACAATTTGGCGAGCACCCTATGGAGCGATACTGTGCCTACACATGCATCAGATACCTTTTGTACCAGACAACCGCCTCTAAATTTGCTGCTACTACGACAAAGGTCGGGAAGAACACATACTTTGCACCTAGCGAAGTGACTTTAGATAGGCTCCCAGCTTGGATGAGCAAGGACACGGTGTTGGAGACCCCAGGGGCAGAGGCAATTATTGATCTTATGCACCAATACAAGCCTGCGCCCAACCAAATTTCTCTCCGGCTTGTTCGTGAAGATGTCACTGACGATGATGACAAACTCACTGATCATATCAACACCTTCCTCCGGCGCTGCAAGATCCATCTACAAAAAGAGGACACTACCTACCAGCACGATACAAGTGAGTTCAACGTCGGCCCTCAATGGCGTGACCACCTACGACACGTGTTGTTGCTCCCTCGTCTCTGGTGCGATTTCAGTACCTTGACGTTATTCTCACTTAACGAGGCTATAGCAATCGAGCCAGGCCCTGTACATGTTCCAAAGGAGTGTCCGTGGACTATCTACAACAACGACAATCCTGAACAGGTAATTCCCTGGACTGACGTTCAAGAGATCCTACAAGCTGGGGCCAAGTTTCAGATTCAATATGCCCTCAAGGTAATTGATACCAATGAGGACGGTCCATATCCATTTGAGTTTAATGGGGGACCTATCCAGGTGCGCAGTAACATTGCTATTGCTACTACTGTATCTACAGCAATCCGGGATACTATTATGGCAGATGAACCTGACAACACTAGACCTCAACCTATGGAGAGCCTGGCATTAGATGACAAACCCCAGTGTGATGATAAGGGAAAGGGGCCCAAAACCACAGAAGCTGCTACCACCACCCCCTCATATCTAGAGGGAGTCCTGTCTGGGGCAAACACACACGGCATTCGAGGGGCTATAACCCCAGATAAGTTATTTGGCGACAGCCAATTGTAACGCTGACTTCTAAATGATAGAAGACACAGAGGTTCTCTTGCGTAAAGGTTTACTTATCAGAGGAGGCAGGGGATCAGACACAAAGGCTTCAAGTAACACGTTACTAGTATATAACAAATACTGTATTGAGTTGAGCACGAAGCTCCTATCTAAGGAAATACTATCTACTTATATAGTGGCGTCGTGCCTAGTGGACTCTTGGGAACTCACTCGAGTCCTTGGAGTCCTGGACTCTTAGGACTCTTCTCATCATCCTGCGAGTCCATCACGTGCCTAGTGGACTCCTGGGAACTCACTCGAGTCCTCGGAGTCCTGGACTCTTAGGACTCTTCTCATCATCCTGCGAGTCCGTCACGTGATACTTTCGGAACTACTATTCCCCGCTGCCCCTCCAGGTACCAGGGCCGGTCTCATGCGACCTCCCTCCTTCCTGTCCTGTAGTTGGCCAGCCTTCTTGTTCCGTCGTAACACTCGCTCCCTTCCCCTGGGCATTCGTCTCGAATCCTATAAGTACGTCCATGTCCCCGGGACTCTGCTGCTCCTCAGCGAGTCCTTCAATATGCAACATGCCTACTGACACTGCCCGCAAACTCCAGGAACGCAACGATCTTGTCCGTCGAATAAAGAACCACGGATACGAACTACCCGAAATGGATTCTTGCTCGAACTGCGTGAGGCGAAACATTACTTGCGTGTCGTCTCCAAATGATTCACGGCGGTGCGCCGAGTGCGTTCGTCGCAACTTGAAAGAAAAGTGTGACTGTATGGGTCCTGAGCATCCCGACTGGGTGAAGCTCGAATGGGAGGAGGATCGCCTGGATCGCGAAGAGGAAGAAACCCTTTCGAAGTTACTTCGTCTGCGAAAGCAGAAACGCCTCATCCGAACCCGTGGTAAAGATATGCTCCGACGAGGTTTGAAAACCCTCGACGAGCTTGATGCGGCAGAGGAGGCCGAACGTGTGGCTGCTGAGAAGCGTGACGCTGTTGAGGCTGAGGAACAGGCAGTTAGCGCTGCCTCCTCGTCTGTGACCGGGACCCTCGCTTCCTCCGATCCACTGGCCTACTCCCCTGCATCTTGGGATCAATGGCTGGCGGATGGCGGCGTCGATATTCCTCCAGCAGTTCTTTGCTGATGTTCCTTGTTGGTTCCCACGAATTATCCGTAGGTTCGTAATTTTCCCATTTTATCAAAAACTCTTCTCGACGTCCTACTAACCTTCTGTCTAGGATCGCTTCGACCTCATATTCGATTATCTCATTCTCGGGTTGGAGTTCGGTGTCCGGTCGCAACTGGGGGTATTTCCTCTTGCTGGTTCCAGTAGTGAGACATGAAATACCGGGTGTAGTCTAGACTTCCTGGGTAGCTGCAGTCTGTAATTAACTGAGCTGACTTTGTTCAATATTTTGAATGGTCCCAATTTCTTGAAGTCCAACTTTGTGCTTGGTCGTTTCGTTTTGATATGTTTCCGGAGTAGGTATACTTTATCCCCCTCCTTGAAGGCAGGTTCCATACTGCGCTTCTTGTTTGCGTATGCGGCGGATCGTTCATTTAAGAATTGGATGTCCGTCGCAAGTTGTTCGTGGAACGATTTCAGTTGTTCCACCACGATCAGGGCTTGTTCAGCTCGTGATTCATCCGGTCTTGGTTGCCTATATGCTTCTGGCTGGTAGCCATAATTGGCAAAGAACGGTGAGACTTTCGTTGCTTCTGTCATCGCGCTGTTATATGCAAACTGTGCGATGGGTAAGATCTGAACCCAGTTATCCGTTGATGATTGACATAGCTTCGCAGGTACTGTTCAAGGGTCTGATTTAATCTTTCTGTTTGGCCGTCTGTCTGGGGATGAAAAGCTGTTGATAGCTTATGATTTGTTCCCAGTAGCGCCATCAATGATTTCCAGAATTTCGAAGTAAAGAGCTTGTCTCTATCTGAGATGATTTCTTCTGGCATCCCATGATCGGCTAATATGACTCGAATGAAGGTATATGCGAGCGCCTCGGCGTCGCTAGCTTCTAGATATGGTATAAACTTCCCATATTTCGTGAGTCTTTCCATGATGACGAGGATAGAGTCGTATTCTATTCCTGTTAACGGGTCCTTGGAGGGTAGAAGCTTGACGATGAAGTCCAAAGCTATTGATTTCCACGCTCCTTTTGGTACTGGTGTCGACTTGAGTTGTCCGTATGGCAGATGCCTATTGGATTTTGACTTGCTGCAAATGTCGCACTCTCTTACCACTGTCTCTACCTGCTTCCTCATACCTGGGAAGTAGTAGTGTCGGGTGATTCGTTCGAAGGTTCGTGTTACTCCCTGATGACCGTGTGCTGGTAACGAGTGTTGTTCTTGCACCAGCGGGCGTCTCATTTGACTTGGGACATACACTAACCCTTTGTATCGAATCAATCCTTGTTCGTCGATGGTGAAGTCGCCTTCGACTTTGGACAAGACTCGCTTGGCGCATTCGTCTGTTGCGTAAGCTTTCTTGAGTCTTTCCTCGAGTTCTGTATCTTCGATGACTGAGATCGTCGCTAGTAACTCGTTGTACTGTATTCCTGCATCTGTTTTCTTCAGAATTGCTCTAGGTCTTTCTTCCTTTGGGCCGGCGTAGTCGGTCCGTCTGCTGAGAGCGTCTGCTCTTGCATTCTCGGAGCCCTTGCGATAGGTTATCGTGAAGTTGTAGGCTGCGAGGGTTTCTGCCAGCGGACTTGTCTGCGGTTTAAAACCTTGGTCGTGGTGAAGTATATGAGGTTCTTGTGATCCGTCCATACCTGCACAGGGTAGGTGGGTCCCTCAAGATATACTCGCCACTGCTCAAAGGCAACGACAATAGCCAGTAGCTCCTTGTCGTGGATGTCGTAATTGAGTTCCGCGGGTGACAGTTTCCTAGAGTGTACGCGATTGGTTTGAACTTACCGTTCTCGTCTGGTTGATTCAGACATGCTCCAATTGCGAAGTCAGAAGAGTCCGTTTCGAGGATGATCTTCTTTGCAGGGTCAAATGTAGCAAGGATAGGTGCTTCCGTGAACTTCGTCTTAAGTTCCTGGAAGCAGCCTCTGCCTTGTCCGTCCATTTGAATTCGAGATCCTTTCTGGTAAGCTCCGTGAGTGGTTGAGCTACCTTGGAATATCCCGAGATGAATCTCCGGTAGAAGTTGGCGAAGCCTAGGAAGGCTTGCACTTCCTTGACCGTGGTCGGTGTTGGCCATTCCAACACTGCCGTTACTTTTGCTTGTCCATCTTGATGCCGTGCGTTCAATAATGTAACCCAAGAATTCGACTTGGTTTTTATGGAACTCGCACTTCTCTGGTTTGAGGAGTAAGCTGTACTCCTTTAGTTTCTTCAGGACGAGTTTGACATGCTTGACATGCTCCTCCTTGGTTGCTGAATACACAGGATGTCGTCTAGGTAGACAATGGTAAAGATGTCTAAGTATTCGTGCAAAGCATCATTCATCAGTCGTTGCATGGATGCGGGTGCGTTTGTTAGCCCAAAGGGCATGACTTGATACTCGAATAGGCCATAGCGGGTGCGGAATGCTGTTTTCCACTCTTCCCCAGCCTGGATTCGGATCAGGTTGTATGCTCCTCGCAGATCTAGCTTACTGAAGATCTTTGCTCCTTGAAATCTATCGTGTAGTTCGTTGATTAACGGCAGGCATACCTGTCCTTGATTGTGATGTTGTTCAACGCTCGATAGTCCACACATAACCGTAGGGAGCTGTCTTTCTTTGGTACGAAAAGCACCGGACTTCCTGCTGGTGATGTGGATGGTCTGATGAATCCTTTCGCTAGGTTATCATCGATGTACTCCTTAAGTACCTTCAGCTCCTTTTCCGATAGCTGATATATTGGTCCGAACGGTGGACTCTTGTCTTTCTCCAAAGGTATCTCGTGATCCCATGGTTGGTGCTTAGGAAGCGCCTCGTTCTTAGGCCTTCCTGGAATAATCGCTCGTATTCCTTGTACTCCACCGGTATACTCATCGGGAGGATGCCTGGGCTAGGTCATCGAGCTCGGAGGTTGCACATAACTCCTTCCGGCCCTGGGAGGGTTTCTCCCGTTGTCGCGTGTCCGTCCGTTGTTCACACGCGCACTGGCTCATCACAACTTTCTCGTTCCACCAGTCGATCTGGGGGTTGTGTTTCTTGAGCCATGGCANGCTCGTATTCCTTGTACTCCACCGGTATACTCGTCGGTGAGGATGCCTGGGCTAGGTCATCGAGCTCGGAGGTTGCACATAACTCCTTCCGGCCCTGGAGGGTTTCTCCCGTTGTCGCGTGTCCGTCCGTTGTTCACACGCGCACTGGCTCATCACAACTTTCTCGTTCCACCAGTCGATCTGGGGGTTGTGTTTCTTGAGCCATGGCATACCAAGGATGCACGCATGGTTGTCCATGTGCACGATGTCAAACTGAATCGTTTCCTTGTGCCCGTGTAGCATGACCATTTCCAATGGGACCGTTTCGTGGGTCACCATTCCTTCATTAGTCGAGATGGGCTCTCCATCTACGACCATTAACGGGTATGGTTCGGTTTTCAATTGCGTCTTGAAACCTTGCGTGTCTGCTACTTTCTTTGTCATAAAGTTGCCCGTCGCTCCTGAGTCAATCATTGCTCGGAGGTGTCGCTGTTGTATCTTAGCGACCACATATAGTTGCATGCTGCCCGTCGTGGGCATAGTTGGTCTGTACTAGGCCTCTTCGTGTCGCTCGCCGGTGGCCTACCGTCGAGGACTCCTAGTTTTTTGACTCGTCCGAGGAAGGATAGTATTCATCCGCTTCCAATGGTGGTCCTTGGGGAGATCGTTTCCCTCGCTCTTCTGCTTCGTCTAGCAGATGTGGGTATTTCTCGTATACCTGTTCGCTTTTTTGATAGGCAAGTCCCCTTCAGACTGGCTTCGCCTGAGGCGATGAACTTGCTCTGCGTCTCTGAAGTGTATCCTGGGCGAGGATCGGGGAAACAACTGATTCTGGTGTTTCTTTTTCCAGTGGAGCTTGCAATCATCTTCGCTGCAATACTCCCAGTAGACATACGCATGCCAGGGATGATCAGTCTCTGTTGCGTTCTGTCATTGATAGTTCCCCGCTGTCCTCTCACCCATGCCACTATCTTCCCTCGGAGGCGTGGAGAACGTGTCTAGTTGCTCCATGGTCTCCTTTCGATGCGTGGAGTGGGTCTCGCATTTTCCCGTCGGAGCATATCTCTGGCTTTTCTCGTCGTACTTCTTCAGGGCTCTCCTGCGGTCCTGGTAGTAAAGTTTCGACGCTTTTCATATACTTCAGTTTAGCCATATGCTCGACATCCTTCTCCAGTTCTTCCGCTTCTTGGGCTTCCAACTTAGCTACGTCTTGGGACGTGCCAAGCAGCCTGCGGGTATTCGTTAGTTGGTCGTAGTATCTCCAGAGGTCATCCTTGCAGTCGTCCACCTTGCATTTAACGAAGTTCCCTGTAACAGGTTCCCGTAGAGGTCTTTAAGCATGGGGATTTTCCTCTGGCCATTGGGCTTGTCTCGTTCAGGCCCTAATCTTGCGTGGGCGTGTTTGGCCATGCGTCTTACTACGCTCTTGCACCGTGGACTCATTGGTTCCGTAGGTGCGAGTTCATCGAAGGTCTCCTGTTCCGAGACGGTGAACGATTCCGCCTCCGACCCTTCATCTGAGCTCTCGTCTTCTGGGGTGCTTTCGCCGTTTATTCCCCAGTCCTGTTTGCTCACAAACGTTGCGTTCAACTGTCCTGTCCAGGTGGCATTGAGTTGTTTGCCGACTTTGCGTCCGCCGTTCCCTTTCTTTGGCTGTCTGCAGTCTCGGGCCAAGTGGCCTGGCTTGTCGCAGTTAAAACAGAGTCGTTCCTTGAATTGTCTGTCTTTCTTAGGGTCACGGGGTCGTCCAGGTTTGAACGTGGCATCGAGTTCCATTGGGTCCGACCAACGGTTGTCTCGCGGGTGTTGATCCCGTCGTCTGCCCTCGTTTCCCCGGTAGGGGTAACTTTTCTTGGGCTTGTCATAGGTCCGACGTTCCTTCTGGAATTCGTATAGTCGATTGTCGATTCGGACCGTATGTTCGATTAGCGCTACCATGTCCGTTGGTTGTTGTTCCAAACGGGCAAGTTCCATACGTATATGGCTCTTCAGCCCACGTCGGTAGTGGCTGATGAGTGCGCTGGCGTCCCATCCTGTCTGATTGCCGTATCTCTGGAATTCTGTGGAGTACGTGAGGGCGCTGCCAGTCTGCTTAAGTGCAAACAGATGGTCTTCTGCGGTCTTAATCTCATCGATGTCTCCGAACATGCGTCGGATTTCCTTACAGAATCCATTCCAGCTGCCAAACATAGTCTGCGTAGTTGTCATGCTTCCATTGGTACTTCATATTTGAAATAGTCCTTGAGGAATGGTTCGATCCATCGCAGGGCTTCCCCCCCTAAGGTAGGACGCAGTCCACAGGGCATAGCTCTCCTGGGTGGGAAACTTCTCGTCATTGAAGTGCTGGTACAGTTCGACCTGTAGCAAAAACACCTCAAGTTCCTTTCGGTTGCCGGAGTAAGTGTCGGGCAACTTGACGCGTAGAGTTTCCTTGAGTTCGTTGACGGTGGGTGCATCGGGCATCTCTTCATTCTCAGGCTTAGACCTCTGAGACGAAGTTGGCGTGGTGGGGGTTTTCCCCTTCGAACTGACGACAGACATGTTGCTTTGTGTGTAAGCCGGTACCTCGTAGAAGTGGTGCTCAAAGTGTAACACTGACTTCTAAACGATAGAAGACACAGAGGTTCTCTTGCGTAAAGGTTTACTTATCAGAGGAGGCAGGGGATCAGACACAAAGGCTTCAAGTAACACGTTACTAGTATATAACAAATACTGTATTGAGTTGAGCACGAAGCTCCTATCTAAGGAAATACTATCTACTTATATAGTGGCGTCGTGCCTAGTGGACTCTTGGGAACTCACTCGAGTCCTCGGAGTCCTGGACTCTTAGGACTCTTCTCATCATCCTGCGAGTCTGTCACGTGCCTAGTGGACTCCTGGGAACTCACTCGAGTCCTCGGAGTCCTGGACTCTTAGGACTCTTCTCATCATCCTGCGAGTCCGTCACGTGATACTTTCGGAACTACTATTCCCCGCTGCCCCTCCAGGTACCAGGGCCGGACTCATGCGACCTCCCTCCTTCCTGTCCTGTAGTTGGCCAGCCTTCTTGTTCCGTCGTAACAATCGGCCCACGTTATACCGTCCGAAACGTCCTATACTATAATTCTTGGGCAGCCTTGGATGTATCAAGTCGGCTTCAAAGCAGATTACCAAGCAGACAAATTCACCATCTTTTCTAAAGAAGGCAAGCCGCACACTCTTACACGCACACAGCCTCCAAGAGATGCTCCACCGCTCATTATGCATGACGACCTCATCCCAGCTTCACTCCAACACAATGCAAAACATGCTGATGACCTCTGGGACAACCTCGCGAATGAATCCTCAGACTCGGACCAAGACTCCAACGCAGAGGAGCAGGACCAAGTCAACGCACATCAGTCGGGAAAAGGTACAGGCGGCCAATCAAGGGCGTATTAGCTGCCATAGATACCCAGCCCACTCCACTGAGTCCCCTTCAAGACATGGTAAACAGTACACTCGCGCTTATCGAGGCGCAGTACCCCCCCCTGGGAAGCTCAACTGCCATTGCAGCACAAGCCTTTGGAGCGGACCTTGAAGGAACATGGCACATTGCAGCAAAACTAGCCCTATGTCAAAGCAAGACGTCAAATAAGCGCAATCCCCAAAACCAAGAAGTGGCCCGAGGCCCGCCAGTGCAGCGTACTACAGAACTACACAATAGCCCAGCATCGTGGCCGAACGATCTCAGACTTAATCACCAAGCTCAGGAAAGGAGAAAGAAACTTGGCCGAAGAAGAATAATATCCCGGAGGGGAGAAATTGAAAACCATACCTCGTGGCGGAGATCTACAGACGATACATCCACCGCTCAGAAGCTCGCGCAAGGGATGCGAGGAGAAATTGTTGGGAATCCAGGGAAAGGGCAGTCAGAGGAAATCATAAATACCCAAAACAGAAATAGATTAGACAAGGACGAAATTGACACCATTAACTTTTACACTGTGTCCTCTTCCTGTGCTCCAATCACCAAACCCTTCAGCGAGGACACAATGTCTACCGAGAGGCAGAAGGCTCGACAGAGCAATGAGCCGCATCCTGTCGCGATTTCGATCGAACCCTCGACCTATGGTTTGCCGCTGCAAGGAATGACTGCCATCTTAAAGCGCACTGTTTGGAAGGATGTCGACGGCACCTGGGTCCAGCCAGTCCAACAGATGCAGCAATATCAAAACTTGTTACAGGGAACCGGACCCCAATGGGATTCTACCAAACGTCAACTGGGCCCCGAAGAGGTAGAGGCAAATGATGACCTCCTAGACTGTCTTATGCGAGGAAATCCGGACAAGCCCTACTGTCCAACCAAAAGAGTTGAGGGAATCGACTCAGGGAATTACACTACACCATCTACCTCTCATGTCCTCTCAAGCCATGCAATGGTAGCCGTAGACATCGTACCTGTCCCCCGAGTCGACCAGAGCACTACGCAACGCCCGCCTCAAATAAAAGGACCCAAGGCACTACATACTGTAGAGGATGAGGAGGAGGCGTTCGGCACACTGGATGCCCCTTTCCCAGTGGAACGTCATCCTGCAAGTTATAGACGCGGGTTGTCAGACGCAAGTGATGAAACTATTTGCGAATGGATACAGCTCAACGAGTATAATCACATGATTGGCCCTGATGCAAAGACAGATGAGCAGAAGAAACTTGCTGCTCGACTGTATTATACCTTTCCAGAAATTTTCTGTAACTGGGTTCGGGACATGCCTGTCACCGACATCATTGAGCACAGAATACCGACGCGGAGCACAGCAAGACCACGCATGTGTAACCCAGCACTGTATTCAGAGAAAGAATGCGCATATCAAGATAAGTTCTTGCGGGATTTACTTGAAGCAAATGTCATCACTCGCATTACGTCGCCGTGGTCTGCCAAGACCAAGTTTATCCCGAAGAAGGCAACAGGTAATATGACGATGGTCCATTCGTTTGTTCCCATCAATGATGCCACCATTAAAGATGCGTACACTATGAAGCGCATTGAACCAATCCTTCAAACGTTAGGCCAGAAATGGTTAAAGACCTTCTTCCAAGCGGACGGGGCCAATGGATTTTGGGCCATCCCATTACACCATGCCCATATTTATAAGACAGGTTTCTCTACACATTTCGGCCAAATGGCCTACCTCCGGATGGGCCAAGGTTTAACAGGAGCACCATCCACCTACTCTAAAGGAAAAGACATTATTACAGGGCCGATCCCTGAACCGTTCCAGAACCAGCACTTCACGAGGCCGCCCTAGGCCAGTGTGTCTTCAGTCATTTTGTTGATGATGATAGTGGGGGGAGGAAGAACGTTTGAAGACCTGTTCCGATTTTGTGGTGGCACTATTTCCCGCGACTACTATGGGCGAAGTTTACCCTAAATCCGAAAAAGGCAGTCTTTTTCACAAACGAGTTGCACATACTAGGATTCACACAAACAGCTAAAGGGATGAGGCCGTCCATGGATAAACTGGCAGCGTTCCGAGATATAAAAACGCCAACGTGCGAAGAGGAGCTATTACGCATCCTATACACTCTCCCATACTTGAAAACGTTTATCCCGGGGAGAGCCGATCTCACGACTATTATGAAAACAGCCCTAAAGTATGAGATCACCACATTGTCCACTGGCGAGCAGAGGAAAAAGTGCACCTTCGGGTGGGAGCAAAAGCACGAGAAGGCGATGCGTAGCGCTATCGATAGTATCCTAACGGAATGTACCACAGCTGGCGATCAAAACGTTCAGTACCATTTATCAGCAGACGCGTCCAAAACGGGACTCGGAGCTTGCCTTTTCCAAATCCCGAATCACCCGCCTGGCACTAACGCAAAGCAAACCACCCCAGAAGACCGAAAGGTCGTAATGTTCCTCTCTACGCGGCTTACTGGACCACAAAGCCGATGGACAGTTACTGAGAGAGAAGCTTTTGCAGTATTGGCAGCATTAGAGGAAACAGAATGGCTGACCAGGGGGTCATCCTGGCCTATTGTTGTGTATACCGACCACAAGTCCCTTATCCCCATGCTCAAAGGGGAGTCGGTACCAGACAGAATCGCAAGGTGGCAAATGCGCTTTTCACAGTTCTACTGTGACTACGTGCATGTCCCGGGCAAGGAGTTAGTAGTAGCGGACGGACTGTCACGGCTCCCACATGCGCAGGACTATTATAAGAAGACAGACGATGAAGAACTTACAGCCTTTCCTGTCGACATCGACCACGCTCAATCTTACGCTCTTGCGCACGTTGGAAAATTGAACAACTTGATAGATGACGACTGGTACACCGAAGTGATTGACGTTTTACGACACCCTGAGAAGTTTGAGAACGGAGATCCCTCCACCCTCGAGCAGGCAAACAACGAGCGTCTGGTGCGAAAAGCACAGAGATTCTGTCTCTTCGAAGACAAGTTAGCATACAAGGAGAGAAATGGCAAGACAAGCCTCTGCGTCCCAAAGAACTCGGTGAAGTGGATATTAAACCACATACACGAACAACACGGCCATTATGCAGCGGATATCTGTCTCCAAAGCGCCTTCGGGCAATTCTTTTGGCCAACCCGACGGCAAGATATAAAGAAACACTGCGCATCGTGCTGGAACTGCCAAGTCCTTACCCCTATGAAGCCCTCTCAGTCAATTCTACCCATATTGACGCATGAACCCTTCGACCTTATAGGGTTTGACTTAATCGGGCCAATCTTTCCACCCTCCGACGATGGCCACCACTTTATCTTTGTCAAGGTTGAGTACTTAACAAGGAAAATATGGGCAGACCCGTTAATCGCAGCAACAGCAAAAGCGTGTCAGGAATCGTTGGACAGGGACATCCTTAGCATCTACGGCAATCCTCGAGCAACATACTCAGACAATGGATCGCAGTTTGTGACAGGAAGCCTTGCAGACGACCTGAAACGAAGAGGAGTAAAGAGGATTTATTCGCCTCTATACAGCCCTTCGTCAGTTGGCCTCAATGAGAGAATGGTAAAGATAGTGTCGACCGCTATAAAAGCGTCAGTCCAAAAGAACCCCCATCTCAAAGTAAAATGGAACATCCTGTTACCCTTGGTAGTCCACGCTGCAAATTGTCGAACAATGATATCGCTAGGATTCTCCCCAAACGAGTTACTTTTCGGGTTTAATCCGAAACAACCGGAGACAACATTGCAGATCGAAGAGGAGCTTGGCGTTAAATCGCTAGAGATGAAGATCGACTCTGAGAGGGGAGACGCAGGACTGTACTCGGGAAAGGTAGCTGCAATGAGGATGGAGTCCCTTGACTACGCCCGAGATCTGGCAACAACTAGGCGATTCGGAAAAATGCTTCAACGTACGGACAACAACGTCCGACTGTGGCCGTCGCCGCAAGTTGGGGACCTGGTTCTCCTAAAGCGCATGCAGCAAAACTTGCCAAAACTGGACCCGCGCTGGAAGGGACCGTTCCGAATTAAACACATCTACCAAAACAACCGGTCAGCAATCATTGAAAGTCTGGTCACGCAAGAGGCGATTGGGAAGTATCACCTGAATCACCTGAAACCATTCAAGGCCCGGGACCCCGAGAACGATGTCGACCCTCGAGGATGGGAAGAGTTGGCCAGACTCTCCGAGATAATGGATGAACAAATATCGCAGGAGCAGCAGTTTGAGAATATGAAAGGAGACTCAGAGGCAACAAAATGGGATAGACAAGACCCAGATGCTGCTTTCTTTAATCAATTGATAAGCTTTCCCTATGATGACGACGCGGGCTTCGAACCTCCTGCTCAACCCGGGAAGGAGTTAAATCTCGAATAACGACGTCGAGAGAAAATGATGTGGACAGAAGTGAGAACGGACAACATCGTCTGTCCTGAAATCAGCGAATGCAATAAAACGTTATGTGGGTGAAATGAATATTATTACACCACTCCAACACGAAGTTTAACTACCTACTTTTTACTACCAAATATATCCATTGCACCACCTACCAAACTTCACCTCCACCTCAGAACATACCTCCAGACCACATGTTTGCGGTTGGTATTCATCAGACCCCCCCGATACAAATCGAGGGAATTGTTGAACTGTCATACAAATCGAGGGAATTGTTGAACTGTCATACAAATCGAGGGAATTGTTGAACTGTCGATAAGAAAGGAAGAAGAAGAAGAACAGAAGAACAACCAATAGTCAAACCTTTTATACCATTCTACCAGAGACCTATCCTTCTTTAACCGCGACCCGAAGCAACCCGATCTGTCGAAAGCTCTGATTTACCTTCACGACGAACATACACCTCAGACCTGGATAACCTCAGCAAAGTCAACTAGTCTACCCTACACAGGACACTCGAGTATACCTGGCCAACCAGAAAGCACACGCTCTTCAAATTCACCATTCACCATGTCGACCAATCCCGGATCCGAAACCTCCATTCTTGACCAATCCCCGAATACAACCCCACTTGTCAACATGTCGGACAATCAACCCCAAGTACTTCTTCAAGAAAATCCATTCAAACTCGAACCTCACCTGCTTCGAAAGACCTCAGAGTCAAATTCCACCAACATGGACAATGCAGACACCAAAGATACCGCTGCAAATGCGAAGAGGAAGGCGCCTGTTGACGATGTTCACCGTGGGCCGATTGACTTCGAGCACATCACATGGGAAGAGTTGCCGAGCATGATTCAGAAAAGAAGTCAAAAGGCAAAGAACGCAGCGATAAAGAAAGAACGGGATTCCTTGCCTAGAGCAAAGAAAGGATATACCACTTCGAAGGGAATCATCGGAGAGACACTTCAAACCCTTATTAACACCCCGGAGATAGAGTTCTTCGAGCCTACGGAACAAGAGATTACAAGAAACGAAGCCGGAGAATACCCGTTCGATAAACGCTCCAAAATTACCAAAGAAACGGTAGAGACACCAAAGAAAAGAAACCTTAAGGGAGGCGAAGAGGACTCTATGCAATACCAAGAGGCGGAGGAAGAAGTCGAACTCTTACTCGAGAAATACCTCCAACATATGCACAATAAGGGAGCACAGGCCGACAATCCGGATGCTGACCCTGACTCAGAAATTTCGGCAGCCCTCGTTCACTATAGCAAAGAGACAGCACACCCCCGCGCAAAAGAACACATTGCGAAAACCTTGAGATTTATCCAAGAAGCACCTCAGAACAATAAGAATCACGGTCTACCTGACAAATCGTGGCTCTATGAACACCAAGAGGTTAGAGGATTGAAAGGACAGACACATCTGAAGAAATACGGGTTTTACCAAACATTTTCCAGAAGAGGTCTGGCGGGAGACGGGTTCCTCAAGGACTTAACTGAACAAGAAGGAGGACTCGAGAAAGATCTGTATGAATACCTGACCTCAAACGACCCGAATGGATCCATCTATGGAAACGGAGAAGACATCCTCAACCGAAGAAGACAAGCCAAAGAGAGGCTTTACTGTGGGATGGGACAATTCCGCATCGAAGGCCGATATGCGTCAGAGTCAAAACTTGGCCCAAACGCACCAACCAAGAAAGCTGTTCCGTCACTTTGTCGCTGGAGGCCCGAAAGGATCCTCTAGCATTTCGCAAACTTGTCCTTGAAACCATCACACGGAAACCTATCTCGGCCGAAGACATTGGACATGAACGACTAGGAAGTCAGTTTCTCCGAGCTACGAATCTGGCCTGGGCGGGAGCGAAGAGACTCTTCGCAGTGGAGGAAATGATCGATAAATCCAATCAAGAGTTCAAGAAGCGTGAAAAGGAATTGGCTCAGCAGAATGATCTTTTACGATGTCAACGGGACGAAGCTCGTCGAGCAGTTAGAGCGCTTATCTCCGCCCACGTTCGTGGTACACCAGGAGTTTCGCAAGATGATCAGAAAGATCCGCTCGAGGTTCTTCTGTCATGGGTTGAGAATCCGGGGAATGATGTGGACCGGCAAGACGAGGATGTATCAGGATGAGTTTCAAAGGGAAACTTATAAGGTTTAAGAAGACGATTTGAAAGACCTTTTGAGAGGTTCATACATTACGTGTGAAGGAAAGGCCGAATGAACAGTCTGAGTTATAGGGCATTTTCCAGCATGGATGGAGGAGGCGTTCAAAAGGGGCATTTTGAAGACCAAGAGTCTTACAGCGTTGCATTTTAATCAGTTCGAAAGCTTATTTTATCATGGAATATCTTCAAAGATTTCCAACAGCGTCACGATCAACATCATTCAGGTTGTCACGAACAACTTATAGGGAGAGAAGTTGGTTCGTTGAGGGGTTTTCTGAGAGGCGCCAGCGAGGTCGTCTACCCCCAGCGGGGGATAAGTGTGAACCAACACGTGACATAGCGTAGTATAGATGGAACATCGGATAGCCGATTGTCTCTTTGTAACGCTGACTTCTAAATGATAGAAGACACAGAGGTTCTCTTGCGTAAAGGTTTACTTATCAGAGGAGGCAGGGGATCAGACACAAAGGCTTCAAGTAACACGTTACTAGTATATAACAAATACTGTATTGAGTTGAGCACGAAGCTCCTATCTAAGGAAATACTATCTACTTATATAGTGGCGTCGTGCCTAGTGGACTCTTGGGAACTCACTCGAGTCCTCGGAGTCCTGGACTCTTAGGACTCTTCTCATCATCCTGCGAGTCCGTCACGTGATACTTTCGGAACTACTATTCCCCGCTGCCCCTCCAGGTACCAGGGCCGGTCTCATGCGACCTCCCTCCTTCCTGTCCTGTAGTTGGCCAGCCTTCTTGTTCCGTCGTAACTCTCTTCTTCAGAGCATCATCAAGAATAGTAATACGATCGTCATCGTTATCACCGTTACATATTATTCCACGTTGCTCCGTAGGCTACAGGAGACTAACTTCACATTAACAATCGTTGTGACCAAACTTTTCGCTTCGCTCAAGGTTAGAATAAGCAACATGCGCCACTTCACGCGAGAGAAAGCAAGTTGCGCCAACTTACGATTTTGAGAGTAAGTACTAGCCCATAGTAATTTGTATGTAAAGGTACATAATCTGCCTACTCTATTGAATTATCACTTTGACTCCCACACTCGCTCCCATCCTCACTCCCACGCTCGCTTCCACACTCACCCGCAATCTCATACTACTAGGTGTTCCACCCACTCGCTTCGCTCGTAGGTGGCGACAGCAAGTTGTGCGTGCGACAGCAAGATGTGCGTACACCGCTATTTTGATATATAGAGAAAATAATAGTATTCTTCATAACGTAGTATCTACAATGCCTCAAAATAACGATCCTACTATGATACTACGGGCAGTTGCAGACTTACGACCTAATCGTACGATACCATCACAACGGTGGCTACAACGCTTTCTAAAAGCACACCCTGAATTTCATATAATTCACACGAAGACGTTAAATACACATCAGAAGCAAGCACAAAAGAAAGAGGTGTTTGAGGAATTCTTTCTCACATATAACGCCCTTATTACAACACATAACATTAAGCCATATAATTTATGGAATGTTGATGAGACAGGCTATATGATTGGGTGTTATAAGTCTACGGCTGTTATTGTACCAATCGGTGTAAAGCAGTGGACTGTTGATAATCCTGAGAATCGGCTCTCTGTTACTGTAATTGAGGCAGTAAATGCAAGTGGTGCTGCACTTGCAGAAGCTATCATTATCCCTGGCAAACTTCATATGGATTCATGGTACAATGATGACCTTGAGCCAAATGCTCTCATTATTGTAAATGAGAGCGGGTATTCAAATGACGACATTGCAATCCAATACCTTATGCATTTTATCCAACTATCTGCAGAGCATATGGCACCAGATGATACTCGCCTCTTATTACTTGACGGCCATGACTCTCATAAAACAGAGCGCTTTCTTACATTAGCAGAAGAGCATAACATTGTTATTTGCTGCCTTCCTGCTCATACAACACATCTATTACAACCTCTTGATGTAGCAGTTTTTAAGCAGTGCAAACACTTTCATCAAAAGGCACTTGATCAAGCAGTACATAGCTACGACTATGAGTATAAGCTACGTACGTTCCTTTCAGACCTCCCGCAAATCCGACGGCAATCTCTAACTGTCCGTACAATTCAATCTGGTTGGAGAAATGCAGGACTATATCCATATAATCCTCCACTTGTAATTGACAAGATACAAGAGACTCGGAATCAAACACCTGATTATGAGCCATTTGCTTCATATAATATTATCTCAACACCAAAAACAACTATGCAAAGTGTGCAAGCGGTTGAACATTGGCAGAAGAGAGCAGAGGAAGCTTTCTCATCACCTTCAAGAGAAGGGTTTCAATCATTTGCACGTGGAACTACAGTTGTTCTACACCGGGCAGAGTGTAATGGTGGGTGCACCAGATGTGAGAATCTAGCCACCTAAGGAAGGGATGAATTTACTAAGACAACACACTGTCTTAGAAAACAGAGCCAAAGGGTCGTAGCTTAGACTATTCCACAACGCAGCAATCAGGTGTGTGATGTAGTGAAGTGGTTCAGACAAGTTGCAACAAATGTTGAGTCTGGGAACTCAGGGGTAAGTCAGAGGTTAACACCTCACTGACTTTTCAGAAACAAGGAGTAACAATATTCATTACATGTCATCGCTCTTTAGTTACCCACAAGATTGGTTAAGTTATGACATAATTTGTCTATGACATAATTTGTCTATAGGGGTACTCTGACCTTGGACCTCCTTTTACTTCCTATAGGCTACAAACCTAAGAGATGGTTCTATGGGATTCTCTTACGTCGACTACAGTTACCAAGCCTGGTAAGTCATGGAAAGTCTTAGAAAATGAGAGAACTACACTCCTTTAGCATAAATAGGATTGCCCTTTCCTTAAGAAAGGGCAAGCAGACAATACAGTAAATCGACTATCACATACTTCCACGTCTTTTCCAAGCTTCCAAGCATTCATATAGAGGTTCGTAGGAGCTTTTAGAGCTATCGTTCATGCTCCTAGGCCTCTAGTTGGTAGAGATATGTCATGTGGTAGTATGAGTGATGTCATGTAATGAATCATAGAGGGTTGTAGAGATATGCTATGTGGTAATATCGGCCCAGTAACTAAGGAGCGATGACGTGTAATGAATCATAGATGGTTGTAGCAATTGTTGAGTAGTATTGCTCTTGTTGTTGGTGTGATAAGCCAAAATATGTATAGTGACTTGTAGGTTTGAGGAGGAGATTTCCAAGTTTGATAGCAAACTGAGTGCAACGAATGTCAGTATGACATAACTCTTCTGCGCTCGCACCTGACAGATCTGCACAAAGCTCACCGGACCATGATGTGACGGGACGTGTCCAGCTCCAGCTCCTCATCATCATCCCCCTCTGCAAAATCCTCCCCGTCCTCAGCCTCCTCGTGATCCTTCTCCCACGTCTTGCTTGCCTGCATCAGATACCTCGTGGCAATCCCAATCGCTACATGCCTCCATGCAGACACCGTCAAGCGTACACCCACATGCACCCTGCTAGCGGATGCCAATGCCCTGCTCAGCTCCTCGCCAGCCCACGGCCCTCGTCTGTCCCCAAACAAATACTCCGACTCTCGCTGGTCCAATGCCCATGCAAATGGACGCATATACCAGATACTGCGCCAACACCTGTCCCACCTCATCCGGCAGACACCTGACAATGTACTCTGTGTTCCCCCATCTCTTCCGTGCCTTGTCGTATAATGTGATCCGGCTCGTGTCTTGCATGACTGTTAACATGCACAAGCACATCAATGAATTGGTTACCTCGCGATCGCAGTCTTTTGCTTCACCTGCCATTCCACCTATTGTCCCCCCCCCCAAATGTCCTCATGGCTATCCAACCCCCTCCGTATCCGTTGAATGCACCTCCACTGCACATACGTGTACTCCACGCCTGTCTCTGGATCCTCCCAGCAATCCCCCGTCGCCGTCCGCATCATGTAACAAATGAAACCCTCCCAGACCCGGCTGTACTTCTCCATGCTCTTCATGCTCTGCCGCAGTTCGAATGGCCGCTGGCTCGCGGCCTCATTCTTTGGTGAAGCCCACCACTTCAACACATCTTTGTGGTCAATGTCCTCTAGCGTGTCCAGACAGCGCTCCATGATCCGTTTCCATGCTCGCAACAACCGTTGCAGCTTGGGCTCCTCGGGGTCTGGCATGCGCGTGAAACAGGACGTCTCAACCATGTTGTGCTTCGACTGGCTTAGCGCCTCATTCCACCTTGTGTACTGTAACCACGAATCCATCTCCACAGTGGGCACCTTCCTCAAAAAATGCAGCCGCCGCTCCTGCTTGTCGGCCTTCCACCTCTCAATATCCTGGATGATCTGGTCGTCAACCATGTGGCCCCCACCATCACTCCCACTATCTAACCCATCGCCTGCATCAGAATCCTCACCTACATCACGCACGTCGGCTCGATGCCCCTGTTGCACTTGGTCTTCTTGCCTACTCCTGTCGACAACCCAATACCGTGCCCTCTTTTCGTCAAACCATGACTGTAACTGCACAGGCTGGAACAGATCCTCGTCTGCATTTCTCAACCTCAAATGGAGCGTTCCCAATGGCCTTCGACGCCGGACCTATCCGAGGCGCCTTCTCGGACGCTCAGCGGGAAAGAAGTGCCCAAGTCAGAGCCGCCCAGACAGGCTCGTAATGATGTCCCTGTGCCACCCGGCTGTTGCATCCTAGACCGGAGAGCCATTGAGCGTGGGACTGCGAAGAAAGCCGATGGAAAATATGTGCGGCCAAGAAACATCTGCCAGTGTTGAAGTCGCGAGCAAAGTGAGAATATAAATAAGTTCCTACTGTGGATGTGGGGGTATAACTTCTTTTATATGAGAAATGAGAAGTAAACCATGACGAGTGTGGAGGGCTAACGCTGACAAAATCGAGGATCCGGGGACTAGTGAATTGGTCATTATATGGGTCATGGGTTGGTCAGATATGTCAGATATAGTGTAAGACAGCTAATCCAAAACAACACAAACGCCCTCGGCTCGGGACATCTTCCACCCTACAATAGCTTACGGCTCCACTGCAATTCCCACGGGGTCGGGATGCCGAAGATAGTCGCGATTCCGATTGCAACTACGATGTTGAATTTGATTAAGGTTTCTATAGTCTGATCTGTTCAAATCCACGCTTTCTCCTTTATCCCCCGAACGACTACCTATTCTTGGGCAACGATGACTTTGTTTCGTCGCATAGCTCGGCTTCGTGGCCAGATGCGGCAGCGGCAGAGCAGCCATGCGACTGTGAGCATGACAATCGCAAGGCTGACACACGGTGTCTGGTTGCAGGGGCCATGCTGTGGCGTTTTATTTTCTCCCATTGTCCCCCCAAGTCACTGAGCTGGTTCCTCCTCTAGATCCGGAATCCAAACGTGTAGATAGTCCTCGAAATCATCAATTTCCTTGGGAGCCGCCGAGTGTTTGAGTCCGCTAATTCCAGGTTAGCCTGGCCATCTTTCCCCCAGCAGCAAATAAGAAACTTACGGGTAGATCTTCAAGTCAACCTTCCATCCCAACTCCGACATCTTTTCGGCAGTCATTTTACCCCATTCCGTCAAAACGAGCGGGTCCTGGTCTCCATGGCCCATGAAAATCTCGGTATCCTTGTTAGGGTTTCCCTCGGGAACGAGGTCCTTGAACTTGTTCTTCAGGAGCATGTAACCAGACAGCGAAACGATGCCGCCGAGCTTGTGTTCGCAGGTAGCGCCGGAGAGTAGGGACATCCCGCCGCCTTGGGAGAAGCCGCCGATGATGATGCGCTCGGAGGAGATACCGGCAGCGATTTCGGCGTCGATGAGTCGGTGAATTGTGGTGCGCGAGCGCATGATGCCAGCCTCGTCCTCCTCGGTGGAGAAGTCATCAATAGCTTTCTCCAGATAGTTAGCCAACAGTTAAGCCTCTGAACAAAGGCTATCAAGCATAAGCCACAAACGGACAGTGTTGCGGGCCCTTACAATATCATACCATCCCGGCATGCGCATGCCACCATTCTACTCAGTTAGCTTTCATAGACAAGTAACCGAGCGGATGGGCAGACGGGTACTCACAAGTGTGATTGGAATGGACGGGGCGTTGGGAAAGATGAATTTCGTCTCAGTGAACTTTTGGCGGCGGCGCCAGTTCACAGCCAGATCGATCCAGCCAGCACCCTGATCACCAAGGCCGTGGAGGAAGATGACGGTGGCAGTGTGCCTGTTCATCGCCGGGACGGCGAGTGGAGCGGACATCTTTTCGCCGTGTCAAGAGTCGATGGTTCAATACTATGTTGGAGTATCAAAGAGCATGGATAGAGACGTTAAATAGGTTTTTTGAAGGAACGTCAGAGAGGGAGGTCGATGGTCGATGGTCGACGAACGGCGAGTTGAGAAGATAAGAGTAAATATACGAGATGCCCCTCATCAATTTCCATTTGCATCGCGGCCTAAAGGGCGACGGTCAGGAGTGACCTGATTGGCTGTTACGGGTTAACTATGGGCCGACTTGTTTGACTAGACTACTTAGACCGAGTCGGACATCGGTGCCCGAATACTAAGCGAAAAACACCACGGCCACCTTGTTTAAGTCAGTCACAAGTTCTACCTACAGTCACTAACCACTGCTATTGACCGAATCGCAAAACCACCCGCGAAGCCACCGAACGTAGATATTAATTTGCTCGTAACATATGCAATTTTAGATCGATAGATGTAAAAATCGATCCATTGTAATTAGAATTGAAAGCTCTACAAAATAAGCCCCTATAGTATATAGTATAAAAAATGAGTATTCTAGTATTTTGTATGCCACCCGTCTGCTTGAATGCACGCACCAGATGTGAGAATCTAGCCACCCAAGGAAGGGATGATTTTACTAAGACAACACACTGTCTTAGGAAAAAGAGCCAAAGGGTCGTAGCTTAGACTATTCCACAACGCAGCAATTAGGTGTATGATGTAGTGGAGTGGTTTAGACAAGTTGTAACAAATGTTGAGTCTGAGAACTCAGGGATAAGTCAGAGGTTAGCACTTCACTGACTTTTCAGAAACAAGGAGTAACAAGATCAATGCTTGGAAGCTTGGAAAAGATGTGGAAGTATGTGATAGTCGATTTACTGTATTGTCTGCTTGCCCTTTCTTAAGGAAAGGGCAATCCTATTTATGCTAAAGGAGTGTAGTTCTCTTATTTTCCAAGACTTTCCATGACTAACCAGGCTTGGTAGCTGTAGTCGATGTAAGAGAATCCCATAGAACCATCTCCTAGGTTCCTAGCCTATAGGAAGTGAAAGGAGGTCCAAGGTCAGAGTACCACTATAGACAAATTATGTCATAACTTAACCAATCTTGTGGGTACTAAGGAGCGATGACGTGTAATGAATCATAGACGGTTGTAGAAGCTTTTGGAGCTATCGTTCATGTTCCTAGGCCTCTAGTTGGTAGAGATATGTCATGTGGTAGTATGAGTGATGTCATGTAATGAATCATAGAGGGTTGTAGAGATATGCTATGTGGTATATCGGCCCAGTAACTAAGGAGCGATGACGTGTAATGAATCATAGATGGTTGTAGCAATTGTTGAGTAGTATTGCTCTTGTTGTTGGTGTGACAAGCCAAAATATGTATAGTGACTTGTAGGTTTGAGTGTCATACTGACATTCGTTGCACTCAGTTTGCTATCAAACTCAAGAGCAAACTTAGAAATCTCCTCCTCAAACCTACAAGTCACTATACATATTCTAGTAGGGGAAATAGCCTTAAGGTTAGACCTAACCTTATGTCTCTGCCGTTGGACGCCCAAAGGCATCCATTTTAGGTTAGATGTGGCCCGTGCACTTGTCTTGGCACTAGTTGCCGATGGGCGCACAACGGCATTCTCTAGGGTTACGTTTTATATGGATTACTATAGCTATTACCATCAATTCCATCATGGCAGAACGTCAGAGCATCAATTCCATTCAAGTTCCAGTGACTTTGAGCCATCTGATCCAACTAAACGTTGAGTATAAGGTGTTGGTTTGTTTGAGTGCACATTGCTGCAAAGCAGTTAGCGGTGTAGGACTAACTGAGCACTTCCGCAAAATCCATAAGGAGAAACTGGAAGTTCGAAAGCAGATACAGCACTATATTCAGAGGGTTCCATTTGATTATAATTATTCAACTATCCAATTACCAGTTGATGGACTACCACCACAGCCAGTTATTCCAATAGTTGATGGATTCCAATATCAGCATTGTAGGTATTATACAATCAGTCGAAGAGTAATGAAGGATCATGGCCGAAATAAGCATTCAATGAAACGGGTGGATGACAACCAGTTATTCCAGGCTGTACGGCTGCAGACATGGTTTCGAGATGGAAAGGAGCGATATTGGGTTGTGGATGAGAGTAGACAGGCTGAAGGAATGCAAGCGACGCATCAATTGAGTAAGTTGGATTCTGGCAATCTTTATAGTAATCATTATATTAACCAGCTGATGATATTAGTACGCGACGTTGGAGAGCAGTCTAGCGATGATGTTAGTGAGGAAGAGCAAGCCAGCAACCAGGAAGGCGATGCTGAGGACCAGATCATACGCGACATCGAGCAGTGGAAGGAGGCAGCACAGGAGCGCAGGTTGACACTGCTAGCCAAGCCCGCGGCTGATGAGCTAGACCCATGGCTACGATACACTGGGTGGAACGAGGTTCTTCAGGAGTCACAGGTTGATATTATCCAGACGTACAAATACGCGCGTGAGCCAGAGGAGAAGGAGACCAAATTACAACGACTGTTACGTGCATGGGATCGGATTCTTGAACGCTGTCTTGATACGCTAGCAAATATGGACCACAAGGATGTACTAAAGTGGTGGGCATCACCAAAGAATGAGGTTGCGAGCCAGCATCCATTCGAGCTTCACCAGAGCGTTCAGTCGGTTCATAAGTGTAGTGCAGTATGGCAGAGGTTCATCTGTTACATGATGAGGACGGCGACAGTTGACTGGGAGGATGATACAGGTATGTGGATGGTTACTATGGTGGTTACTATGGAAGAGGCAAACCCATCTGCGCAAAGCGCACGGCGTCAACGAGTGTGGAGGGTTGGGTGATAGGATATATCAAACCCAGACTCGTGTGGGTGTTTACTATAGTAGTTACTATAGAAGACCCCAACCCATCCGCGCGAAGCGCACCAGCGTCCCGCAACGTGTGTGGAGGGTTGGGTGGTAGGATATATCAAACCCAGACCCGTGTGGGTGTTTACTATAGTAGTTACTATAGTATATGACCCAAACCCGTCCGCGCGAAGCGCACCAGCATCCCGCAACGTGTGTGGAGGGTTGGGTGGTAGGATATACCAAACCCAGACCCGTGTGGGTGTTTACTATAGTAGTTACTATAGAAGACCCAAACCCGTCCACGCGAAGCGCACCAGCGTCTTGCAACGTGTGTGGAGGGTTGGGTGGTAGGATATATCAAACCCAGACCCATGTGCGCGAAGCGCACAGCATCACGAAACGTGTGTGGAGGGGGTGGGATATATCAAACCCAAACCCATCTGCGCGAAGCGCACGGCGTCACACAACGTGTGTGGAGGGTTGTGTGGTAGGATAAATCAAACCCAGACCCATCTGCGTGAAGCGCACAGCTTTACACAGTGAGTAGATGGTTACTATAGTAGTTACTATAGTATATAACCCAAAACCATCTGCGCGAAGTGCACATTGGCAACGTGTGTGAAGGGTTACTATAATGATTGCTATACTGACTTCATTAGAAACTGGCGTGGAATTCACCCATGCTCAGTGGCAGTCAATCCAACAGATCCATACGCACTTGCAAACTGAACCCAATAATGAAGACGATCAGGATCCATTACTCACAGCCGAATTGATGCGACTGTGCATGCTAGTCGTGATGCAGGACACTAGCAAGATTGGGCTGTACGAGTCACCATTGATGCATTACTTAGCTGTTCGTGGGATCGATCCACTTACCAAATCGCTATATCCACCACTTGCATACACACCAATACTTGGACGTGTGTTATGGATCACACGGCTGCTTATGCTTGAGATCGCAGTACCATTAGAGCCATGGCCAGAATTAAGACTCCAGAGCAAAGAGGATATTGAATCAATTCCTGAGCGAATCCACAAGCTACGGAGGACCCATCTCTGTGAAGGCTCATTCTCACCAACGTCAAGCATCTTGAGTCAATTAGCTATGGGGAAGAAGTATAACCAGCTGCATGAGTCGCCAGCGAACATCCACTGGTCACGCGATGAACAGACGATTTATTATCTTGGAATGGGAGTTGAGCTTGAAAAGGTTAGGGAAATGTGCCATGACTTGATAGGATTACTACAAAGATTACTATACAATCTGGCGTTTGATTCAGAGCTGCCCATGGTAGATTTGAGCCAGATCGTTGACAGCATGGCTTGGAACACGAAATTTCGACAGTCTGAGTACAGCTTCATCAACCATGTTAAGAATCGAGAGCGTACGGATGTAGGTTATCAGTATCTGCTTAAACGTGCAAGGAAGGGAAGCAAGGAGTGGCAGTTGCTTCAAAGAGCAGGCGATGGATCATACAAATGGAACGACTCACAGAAGCAGGCGTACTTGAATCAAGAGCGTCAGTTCTTACGAAAGTTGATGGTTACTTTGCATGTCACAGGTGGCCAGCCAGCTCGAGGACCAGAGATTGGATCGATCAAGGTTAGTAACAGTGTGTATTCAGCGCGGAACATATACGTCATTAATGGGCAGATGTGCTTCTTAACCATGTACGATAAGGCAAGAAAGAGGAGGGGAAACACAGATTACATTGTTCGGTTCTTGCCCAATGAGGTCAGTCAAGTGTTAGCACAGTACTTGATATATATCCGACCATTTGGCAGGGCATTAGACCAACGAGAGTCAGAGTACTTGTTTGGTGATAATCGAGGGCCATGGGCAGGAGAAGAGCTCACGCAAGCTTTAAGCAAGGCAACAAGTAAGGGGCTAGGTGTACGGTTGACAGTGCAGAGCTGGCGACACGTAGCCATTGGAATTGCTGTACGGCATTTACTACGAGCAAGCAAGACGTGGGAGAAGGACGATGAAGAGGATGAAGGAGAGTTTGCAGAGGGTGATGATGAAGAAGAGTTGGAGCAGAACACATTCCGACATATCATGGTTAGGTGAGTTTATAGTAATGATTATAGTAAGCGCTATTTATGGTAGTACCATAGTATGGTACTATTGTTTATAGTAATTATTATAGTAATCATTATGGTAATTAGTACTAACATTAAACAGACAATCAGGGCATGGGCAGAGAGTAGCCCAAGCTCATTATGCAGTTGACGGAGCATTCTTGCATCGACTAGGCCCAGAGTTAATCACAGCATATGAGCAAGCTTCAGTAGCATGGCACGAGTTGTTAGGGTTGGCACAGGCTGAGGGGAAAGGAAAGCATGGGCGACAAGCCAGCCAGCAATTAACACCAGTTGGCATCAAACGAGAGAGGAGAGAGAGCAAGCATGGGGTGAAGGCAAAGGCATTAGATGGGTTGCGACGGATCTATGGCCCACAAGCGCAGCCACGATCTGAAGGACAAGCTGCAGCACTACAACTTGTTCACCAGCCCCCAGTCACATCGATTATCGTGTTGCCCACAAGCAGTGGCAAGTCAGTGCTGTTCTTTTCAGTGGCTGCCATGGCTGTTGACCAGACAGTGATTGTGGTCGTTCCATTCACAGCACTAGTTGAAGATATCGTGGCTCGAGGACAGGCTGCTGGGCTGCACTGTAAAGAGTGGAGCTATAGTAATCATTATAGTAGTCAAGAGTTGGTGCAGCTGCTGGTTGTCAGTGCTGACCAGGCCGTCAGTGGGCAGTTTCTCCACGAGGCTAAGGGGTACGAGTTGAATGGGCAGCTAGCTCACATGTTCTTTGATGAATGCCATGTTGCATTTACAGATACATCATATCGAGAGCGGCTTCGAGAGCTGTGGAAACTACGGTACTTAAAGTGTCCATTTACAGCATTAACAGCCACATTGATGGTTGAGCTAGAAGATGTATTACGAGACAGGCTATTAATTGAGGATGCAGTACTACTACGACGGAGCACTGCACGGCCGACCATTCGATATCAGGTGCAGGATAGTAAGGAAGAAGCAGCATCTGCGGTCGGACTTCGATTACTAGAAAGACTACTATACTTGCCAGATGGGAAACGTGGAGTGGTTTATGTACGGAGCTATGCAACTGGCGACTTAATCAGCAGTGCTTTAGAGTGCTCATTTTACAAGGCACGCGCAGATGATAAGGGCGAAACACTACAGAAGTGGGCTCAAGGAAGTGGAGGATGGATTGTGGCGACAGGAGCATTAGGGACAGGAATTAATATTCCAGGGATCATATATGTGGTGCATATTGATAGGCCATATGGATTGACGAGCTTTGCTCAACAGTCAGGAAGGGGAGGAAGAGAGGGAGAGGTTAGTGAGTCGATAATTGTCACACTAGTACAGAGTGTAGGGGTAAAGAGTCAAGGGTTGATGAGCGAGTATTCAGTGGAGCAGGTGGATGAGGATGCAATGACGGAATATATCCAGAGCAGGGAGTGCAGGCGAGTAGTATTAGGGCACTACTTTGATGGGGTAGTAGAGGGAGTGAGCTGTGTAGGGTCGGACAGCGTGCTATGCGATTTGTGTTTGAGCCAAGTGGCAGTAAGGAAGAGAGGTGAGGAGGAGGCGATTACTATAAAGGTTACTATAAATGATGGTAGTAGGAATGATGGCAGGGAAAGCACGGGTGGCAGGATTCAGAGTAAGATGAAAGAGGTAGAAGAAGAGGAAGAGCAGATGAGAGGGGTGATGAATAGGTTAAAGGGGGGATGCATATATTGCGAGCTAGTATATGGCAAAGGGAGGCAGCACGAGTACGTTGATTGTATGGAAGCAGAAATGGAGGGATGTGGGATTGCAGGGTATGAGGAATGGCGTGGGGGGGTTGATTTAAGAGGACTAGGGCAGTGCGAAGAGTGTGGATTGTCAGTAAAGGTATGTCGACGGTGGGAAGGGGGGGTTGTGAGGATGGCAGAAGAGAGGTGTGAGTATGAGGGGGTGATGCTAGTAGGGATATTCATATTATTCCAACAGGGGTATTTACAAGGAGTGGCAGAAGTAGGGGGGTTCCAAGGGAGGTATCCCGAGGAGATATGGGGATGGATGAAGGAGAGGGAAGAAAGGATGAATAGGGTTGAGAGCAATTGGATGTTAGTATGGCGAGAAGCATGTAGGATGTTAGAGATGATGAGGGATGAGCGTAAGGGTTTATAGTAATTAGTATAGTAAACTACCATCTATGCTAACCCTAGCTCGAATGCCAGACTAGCCTTTGGAATATTTCGAGGCAACACTCTCGCTCTGATACTCAGTTTGAGGGAGGGGAGCTGTGCCTGCCAGCCCTTGGCTATAGGATTCCCTTCCAGCCAGGGGATGTTGTCCTGTTCCGCTCTGCAGTCCTCGAGCACTGGATCGCGCCCTTCGAGGGCACGCGGTACTCGTGCGTCTTCTTCACGAAGCAGAGCAACTGGCAGCCAGGTGAGGAGGAGTAGAGGGCTTGTCTCCTGGTCCATTTCCGGACTCACGTTCTTGCAGGGACGGTAGGTTGACGGTCTCGCAATCGAGTGGAACGTTCGCTGACGTTTCCTGTGCAGCTTTGCAAGGGGAACAAATTGACGTACTCCGATTGTTGATCGGACTTTCGATGGTGGAGATATTCCGGTTTTGGTCGGGCGATGCATGGGAGGGGTGATTGGGGGAGCATGTTATAGGATGGATTGTAATATCCTGACACGGCATGCAGATGGTGCGTTCGATAGCGTTAATAAAAGTGATTTGCAAGACGAATCAAATGGCGTACTCCGATTTGTGATACGAGTTGAGACGGGTGAGATATTGCAGATTTCGCTGGGGGACAGTAGGGTGGTGGAGCACCTACTCTGAGGGATTATAACCTTTGCAGCTACGGCGGAAACTTAACGTTCGATATCGTCATTGGAAGAGATTTGCAAGAGAAATCGAATGGCCTCTTACGATTTTGATACGACTTGAAACGAGTGAGTTATTTCGGATTTGTTGGGCCGGGCCCAGGAAATGGGGCCCCATGGTAACATGTGAGAAGGATTCCAACTTTTGCAGCGACGTCTGAAACTTAACGTTCGGTATCGTCAATGGAAGATATTTACAAGGGAATCGAATGGCGTATCCCAAGTTTTGATCCGAGTTCAACTGGTGAAGATATTCCGGATTTAGACGGGTGGCAGTGGGTAGGAAGGCCAAGGGGGGTGGTTTACATATGAGACGTGGTATAACTTGTGCAGCAGTGCGCTGAACTTAACGTTCGATAGCGTTATTGAAAGAGGATTGCAAGGGGAACAAATGGCGTACTCCTTTTTTTGATACGAGAAAAAATGGGTTAGTTATTTCGGATTTCGTCAGGTGCTTGGTGGCTGAGGGACTGGCTGAGTATAGTTTATGAAGGCTAATAACGCCTGCAGCGATGGATCAAATCTATCGTTCGATAGGGGAAATTGGACACTTTGCAAGACGAACAAAATGGCATACTCCGATTGTTGATACGAGTTGAAACGAACAAGTTATGGCGGATCTTGTCAGGCGGTAAGTGGCAGGGGGGGCTGAGCATAGTTTTCAGAGGCTAATAACTTTTACAACAACAGACGAAACCAAACGTTCAGTATCGTTATTAAGGGAGATTTGCAAGCGGAATCGAATGGCGTCCTCCGATTTTTGATACGAGTTGAAATGATCGTGTTATAATGGATTTCGATGGGTGGCAAGAAGAAGAGGGCATAGAACGGGAAGTGGTATAAATGCAGAGCTGAGAGGCAAGATCAAACGTTCGATATCGTAATTGAAAGAAATTTACAAGGGGAACAAAATGGCGTCTTCCGATTTACGATGCGGTTTGAAACGATGGAGATATCCCAGATTCCGCCAGGTGGCAAGGGTGCAGTATGGGCATGGCACGTGAGTGGCGATAGCTTCTGCAGCGATGGGTAGAATATAAAGTTCGATATCGTCATTGAAGGAGAATTACGAGGGGAATCAAATGACGTCTTCCGATTTTTGATACGGCTTGAAATGGCCGAGGTATTCCAGATTCCGATGGGTGGCAAAGGGTGGTGGGGGGCTAGGTATGAGAAGAGTCACATGTTCTGCAGGAGCGGGCGGAATTTATCGTTCGACACCACCATTGACAGAGGTTTACAAGCGGAACAGAATGGCTACCTCCGATTTCTGATACGAGTTTAAGTGAGAGAGTTATTTCGGATTTGTCGAGTGGTAGGGGCAGGTGGAGCCTAGGCTGCGCACTACTCGCCCAATACTCGGCTCACTCACTCAGTGGGTTACTCAGCTGGGTGAGTAGCTGAACCTTTCACTCGACTCGGTGAGTGAGGCCAATACTCAGTTACTCTGTAAAAACCCAGTGAGTACTCGGCTGTCACGTGTAAGATATATGCATTACGTGAACAGTCCCTCATACGATTAATACTGTTTTATGGTTACAGTTGTAAGTTAATTTAAAGTATTACATTTATCAGCATCACTCTACCATCTCTAATAAGCTGTGAGAACGAATCACGTATATTCCTCTATCTAAGTACCACGATTATCAGAAGATTATCAGAACACTATATTATATATGCTCAAGAACATCTTTCCACCTTGCTTGATGAGGCCGGCCAGACCTACTAATACCTAAAGTATTTATAGGGTCTTGACGAGTAGCTTGAAAGATATCAAGTAGATCTCTTCCAGTCTTCCGAGGGTGTTGGATAGGCGTTGGTGGCGAGGACGGCATATCCTTATCTTCATCGTCATGAATAGTTGGAAGTATAGGCTCCTCATTATTACCATCTTCTCTTATATCTTCATTATCTGGGATATCGTCATCTGGGATGTCGTATAAGGTCTCGTTAAGACGGTCAGCCCTATCTCTTTCTTCACCTTGTTGGTAGCGCATTTGTCGTTCTTCATGTGCAGCTTGTGATAAGTCTTGCTGTTGCTGTGGCCGCTGAGGATTAAACGGAGGATATTGTACCTTTGAATATGTCTCTCGATATGTGTATTTGATCGTGGTTCTTCTTCATCGCTGATATATTGTAACTCGATAGAATTGCACATCCGTTGTCGTTGTGCCTCATACTCTTCTTCGACTTGCTCCTCAGTCATATCAACGACGTCCATCATATCTGCAAGCTTGTCACGATGACTTGACGATTCTTGTATTGTCGAGAGTAATATATAAGCATAATACTCTTAATCGTCTCAGGATTAAGTTGACCACGTCGGTGGCCACATACGTCCCTTGCGGCACTAAAGACTCGCTCAACTCCAGACTCAGCAGCAGGAATACAAAGTATATCACGAGCCCATTGCTGATAGACCAGGAAATTGCTCTTCCTTTTGTTGCCAAAATAGCAATATCTTTGTGTAGATATGTGCTATACAAGTTAGAATAAGATTATCAGAAGATTACCAGAAACTTACGAGCATCAAGATAGAGATCAGCCTCATTCACATATTCCTCTCGCTGGCCCCGAGTCCCATTTAATGTCTGACTTTGCTGCAATACTAAGGCTAATGGATCCATATCTGCATCTCGTAATCCTGATTGACTCGCAACTCGCACTGTAGAGTACTGCTCTTTATAAAGAGTCCTAAACTGTTGTTCAAACTCTGTCTCCCAATTTCGTATTGAAAAGTCAAGCTTGCAAACCTTTTGTTAAAGTGTGAGAGCTTCACACTAGGATTTAAGATACTAGCAAATGCGAAGATAGATCCAGTATTTGTGTATAGCTTGTTATAATACTTCCTAATCTTTTTCCTCTGCAGCATCGATTGCTAAAGTCATCTTTGCTGCCCATGGATATGTCTTATGCCGTAGCCGGTGCCGAGTTCCTTCAAGCGTTGATAAGAGTTTTTGATATACTCCAAGTGTATAGCAGACAGTAGGTCCGGCTGACGATCCAATGTTTGTTGTAAAGAAGTTGAATGGCCTTGTAAGATCAATGATGTATTCGATGTGCTTCCATTCTAGCTCGCTAAGTCTGAACATGTGAGCACATGATCGCCTCGAGTATATTGATTGATTGTTGACTTGAGTTGCTGTGCTCGCAGAAGCATATGGCATGTCGAATCCCATCGAGTTGATACATCTTGAATAAGTCGAAGAAGCCTCTGAGATGATTGACCCCGGTTCATGTTGCCTTTTGCAAGTCATAAACCTGTTCCTTCGAGTTTGACTTGAATTAACAAAGATAGTGAGCTTCCGGAGCTATGAGATATTAGAAAAGACTACCAGAAGTTTACCAGAACTAACAAGAGAATATATACCTTTCCAAGTGTAAATCCAATACCCTTGTCCTTCTGCAACTTTGCAAGGCCCTCCATCTGATTCTCTTCTTCCCAGTTCATTAAGATCTCTTGATTTGTTGGCGTAATCCGGATTCGACCAAGGAGAGCACTAAGGGCAAGTTGAATAACGTGAGCTAGGCAGGGTATGTGTTGTACTTTTCCTCCAATGAAATGCTCGTTGTCTGCAATACTATCAAGCATTATTTCCACATCTCTCATCATTGAGTGTTTTTTGACGCATTATCAGTCGTAATGGATATAATTCGTCCTTCTAAATGCTGCCTTGTGATAACTTTTTCAAGTATTCCACATAACTCAGCACCAGTATGCTCTGTATATATAGGTTCAAACCCAATCAAGACCTCTTGCATTTTCCAATGACGGTCGATAAATGATGCAATAACACCCATAAATGAAAGTCGAGTAACACTTGACCAACAGTCGAGCGATAATGCAATCTTTGAACCAGGAACAACATCTTGTAGCATCTCTTCTTCGATTTGTGTGAGCTTTTGTTGTTAAGAGGTTTCGAATAGTTGTTGCTGAGGGTAGTGGATAGTGAGGATTCTGTAAGATAGCAAGCCTTTTCCATTCAGGATCCTCGACTGAGCGGAATGAGCTATGAGTTGAGATAACTGTGTATAGAACTTGTTCGTAAAATGCCTCTTGTGTGAGAATATGATCCTATTATAGATATTAGCCTATATAATTCTGGTAATAATCTGGTAATCCTTACCTGTTGAGGTCGCATCTGATTGATTCGCATTTGATAGAGACTATCCTTACCCATCCGTGACTTCTTTTTGCAAATGTC